>NW_006293349.1:1216159-1243800 GCF_000327345.1 Myotis davidii
CTAAAAGTCCATTTCTCAGTCGCCTTTTAATCCCATTCCTGGGTGTGTTTTCCTGCTGGCACCCTAGTCACATGTCTTCCTTCTCTGTGGTCGATATGCAGGCACCACCTCCTACAGCCTGCACAGCCCCGTCTCCTGCGTGTGGGGGTCTCTGTCTGGCTTTCCCTGCTCCTCCGTGGGCAAAGCACATGCAGGAGAGGGCATTCGTGCCCGAGAGCAGGATCCCGCCTATAAGTAATAACTTCAGAGCATCTGCTGAGTAAATGGTGGGGGACTGCATTCAGAACTCGCACTTGGTACACGAAGGGCACACCCTTCACTGCCACCTTGAGACAAAGCCCTCCTGTGCCCGTGCTGTGTGCTTGGAACAGACTCATCCTGTGTCTTAAGCAACATTATCTATTTACTTTGTCAACAGAAGAGGCTCCAGCAGGTGAGGGTCCACTTGGAATTTTGTGGACACATAGGAAAGGAAAGGACTTCCCTTCCTTTTAAAGGCACCACCTTCCCTTTCAGCCAGGCCCTCCTGCTGCTCAGCACAAACACACGTGTGCGTTTTTCCTCTCCACGCCCTGCTACTCCGGCCCCTTTCATAGAGAGGGGAGCGCGGAGTTCATGCAGCGATGGGACCAGAATTCTGTTCAGAACAAACCGCATGACTTGGGGAAATGCTGTGATTAATTGCTTGACTTGGTAATGGTGTCGCCCCGTGACACACTGGAGGAGAACGAGGGCACAGCTGTAACCAGAACCCACTGGGCCCCGTGTGACATCTGTCGGCCGCAGTTAGAAGGGACTGAGTCGCCAGGTGCCATGTGGGGTCAAGAGTTACATGCGGAGTCAAATGAACAAAATAAACTAACAGGCAAAATAGAAACAGACTCACAGACACAGAGAACAGGTTGGCAAGGTTGACAGCTGTCAGAGGGGAGGGGGTGGCGGGGCCGGTGATAAAAGGTGAAGGGATGAAGCAAAAAAGAAAAGAAAAACCCCTCATGGACACAGACAACAGGACGGTGATCATCAGAGGGGAGGGGGAGAGGGTAAGGGGGCTGCATGGTGATGGAAGGAGACTTGACTTGGGTGGTGAGCACACAGTACCAGACGCTGTGTTACGGAATTGTGCCCCTGAATCCACATCATCTTATTGACCAATGTCACCCAAAATTCACTTTGCCTCCTGACAGCTCCTTCTGTACGGTGGAGCTGACACATATTTCTGCTTTTAATAGCAGTGCAACCTCCCACTGATCCTGAGTCCTCACAGGACGTTTCCTGATCTGTTTAGAGTTCATGACCACTGAGCTCTCTCCCAAAACTAATTTTGCTTGATTCTGGAAGCTGATGTAAATACAACGCTCACTGGAAACATGGCAATAAATAGTGGCTAATTTCACGGACCTACTTTATGAATGTAAAAATAAAAAGAAAAGGTTATTAAACCAGTAACTGCTCTCTCCCCAAGAGAGCTTCAAAGGGAATTTCCTTTTCTTTTTCCTTTAGCTTTTCTAAATTAGACATGTATGGTACATGTGGATTATTTTTGTATTTGATGTGACTAAAGACAAGTATAGGATTTTTTTAAATCAAAAATTACTAAAAACTGAGCAGTGTTAGGTAAGAGAATATGTAGCAAATCATGCACAATGAGTTCCTTCAAGGATGCGTCTCCTGATGAATGAATCCATTTAATAAGGTATCCTAAAGCAATTAAATAGCAATATATTGGAATTAGGACGTTAGCTGAGGTTGTGACTAAAAATGCCTCGAAGCCATTTTCACTTCATTAAGAAAAGACAGTGTCTCAGAGGCTGGGAATGGGGTGAAGCCGTGACCTCACACCCATTCCCAAGACTCACAGGCCGCCCGTGGGCAGCACAAGACTGAGGGCAGGGTCCCCAGCTGCCTGCTGCGGTCACTCAGGCCGGGGCACTGGGTTCTGCCAGGGGGCTGCCCCCAGGCTGCTTGTTTCCTGACAATCCTGGCAGGTTAAACACACACACACACACACACACACACACACACACACACACACTTGCATTTTAAAATTAAAAACCTACTTTTAAAAAGATAATCCCCAAATATGTGTCTGAGATATATCCATAGATCCCTCTTCGGAGGGGTGATTCCGGTGATGGCAGGAATGAGCTACTTTATATAATCCGCTGATGTGCCCTCACCACTGACATTCAAAGCCCTTCAAACAATGTTTAATGTTGTCTTTCATCTTGTTACTCATGGTCGCTGGAGGTGAGGGAGCATCTGAAATTATTGATTCGGGCAGAAAATTGGTGTAGCTTTTCCTCCCAGCCCAGTAGACACTGACGACCACTTCCCCCCCAAGGAATAAATAAATGATCGTGTCTGCCAGGCGCATCCCTTCACTTATGAAACATTAGATAGCCCCGCCACCAAAGAGTCAGAGTAACGTCTAAATATTCTATTTTCATTAAAAAATAACCACCTCCAAAATGTATACTCACTCACTATGAGCTTCATAACTCATATCTGTCCGTCCCCTTTAACTTTACATGTCAAATACATTTACAAGATAAATGTATCCAAAGATAAATTTCTCCAATAACTTAGGGAATAAAATGTTTATGTGGTTGGTTGGCAGTTATAAAGAAAAAGTACAGTATCATAATGTCTTAGGCGACCTCGCCTAAATGTTGTAGGTTTCCTGTTTGCAACGACTGTCTCATCACGCTGCTCTGTGGGCACAAAGCTCGTATTCCTCCCTCAGTAAAACCGTCACACCCGCTTTCCCCAGCCAGTCCCCATCGGAGAGGAGCTGCCACCTCCGCCTGAAGCGTCCGTGTTAGAGGCGGAATCCGTTAAAAACTAGGATGACAACCAACTCAAAAGGTAACATAGCGCCAACTTTCCAACCACCAATTCCCATTTCATTCCACGAAGCAGAATAAAAAACGTTAGGACGGGAGGAAGGTAGTCCGGTCACATGGGCAGTTTGATTATTTGGGAGAACGTGTGCATGACTGCAAACTGGCCTTTACTCCCAGTTGTAAACAGTCATCACGCACAAGCTGTGCCTGTCGAATCCCTGGCGTCTGCATTTGAGACCCAAGCCTGTGTGTGTGACCGTGTGTGTGTCGGATGGGGGAGAGGGGTGATGGATGAGATTCGGGCACATTAGTTTAACTAAAAAATGTATTTATTCCTATTTCTATTGTACTAACAGACAAAGTGGCTGAGCAAGCAGCAACTGCTTTTGAAAGGGATTCGAGAATGCGTTATTTCAAATACAAGCTGAGCAAGGACTAAGCAGCTGTGCCACTCCGCCCACTCAATAACGTGTCTACTGTGAACTTCAAAGAGAAATGCGCATGTATTAAAATTCTGTGTCTCTCCTTCACTATTTACTGTATCGGTAGTTAATTAGTGTGACCCCACTATTTATTAGATAGGTAGGTAATTTGTTTTGCAACTCTACATTAATGAATACTTATTTAAAACTTCATGCTGATAATGTGTTCATAACTTTGGTAAAAACAAACAAAAAAACCATAATTCTTTCATTAAAACAAAAACTCTCAGAAAACACCACAGACCTATTTTGCAGAAATAGACAAGCTGAATCTACAATTTTTCTCAAAAGGTGAGGAAACCAGAATAGCCAGCACGATTTTGAAAAAGAAAAAAAGTTTTAGCTTTCACACTAGTATATTTCAAGATTATTACGCTGTCAGTCAAGATAGGGTAATATTGGTGAAAGGATAAATATGTAAATCAATAGAATAAAATATAAATGTTAGGAATACTTGTAACAATGATCAATAGATTTTCCTAAATGATTAACTTTATTTTACACCAGTTTTAAGTTTACAGAAAAACTGACCAGGTAGTAAACAGAATCCCAGCATGCCTTCCACCCCAACCCACCTGGCAGAGTGTTACTTGTTATTGATATAGTGAAGTAATATGGGACATTCGCTGCAACTGACAAACCAACATTGATACGTTAGCATTAACTAAAGTTCCTGGTTTACATAAAGGCTCACTCTAACATCTTGCAATGAGGCCAGTATTACCCTAAAACAGCAGACAAAAAGAATAGGAGCCATAAACACTACAGCTACAGAACAGTATCCCTTAGGAATAAAGAAGCAAGAAAACAGCGATATCCAAAAAAATAAACACACAAAAAACTACAACACAACTTCAGACCCAGGCATGTGTACAGTGTCTATAAAAATTACACCCCGTGACCACATGAGTTGCGAGTGAGGATTACAAGATTTCTTCAACCTATGAAAACCAATCAATGTGATACAGCACATTAATAGGATGGAAAAAATCAGCAAGAAATAATCATCTCAATCAAGGCTGAAAAGAGCATTTGACAAGCTCCAACACCTATTTCATGATAAGAAATATCCTGAAATCAAGCAAACTAAATATAAAATAAAACTTTTCAATCTGGCAAAAATACCTATGAAAACTCATCACCAGCATCATGCTTAATGAGGAAAGACAGAAAGATTTCCGCCTAAGATCCAGAACCAGATCAGAATGGTCCCCGCTGCCACTTCTCAACATTGTGTTGAAGGTTTGAGATCGGGAGATACAAAGGAAAATAAATAAAAGGCAGAAGAAAGTAAAACTTCCTATTCACCCACATGAACTTGTATGTAGTAAATCCTAAGTAATCCGTGGGAAAACTAGACAACAAATTAACTCAATAAAGTTGTGAGCTACAAGATTAATATCTATAAACCAATGTATTTTCACATTGTCAATGAACAATCCAAAATTAAATTACTAAAACAGTCCTATTTACAATAGCATAAAAAAAACAATAAAACCCTCAGAAATAAATTTAGTAAAGAAAATGCAAGATGTATACACGTAAACCCATAAAAAAATATATCGTTGTAGGAAATTAGGATGACCCAAGTAAGTGGAAAGACATCCTGTGTTAGTGGCCTGGAAGACTTAGTTTTGCCAAGATCTCAATATTCCCCAAATTTATCTGCAGATCCAACATGCAAGCTCCCCTTTCTTAACTCACATGGATAAGCATTTCCTAACATTTGTATGAAGTGGCTGGGGCACTGCAGAGCCAAACAAACTTTAAAAAGAACCAAGTCGTGGGAACCGCATTTGCTGATTTTAAAGCTTTACTGTAAGTACAGAGTAATCAAGAGTGTGCAGAGTTTTCATGTGGGTGAACATATAGATAATGGGCTGTAACTGAGGTTTCGGAAACAGGCCCTGACATTTATGGTCAAATGACCTTTAACAACGATGTGCAGACAATTCCGAGGAAAGCACAGCCTTTCAGTGAAAGACGCTGTGCCAACTGGACCTTCACAAACAAAAAGAATGAGCGTGGCCCCCACCGAACAACATGCACAAAAACACCACCAACGGATCAGACAGAAAGGCAAGCCCTAAAGTCACACGGTGAGCAGAAAAAAGCGTAAGTGTGAGCTTTTGTGACCTTGACTTAGGTGATGGTTTCATCGATACACAACCAACAGAACAACAACAAAAAATAGATAAATTGCATGCGTGGGCTCTGCGTCTGTGCATTTAGTTTTTAAATATATTTTTATTGATTTCAGAGAGAGACAGAGAGAAGGAGAGAGAGATAGAAACATCAGTGATGAGAGAGAATCATTGACTGGCTACTTCCTGCACACCCCCTTCCTGAGGACCAAGCCCACAGCCTGGGCATGTGGCCTGACCGTGACCTCCTGGTTCACAGGTCGAAGCTCAACCACTGAGCCATGTGGGTCAGGCCTGTGCATTTATGTCTTGCCAATGACAACACAATAAAGCAGGTAAATTCATTCTATGAAGTGACTAGAGAACTAACTAGCGTATAAAAATAATGATATACTAATTTTCATAAGAAGTTGCTATGTAGTGTAAAGTTAGGAAGACTAGAATCAGGTAGAATTCATTAGAAAAGGAATTTAAGGGGAGGAGTCTTGAAAGAAGACCCAAGGCAAATGGGAGATAGGATTATATCCACGTGTGGGTGGGAAGGACACAATTTTCAGAGGATAATAGAAAATGTTTACTTGAATTTCTATGTTACCTGGAGAAGTGAAGCGGCCCACATATTTAGTAGATACTCATCATTAGCAGTAGACAGAATAAAGGTAGTGTTGTAATTTCTGAAGAACCTTGTTCGACTGAGTGAAATGCAATGTTTAAGAGCAAAGTTTCTGAAGTTCAGAAACTTGGTTTTAAATCCTTGCACTGAATTCCCTAGCTCTGTGGTTTGGGGCAAATTATTTAAACTCTCTAAGCCACAGGATTTTTATTTGTAATGTGGGATACAGGGCAATACGTACTTTTGAGACTTGTGGTGGAGACTTGATGACATAAAATACATAATCTACCTAGCAATGGGCTTTATAAAGAGAGGGGGTGGTCACATATTTTTAATAGAAACTCGACACAGTGTTAGATTGGGAAAATGCTTACAGGATAGCCTCTGAAGTAATAAGATGAAGTTGTATTTTTAAACATATTGCTTCATGAGACTTCGCTATGCCAGGAAGTGATAAATGGAGCAGTGGGGAAAAGAAGGTAAATAATTTCTCCATCAAGTACAGTCCCATCAATGAAAAGGTGAATTTTACTAAAAACAACAATAACTCTTGTGACATCTCCAGACTGAGCATCAGACACAGGGCTGACAGGTTAAAAAGATATATTTTGCTTAAAAATAGGTAAAAATCCTGAAGAGGGAAAATTGCAAAACCGAAAGTGATCACTTTTGGAAAAGGGCAACAAACAATGGAAACGAAGTGATGCCGGCCCCTGATGCTTTCTTGACGGGAAAGCTGTTCAGATGCACAGAGGGGTCAACACCTTAGAGTAAGAGGGATGGTTGCTGCGTCAACTGACTACACCTCCAATGACATCTAGGGCCACACAGAGCTATTCTCTGCCGTAAATTATGGGGACATAGTTATTCTCATAGAGCTTGTGTTTCTATAACTATTTTCATGTTGCTTCTCCAAAACAGATTGTTACTATGTTTACTCAGAAACCTCAATAGGCCAACTCCACAAAACCACAAATTCTCAAAGTGAAAACAGAAGAGTAAATTGAGTTTGAATTTGTGATGACATGCGTATCAAGCTTAGGGGATGGTGAACCATATGCCAAAAAGCCTGTGGGCTCTCTATATCGTTAATAAAGTCACACACAAATAACATTATCTCGTTGAGACGATCACTCAACTGTCTTTTCTGGCATGATTCTAGGTCTGCACCCAGCAGGAGTCACCTGACTGCCCTTCCTGTCACCCACATTTAAATCCTGGGGAACAGATTACACTGAGGAGACAGAGGGAAGGTAGGTGGTCAGGAATGGGGACCATTGGGAAGGGGAGGGGAAATAAAACCAGGGAACCCATCTGGGCGGAATTGCTAAGGCACCCCAGCCGGGCGGGGAAAGAAGGGCGTGCCCCCGAGAGACAAACTTCAAAACATATGGACACTAGAGGCCCGATGCACGAAATCCGTGCAAGGGTAGTCCCTCCTGGCCCCAGCTGCCTCAGGGGCCGGCAGCCCTGCCCCCACTCACTGGTCCTTCCAGAAGGTTGTTCCACCGTCCTAGCTCTTCATTATATAGGATTGCTAAAACAGGCAGCATGCAGGTAACCAATCACAAGGCAGGAAGGCATATAAACCAATCCCAAGGATGTTGCTAAGGCAGAATTCTTTGAAGAGACCAATCAGGAGCTAGCAAGGCTGTCTCCACCCTCCAGATTAAAAAGCAGGGCTTCCCTCTCCCTCTGTCTCCTTCCAGCCTGCAATGGGCTCCTGCCCTTCTGTCCTGTGGCTGAGCACATCCCACGCCCACGTGGCTCAGGGCCTGTGGCCTCCACGAGGACGAACAGACTGACACTGGCTGCCACATGGAGGGGGCTCTGCCCGCCAGGCTGCTCCTGCACCCCCGGCACCTTTCCCAGGCCTGGCCTCTCCCAGTAAGCGCTGCCTCCAGCTCTGCAGGTGAATCCCTCTTGAGTTTGGGAGACAATGAGCTTGGACACAAACCCCCGAGTTTTGGTTCCGATTGGCAGCGGAAGGCCTCAGCCACGCACCAGCCGCCTCCTCCCCTTCGTGGACTGGAGACGGGCTGGTGCTGACATGCTCACAGGCCACCGCGCACACCCAGCCCTGCGCAGGGGCACAGCGGGTCCAGGGACGATGCGGACCAACCAGAGCTTCTCTTTACAGCTTCTTCATTCAGTTCTCGCTCAGAATCTACGCACAGCACTTAGGAGAGACCTGCAGCAAAACCCAGTGGTTGGGTCAGACAGCGGGAAAGTAAGATCTCTTTTCTGGTCCACGGAGCTGCTCTGCCATCCAGGCCTCCCCATGGCTTCCCAGCGCTTCCCGCGATGCAGACACCAGAGAGGCCACCTGCAGCCTCCGCTCCATGGGCCTGAGCAGAGATTCTCCCACTCGCGCCCGACTCCGTCATCGGGCGAGTCAGCCGGAAGGAGCCCCACGGCCCTTGCCATGCAGTTCTGGGTTGTTTGCAAGGCACTTCAGGATTGAGATTAGTTTTTGAGAATGTACAGCTTTTAAATAATGGAAAATATTCAACTCATCCCAGTTAAGTGAACACCTATTACACCCATTGACATTAGACATCGGTATTAAACAGGGGCTCTGCCCTGGCCGGTGTGGGTCAGTGGGTAGAGCGTTGGCCTGCAGACTGAAGGGTCCCGGGTTCGATTCCAATCAAGGGCACGTACCCCAGTTGCAGCCTCCCGGCCCTGGTCGGGGACACGTGGGTGGCAACCAATCGACATGTCTCTCTCACATCGGGGTTTCTCTCTGTCTCTCCCTTTCCCTTCCACTCTGTCTAAAAATCAATGGGAAAATATTCCGGAGTGAGGATTCACAAAAAACAAACAAAAGAAAACACCCCGAGGGGCTCTTCCCCGATGCCAGACCAGTGACGGCCAGGGACCTCTGCCGGGGACCCCGACCCCCCAGGCCTCTGGAGACCCCTCCTGCCTTCGCTCTCTTCCTTTCCTTTCTGTTCTCTTCCTGTGAGTTACCCTCTCCCACTTCAGGGGGGGACGGTGTATCCTCTTGTTCTTGCTCTGCTGTCGGATTTCCGTGGCCTTCCCCACCCGAGTTCGCCATCACTGCCCTAGTGACTATGTTATTCACTTGGGCCCGAGGTGCTGACGCTAACAGCTCCATTCACCTTTACTTATCGCCAAGCCCCCCTTTCCTGACCGTCGAGCCACCGCGGGAATGTGGCTGGCTTTACCCATGTCTTACAGCGAACGCAGTACGTCATGCTTCACGGGGACTCTCTATGTGTGGAAGGCCATTCTCCCTCTAGCCGCCTCGGGGTGTGGCGTCTTAAGAAGACCAGGAAACACCATTCAGCTCACCCACCAGTTCTTTCTCTGTGTAATGCTCCTTTCTTTTTTCATGACCGTTTCATGCTTGACTCATTCTTATTGTTCAGGTCCATCATGAACACATATGCAAAGTCTTCAGATGTTTTTACGTTTCTCCTCCTCCTTCCGTTTAACCACTGTGTAGCACATATCGTTATTGGAGACCATCTGTGTATTTACTTCTTATCAACAATTATGGAGGTACAGTTGACATAAAATAAGCTTCGTTTGTTTAACGTCTAACTTTTGACACAAGTGTAGACCTAAGCAGACGCCCAGACTTCTGCATGAAAACATCACTCTTAAGGGAAGGTAGTAACGGAGAGGGAGCATGTGGCAATATGCTTGCATGGGCAATACACTGACCTCGTCTCGACATTGAGCACACAGTCACCTTTGTAGACGTTCACTGAGCTCTCGGCAATGATCTGTGCACTTTTTCCTAAAATATATTATATTTCACTCATTTAAAACTCAGCTCTCCCTGGTCTCAAATCAACTTGCTTCTCTTTACTTGAATTTTAGCGTCTCTTATGCAGTTTTTGCTTTTTTTCTTTTAGGTTAATCCTCACCAGAGGATATTTTTCCATTGATTTTTAGAGAGTGGAAGGGAAGGAGAGAGACAGAGAGAGAAACATCGATGTGAGAGAGACATCAGTTGGTGGCCTCCACAAGCAACCGAGGTCCATGCCCTTAGACTGCAATCGAACCCGGGACCCTTCAGTCCGCAGGCCGACACTCTAGCCACTGAGCCACACCGGCTAGGGCTTCTGCAGTTCTTTTCTGCATAAAAATATAGTTTACACACGTCTGAGTAAAGATTCAAATCTCCTGGCCGTCTCATGGGTCTGCATGTTGCACTAACTCAAGGGCTAGACTTGCACATGGACATCGATCTGCTGTTAATCTATCATAAAACTGCGTCACCATATGGGAGGTTGTCAAGAGTGAGAAGATGTTATTTTTGCCTGATTTACAATCTGAAGACTTCATGTGATTATAAGTCACATAAAAGTAATCTAAATTTTAGACAGTTTTTCTTTCAAAGGCACACTAATTGGATCTCTAAAAAAGAACAGAAATACTGCTTATATTTCCTCGCAGATTCCTTATGTCTCGTGAAGACATAGCTTATGCTGCGCCTCCGTGGAGCTCATAAACGCCGCCGGAATGTTTGCACACTGAGTAATTGTGTTACGTGGGAAAGCAGCTCCTTTCGCCCTTAATTGTCTTTAATGTATGTCTCCCATCTGGCGAGCTGCTGCGCAGAACAAAACCGGGATGCGGATGCTCCTGCACTTTGTGCAAACCGCCTGGTAAATCGGTCACAATTTTTTTTTATTGATTTCAGAGAGGAAGGGAGAGAGAGATAGAAACATCAATGATGAGAGAGAATCACTGATCGGCTGCCTCTTACACGACCCATCCTGGGGATCGAGCCCACCACCCGGGCACGTGCCCTGGACCAGAATGGAACCCGGGACCTTTCAGTCCGCAGGCCGACACTCTACCCACTGAGTCAGGCTGGCCAGGGCACAACCTTAAACAAGTTTTAAGAGGTGAGGTGGCTCCTGCCACGGCTGCTGAATGGCTGCCTGTGGGAAGCACGGGGCTTGGCTGGAGAGTCTGTGAGGAGGGTCCTCTGAAAGGCCGGGCCTCTGGGGGACCTTGCCGAAGGCGGCAGCCCCTGCCTTGACTTTTCCAAACAAGCCCGACCCCCGGGGTGTTTCGCTAGAATCTCTATGTTTAGTATTTTAGGCCCGACCTTGTAGAAGCATGTGCGTCCTCAAGGATGCTCACCCTGCTGATTGTAACTCATAGTTCATTTTAGCCCAAGCTGGTAGGACAGTAACAGCCAGAGGAGGCAGGCGAACGGGGCTACTGGGGGCGAGAAGCAAGTAGCGCCTCAGCCTCTCTTTCACAGAAACGTGTGTCAGAGCGATCTCCTCCCTCGCTCGGGGCTGCGGGTCAGCCCGGCAGCTACCACAACACCCCTTGGACCAAGTCGGTGGATTGTGGCTGACCACACAAGGGACTGAGCCACCTTGACCAGCTTAGGGTTCCTTGGCACGGGAGCGGCAGGGGCAGGACGTTTATAAGATCTGGGGGTCCAACTAAAGGGCAGACCGTCAGTCAAATTTATGGAGTAATTGATGAGCAGGTGACTCAGGGAAGTGGGGTTGTTAAAGGGAGCTGAGTGAGCCCCTCTGAGCAGCCTATGGCTGGGAGAAGTGAGCAGTGTGTCCCCGAGAACTAAATATTCTATGGTTTGGGTATCTGAATGTTCGTGAAGTGTCTGGAATAAGTGTATCTAAAATTTGTCTTCCTGGGTAAGAAGTTCTGAGTGAAAAATGTTAATGCAGAGTGTTGAATAGTACAGTCATGTGAACGCCGGCACTAACGTCCCTTCTCTGGGGTTTTAGACACACGGACCTGAGAAATTGCTTGACCCACTATTACAACGTGAAGCCCACCACTAGCAATAGGCATGGCGCTTCCTAGGATAACGCACGTTTGCAAAGTAAGTGGTAACTTGGTTGATAATGTGAACATTTGAATAATTTAAAAGCAAAGGAACAGAATCAAGTGAATAATGGAAAAGCAGAAAAAGCATTTAAAAATCTACCAAAATGTTACCTACAATGATTTTCATCATTTTCTCTTCCCAACATTTTAAATTTTTTTAAATTTCTTTTTAATATATATTTTATGGATTTCAGAGAGGAGAGAGGGGGAGAGAGAGAGAGAAACATCAATCATTGATCAGCTGCCTCTTGCACGCCCCACACTGGGGTTCGAGCCTGCAATCTGGGCATGTGCCCTGGCCTGGAATAGAGCCGTGACCTCCTGGTTCATAGGCTGAGGCTCAACCGCTGAGCCACACTGGCCGGTCTCTTCCCAACGTTTTAGAAATTTTATGACATTAATTTTAGATACAGGTCTTATCTTCAGAAGGCCATTTCCCAAATTTACTATTGTCTATGTGTTACTCTAGTTCAGTGATTTTCAAACTCTTTCAACTCATGGAACACATCAAGTAATTACCCAAATTCTGTAGCACACCAAAAAGTATATTTAAATTTTTGCTGATCTGACCAAAAGGAGGTATATCTTCATGCCTCCACCCTGGACAGCTATGGCTGCATTGGTTGTTATCACCTTTTTATTCAACAGCCTCAGGGGAAAGAGGCCGTGCCCTGGGTCGGCAGGTCCCGCCTGCTTTAAAAACCCTCGTGGCGCCCAGAGTGGCTACGTGAGCGCTGGTGGGAAACGGCTACTCGGGGTTACAACCTTTAGAGTTGTATTTTCTCACACTTTTTTACTTAAGGTCACAACGGATCATACAGATGGTTACATTTTTAAATTACTCTCAATCTAGAAAGTACACTTTCTACTTTCATCATCAAAAACAGTGATGCCAAACTTGTCAAAATGCTACTATTTAGACATATCTCCACATTAAATATTGACTTATTCAACAAATAATAATGTGGATAAAATGTGAGTTTATCAGTCAGTGTTTACGAGATGAATGTAAGTTTCTAATTATAGTTTAAGTAGTAAAAATATATATTTATTAAAGTAAAAATACTGGAAGGTATTATTAACAGCAATCGGCTTTTTCCCCCCAAATACTATATGGTTTCTGAATTGCAAGTTTGAGCTTATTGAGTTGATCCATGAATTCATTTACGGATTCTTATGAGACTGACCCTCAATTCTGTGTTCAGAGCGGCTCTCACATGTAAAGGCCCGTTATGAGGCTGAAGCACAGAGTGACGTCCTGTTTCTAAGCAACTATCATTCCCAAGCTTTCCACAGCACGATGACCATTAGGACATTCCGTTTTCCAAATTATCTGCCCTGCAATATGCTGGGCTTACGTGCCTCTCTATTGGTTTACACGGGATGTTGACTCACTTCACTCACCTGCACCCTCAGAGCAGCCGCCTGGACGCAGAGCCGTGCACTCTGTCTGCGTGGGGAGGGATGCGGGGGCTCAGGTGCTGGCTGTGCGCCCTGCACCTGGGAGGGGACTGTCCCGTCTGCGGGCGGGCGGGGCTCTGCAGAGAAGCGAACACCAGCGAGGAAGTGCCAGGCGCCCGTCACTCTCACTTCCCGGGATGAGCCTGTCCTTCCTCAGATTCCAAACAACTCATGCTCAGGGACACGGCGGAGGCTCACGCCCTCGCAGCGGGTGAGGCCTTTTTCTTTCACGAAGATGAGCAGCTGAGCTTTGCCTATTTCGTCTATTTTCAAGCTATATACATAGGACTCATTCTTAAAATACATTTTTATTGGTTTCAGAGAAAGGAAGGGAGAGAGAGGGAGAGAGAAACATCAATGATGAGAGAGAATCATGGATCAGCTGCCTCCTGCACGCCCCACACTGGGGATCAAGTCCACAACCCGGGCATGTGCTCTGACCAGGAATCACACCATGACCTCCTGGTTCATAGGCCGATGCTCAACCACTGAGCCACAATGTCCAGGCCACAGTACATATTTTTAGTGCTGCTGTTTATATGTTGTATGTGCTGTCAAAGGTACTTAAATGCCCACGTGGTATACGTAATCCATATAACTACATAGACATTTAAAAGAAAATAGAATGGCAATTTTATAAATATTAATTGAAATAATTTGCAAAGCATTAACTAATACAAATTTTTAGGAAACTGAATCGAGGTGTAAGCTTTAACTTATGTAAATTCTGTCCTGATTCTCTCCGCAGAGGATGCTTGTAACAGGTAAGTCCAGTGCGGGGTCTGGCAAAGTGTCCGACTTCCCTAAAAGTTTTGTAAAAGTGACTCCCTCCCCAGAAATGCAAAGCTGCTGGGCAAGGAGAATCGTACGAGGGACACAGAAACCGGCAATTACCCCAAAAGTGTCCGCACAGGTGACAGTTCAGGTGTACGGCGCTTTTCAAACTCTATCTTCACCTCGAGTCCTTACAAACAGCCCCTGTGTTTGCTCTGCTCTGCGGCCCACTCTCAGCACTGGCCCTCCTGTCGCGGCCCAGGGCTGAGCGGCGCACTGACCGCTCGCTCCAAAGCTGTTCATCACACATTCCATTTCCCTCACGGCCAGAAGTGCCAACTCCGAAAGGAAAAGCAATCCCGGCCAGCTAATTCCTCTGCAAACGTACCACCACCCCCGGCTCCCAGGAGCTACAGAGGCGTAAATATCCGAGTGCCAGGCCCTGAACGTGGAAGGCGAGGTTCGTCACAATACGGCACCCGATCCCCCTTCCGGAGCTTGGTGAGCGTGTACCTAACGGTCCTGACGTACACAATGTCATCCCCAGGCGTTTTGGACACGGCCTTCCCTCCGCTTACAGTAAATGTCTACTTGGTGCACAGCTTTCTCTTCTGCTTGAAAAGGGCGACTGGTTTTTCAAACCCTAACATCAACCCTTTTGTTAAAACCAACAGCAACTTTTATTTCTAAATCCCAAGCCGTGCTGACTTCCACTTTAAAATAGCAACGAATTAATATGTATTTAGCACACCATGCTATGAGTCCAGCACTTTGCTACAAGATATGAAAAACTGAAGATAATTATAATATTGGCAATGGCATACAGGACACATGCTAATTTCTAAAACCAATAGACCCTGATTTTTCTTATGAGATATTATTTTCAAACTATAAGTGAACCTGATATCTCTCTGGCCTCCATAGTTCACACATTTTTGCCATGAATGTAGATATTGGATGAATGAACTGATTTTACAGAAAAAATTGGGTTGCCATCAACCCATATTTAGAACCTCAGTTTCTCAAAAGTAAGGGTTGGCATTTCTCATGAGAAATCAATGCCTGGAGAGCACACGTAGGCCCGGGTTCCCACGCAATTTCCCTTCGTGTGCTGACAGCCAGGCAGCCTTCTCAAGCGCTCTGTTCACCATCGTGCCTGCTTTGCCTCGATATTCTAAAGCCGCTGCAAATTCAACAACTCACATCCTTTTAAATCGTCTCCAACTACTTCTCGCCTTTCCACTTGGCCTCACGAATGACATCATTTACCCTCAGACACCTCGTCCTGAAACCATGAGAGGTCGTTATATTGGCTCATTTTTCCTCCCGCTCACCTTACCCAGCACCATCAGCTAATCATGAGATCTGGACATTTTCTCCAACGGGACCCTCCTCACTGCTTGTCCTCACCTCCAATCCTGCGCCCTTACCTATTTTCCCTGGAGTCAGCACAGTAGCTTTCCTGAGTGACTTCCCTATCGGTCCTTGTGAATCCTTCCGTGGCTGTGGGGACCAGCCCTTCCCACTGGGGGCTCTGTGTCCAGTACAACCTGAGATAGACGAGCAGTTTAGAAGGGATGCTGGTTTGTTTAGTCACCAGAAAAGTGCACTTTGGCCGGGCCAGCGTGGCTCAGTGGTTGAGCGTCGACCTATGAAGCAGGAGATCACGGTTTAGTTCCCGGTCAGGGCACATGCCCGCGTACAGGCTCAACCCCCGGTGTGGGGCATGCAGGGTGCAGCCGATCAATGATTCTCTCTCATCATGGATGTTTCTCTCTCTCTCTCCCTCTCCCTTCCTCTCTGAAATCAGTAAAAATATATTTAATTTTAAAAAAAGAGAAGTGCACTTTGGGAGGGCAATTAACACAAATGTTTTATGAAGATCAAGAACGAGCATGGGCGTGGGGACCTTGAAAAATCTTGGCTGTTAAACAGGAAAGCAACAGCAAGCAGTCACCTACACCTACAGTATTTCCTCATCATTATGTTTGGAGCCACATTCCCAACCAGCTGTGACGGCTGCGGTAAGTGCATCTCGGCTTTTTCTCTTTAATTCTGGATTCAAATTAGTATCTGTTTAGTGATATTATCATCTCTTGCCAGATATGGCATCACTGAAAATACACACACACACACACACACACACACACACGCCTGAGCAATGGAGGAATGGTGACTCTGACACATTTGTGAGAGAGAGGCTACGGGACTGCTTGGCTATAGGAACCAAACAGCCCCATGTGCCTGCCTCCTTAGGCTTTTATTGCAACAACAGCTTGAACTAAAATGCACTATTAGACGCTATCAGCAGGGCAAGCGTCCTTGCGAAGACACCTGTGTCTGCAGTGTCCCTTAAGCATGGACAACTAAGGACTGAACATAAAGATCCCAGTAAACACCCGGGGGCTCGGACTTGTTTGGAAAAGTCAAGGCAGGGGTGGCTCCCTCCTTACAGACTTTCTAACCAATCCGGTACTTCCCCACACCTTCCCACTACATTTTAAATGGATGCTGCAATAAGACAATAGTTCCTGTGGTGGGTTTTTAAAATGTATAAGTCATTACTACAGTCTATATCATACAGCTATTGTTAGAAAAAATACATTTAAAAAAATTTAATAGCTTTCTCTTAGAAAAATTTCCTGGAGATTATTATGCTGAGTGAAATATGCCAGACAGAGAAAGACAAATCCCGTATGATCTCACTTGCATGTGGAATCTAAGAAGCAAAATAAACTGACGAACAAATGGAGCCAGAGGCATGGATACATGGAGCAGACTGACAGCTGTCAGAGGGGAGGGGGGTGGGAAGGACTGGATGAAAGAAGGTGAAGAAGTTAGCCAAAGAACATAAATGCACAACCCACAGATACAGACAACAGTGTGGGGGATGGCCAGAGGGAGGGGGCAGAGCTGGGTGGAGGTGGGCAAAGGGGGGCGGGGAATTGGGGACACCTGTAACAGTGTCAACAATAAGAAATCCTACATTTTATTTCATTTGTGCCATTTAACCATATTCATAGGCCGATCACAGATAATATTAACTTAAATGTGACATCTCCGTCGGAGACTTATTATCCTGAAGTGCTGCTTGGGAATTAATTCAACTATCCTTCATTTCTCCCTCTAGTTCTTTTATGTTTAAAACTATGAGGATAGCCAATGGGTGAAAACTGTAGCTTTGCTGTGACTCCCAGCTGCTCACTGTGACCTCCTCGTCTCTCTTTGATCCTTAAGAGCGGCGAGTTTAGTGAAATTGCTCCTTTTGAAATTCAATTTGACCTTTTGACTTTTTTGACATACAGATATTGTTCATATACTTAAATACCTTCTAAAATTTAGGTTCAAGATAAAGCTTGCAGTATTGTATTTGGTTGTAATTATGCATGCATACAATTTCAGAATCTGTGCTATAAACATAAATTAGTGAAAACTTCTAGACTTATGTCATGGTTTGTATTTGCCTTTTCCTTCAGATGTAATAGATTATTGGCCAGGAAACTGCAAGCTTCGAGGGAAAAAATGCTAAAACAAAGTTCAGGATTTATGATGAATTTTTTTCCTTTATCCAAACTCCACTACTTCGCGATGAAAATGTCGCCATAAACGCAAAGCTGTCCAGTCAACAAGACAGTCCTTGAGGGGCTGACCTCTGCCTTGTAGAGAGCCAGACCTGACGTCCAATGGGTTAGTTTTTATTAATTATGACGTCATTTTTTTAAAAAAAAAAAACAAAATGTGAAACAAAGTCATAATTGTGGGAGATGTTCTGATCAGTTGGGAAGAGCTGACAGGAGGCAGAGCTGTCAGCCTTAGTGACATGACATCTGGTGCCTGAGTGACGCACAGCATTTCATGATAAGCAGGTCAAGGTTGGTTTATCCGCCAGGGGCAGCGCAAGCGTAAAACACGAACCCTAACATGTGGGTCATGTTAAACCAGGACAGTTGAGGGGAGAAGAATTCATGTTATAGATTCATCTCTGTTTCCTGTCGGTAATTTATAAAATTGCCAGAAGTCATTGTAAACAGAAAGAATTATAAAGCAAAATAAGATAACTTATGCATTTTTTTATAAATTATAAGCACTGGATTAAATGGACTAACTCAGATAATGCATATATTTTGTTTTTCAATGTGGGAGAGATCTGAATACATTTACAGTTATCAGTAAATTCATTATTTTAACAATAAATATATTTACTAATGTTTGTGAAGGAAGATAGTTTACAATTTTGGGATCTGAAGTTGTTGATTTACAAACACTAGTTTGTTTTGTTGCTATAATAATTGGAGAGATGTGTTTCTTCTAGAATTCCGTACCTACTTTTCTGCCCCATCAAATTTATCTTTGACTAAAGACCAATAAGTAAATAATTAATTTTTTTATCTTGCTGTTACACAAAATTACACCTCTAGCTCATTCTTGTTAAGCGTTGTTTTCTCCTAACCACGTTTTTCCAGAAACTACAGGAAAAAAACATCTACTAACAAAAATAAACAGCTGTGATCAAATGTTTGTATAAATACACACACACACACACACACTCAAATATCTATATGCAATAATTTTTAAAAAGCTGAAGTAAAAATAAATCAATATGGAATACATTCAGCTTTTACTTTTGTAACTTTAGTTGAGTTACTTTACTTTCAACTTCTCCTTGTGGCTTTTTTTTAATTAAAAAAAAGTAAATGTTAAAGACTCTAAGGTAATCATAGAGGTATGGAGAGAAAAGCCACCACCCACAGTCACACCACTGTAAACTGTGCTGCACTTCCGTCCAGTGTCTATCGCACACGCTCACTGAATCTTTGAAAAATCCCTTTGGTGTCAGCTTGCCCGTCCGGGCAACTGCCTTATGGGTAAGTTCAACTTCCTGCACAAACGCATGGAGCTGAGTTTGCTGCGTTGGGGTTTGACTGTATTGTAGGCCCAACAGCATTAAGAAATGAAACAGTCGGATTGTGTTGACGCCAGAAGCGTGTCCCCATTGGCTTTATTCCAGCTTCGGGCCGACACTGTCTGTGCTGAACCAGCAGCCCCTCGTGCGTGATTTGAGTGCACGACACAGGGCCCTGACCCCAAGTAAAAGGCTCTGTGTCTCCGAAGAGCGGGGCCAGGTTTCCTCCAACCCTGCCCCAGGAGCTCAGTGATCCTAGAGCTTTGCCACCTCACACAGAGCCAGTTCCAATTTACCTTGCTTTGTTTTTGCTACTCTATTGTCAACACACATTAGTGATCTAGGGCTGGTGGGAATAGAATGTACTAGTAACATGCTCTTTTACTGCAAACAATACTTTTTTTTGCTGCTTTATGCTGCTTACTATGAACTGGTTCCCTTAGTTAATTTTTCCCTACCTCGGAAATCCGTAATTTCCCAAAGAATTAGTGAACATATGTGTATGTGTGTGTGCGTTTTCTTTTCTGCTACATTTACTTTTTGTTATGGGTTTAATTTCTCCCTCCACTAAAGAAAGTTTGTTGAGTCCTCACCCCTAGTACACCTCAGAATGTTACCTTGTTTGGAGATCAGGACTCGCGTGGGCCCTAATGCAATATTACTGGTGTCCTATAAAAAGGGAACATTCGGAGATGGACGCACACATAGAGGGAAGATGCTGTGAAGAGATGTAGGGGGAGGGCGGCCAACCACAAGCCAAGGAGACAGCCCTGGAGGAAACCCAACCTGCCGACACCTGGGGTGCGGCTTCTGGCCTCCGGGATTGCGAGACAACACCTTCCTGTCGTTTAGCCACCTCATCTGTGGGGCTGGATAGAGCGGCTCTAGAAAATGAACACTTTTCCAAGAAGAGATAAAGGATTTCCACTCAGCCAGTCTCCCAGTCTCCACGCTGGGGAGCAGCCAAGACAAGAAGGAACTCGCTGGGTTGGTACCTAATCTTGTGTTAGAAGACAGAGACGCATCCTGCAGGCTCCCCAGCCACCGTCCTCTAGACTGGTTTTACAGGCCAGTTATGCACTGATAAAATCTCCACAACAATCTATAAGACAGCAGAATTGGTAACAGGCATCAGCTCCACTGAGCATAAAACATTATTAAAAACAAGTACATCACTTCGCTCTGTTCTCCAACGAAAACCCTCCGGTTCCAAAGCGTGTTCAGGGGGCGTGTGGCCCACTGTGAGCGCAACATCATGGCCGCGGTCTTTGCAAAATGCCGGTACCCTCTAGTGTGCACTACCAATAAAGCCTTCACGGAAAATGAATACCAGTAGCACTGCCTTTCCCGGTAACGATGACCATTGCTCTGCACGCTCCTGGTTTGGTTTAATATGTCCACGCGTGCAGTCCAGCGGCGGTGACCTGGCTGAACTAATGGACTGGTTATAAGCAGCTCTGGGTCACGCAGCCCACAGGGGCCTAGTTCTCGGCACAGGGCTGCGATTTCTACTCACGTTCGTGTCTGTTGGGAATTTATACTGATGGAAGCATGAGCCCTGAAAGTGGCTCTTATTCTAAACTTCTGCCGCCGTTACCGATTTACCAGCAACTGACGTTAAAACTATCGCCGCACGTTGCGAACATCCAAGTCCTTACTGACCCTCGTCTGAGTCGGCGAGAACGCAGGGACGGAGATTGGTCCGGTCAAGGGGGATCTGCATGAAGGCAGCTGCTGTGAGGACCCCCCTGGACTAACCAGAGCCCCCTGCTCTGGGAGGAAGCCCGCAGCCTCGAGCAGGGCCTGGACCTCCGGCCCCTCCGACGCCACGGCTGGTGCGTGGGGACACGTGTCCTGCTCCATGTGAGGCCACTGCCCTCAGCTCACACTGGCTCTCAGACACGCAGACGCCAGGACACTGGGACAAGATGCATGGCGTGCCCAAAGGAGACACAGTCCGAGCAACCTCACTCTCTTGCCGTGTGGGGGAGTTAGAGAGCTCAGGTCTCACAATGGTTATTCTGGAAAATAAAATCCCCAGCGTCCCAGAGCCGCTCCCCAGCTGCTGGGCTCGGCGATCCGGGGGTCACTGTACCGATTCGCCCTCTGACTGTCATGTGGGTAGCATTTCAAAAGCAGATCGGTTGCCCAGGCTGCGTGTCTCTCATGCCATAGAAACGCCTAGAACACTCTCAGATTTACTTTGGCTGCGCACAGACGCACACCCTTCTCTGAATAGCGCGTCCTGGTCTGAGGCTTCTGGGAGGTTTGTTTTATAGCCTCCACACATTCCTCATTCTATCCAAGTGGGACCCGGGGTGACCCATGAGTAAGTTCACAAACATCTCTCCGTGCACACCTTCCTACTCAGACGAGGAGAAAAGAGAAACCTCACCTGAGACCATGACTCCTGGGCACACAGGCGGGTCAGCGGACGCAGGCCCTTGCGCTACACCGTCCTCCCGCCTCCCTCCCGGCACAGCTCTGGGAGCCCGGGAGCAAAGGTCCTTTTAGGAGAAAACTCTGAGGTAGTTTCTTTCTGATACTTAATCTCACGAGTTTCTCTTTTACTTTCTCATTCTGAGCAGGCACTTCACTACTTCAATAAAAAACAAGGATCACAGGCAAATCTAAGGTCCCAATAGGAGGCAAAACGACAAACCCCATACTCATTCTATGTCCATGTCAACCTGCAGCAGAATTCAAATACACTGTTCCCTGTGTCCAGTCCGCGTAGGAAATTACCTCCACATGTTGAGGACAGTTAAACAGGTCCTATAAACACCTCTACACATAAAGAGAAATTAAACAAACCTCCCATATTTAAGAGTCTAGTGTCCGCCTCCAGAATTTGGCAGTTGGTGAAACGCCAGCCGATGGTAAGGGTCACTCGGGAGCCCGAGGGCCTGGTGAGGGGCTCTTTCTCTGCTGGGAGATTCCTGCTCTAATGCTTGCGCATCACATGGAAGAGGAGGAAGTGGATCTGCTTTCCCTCCTGGAACTGAGAAGTAAGTAGTATCCCCTCCTGCTGACAAGCGGAGGGCGAGTTGTTGGGAGGTAAATGGTTTGCACACCGCCTGCTGCTACGTCACTGGCAGAGGAACGGGAGGAAGACGGCCTCCAGCCTGGAAACCCGTTGCTTAGCGACTGATGCCCCATCGCTCCCGCTGGCTGGAGCTGCAGAGGCCAGAGGCCGCTGGGGCCGGTGCCCTGACCAGGAATCAAACCGTGACCTCCTGGTTCATAGGCCGAGCCACTGAGCACACCAGCCAGGCTCTGCTGTTAAATATTTTTTAAAAGCAGCTCTTAACCAATTACTAACTTCCCGCTTAAGCACACGGTTGCATGCTGCACGTCTCTCAGGTCCTTGCAGCTCAGGGCAGTCATGAAAGGACCGTCGGACAGACGCTCTGCATGTTTATACACTGCAGTCCTCAGGCCCTGAGGCACATGCCGCTCCGATCTGCCTGAGAAAATGACGTTCAGCCCTGGCCGGTTTGGCTCAGCGGATAGAGCGTCCGACCTTCGAACTGAAAGGTTCCAGGTTCGATTCCCGTCAAGGACACATGCCCGGGTTGTGGGCTCGATCCCCAGTGGGGGACTTGCAGGAGGCAGCCGATCAATGATTCTCTCTCATCATTGATGTTTCCATCTCTCTCTCCCTCTCCCTTCCTCTCTGAAATCAATAAAAACATATAAAAAAGAAAATGATGTTCACATGGAAGCACAGGCTTAGTTCATGATGGAGAAGCTCAAGTCTGCTCTCCGGCGGCGGGCACGTTGTGGTCAGGGTGGCGCCTCCGCTTCCTCCGCTCGTGGTCAGTGACGTTCCTTCTGATTTGGCGGCCGGTTACTTGGCAGATGCAATTTCTTTTAACTCGAGCTACCGTGGCCGGAATACTCACACCTCCACCGCATCACTGAGCGTGCACAGGATCAAAGACAGGCGGGGAAAACAACATATCAAATAAAACCAGACACATGGACCTGAAATGTGAGTCCATGTGAAGTTCAGGGACTTCACCTGGGAGTGAAAATGGGGGAAAAATGACGATACAAGTAGCTCATCGGTGAGCAACCTCGTCTGTCAATTTTCATATCAGCTTGTCCTTTGTTGATGCAAAATAACGAAATGATGAAACTTATAAAAACAAAGCATTACTAATTCCCACTAAACAATGGCAATTCTTACAAACCGGCGGCATTACTTAAATAATACAAAGCTATGTAATCCTTCTTTCTCTAATACGATATAGTCACTAAAGTGGTAACGTCATGATCCAATATTCAGCTCTTTCATTTTGAAAGTTGATTATGAATTATTTTATAAGCTAAATGTATATGTACAGGGCGTCCCAAAAATGTATGCATTCTTCAACATCTGATAGCTCAGTTTTGATCATGAAATGTATTTTAATAAACACTGCCTTTATAATGACTCAGAGTGTGTGTATACATTTTTGGGGACACCCTATATAGTTTTTAAGAAATTAACTCAGTAGATGCATGATTGTGTTTAGAATACTGAAAGTGACGGATGTGCAGTGTGGCAAACAGCCCTACGATCCACGTGAATGTTTTAGTTCGGGGACAACATAGAAAACATGCGCGTAGGAAGCAGAGATCTGGCGATACCTGACTAACCAAATCCATCCTGTAGAATTCCCTCTATCCACCTACAACCCTGCCTGCCAGCTGCTCTGGTCTTCCTGGAACTGAGGTCTACCGACATGACTCTACTACGTTACGCTAATTCCCCTGTGATACTGGAGGTGGAGATGCCTGTACAAAAGCCTTAGGCACGCCTGCTGGGACAGCCACCGCCTCCTGCGCTCCTCCTCACTGCCGTCCAGGGAAGGGCGGATGCGGTGCACCTAGCGCCTGCCTCACCCAGCGGTGCTGGCAGCTCAGCCCTGTATTGAGGTAAAACTTTAGAGGCATCCATCACGGGCCAGTGGAAGAGGAAGACGGACAGCCGTCCAGCTTGGTCCCAAGTGGATGTCACGGCGAGTTAATCTCACTCATTCCCTCATCAGGGCCGCTCCTCGGGCTGCAGTTCACTTTTAATTCCTCATTCACTTTTCTATACCCACCCCTCCACCCCACACACCGTGGGAAAAGCATGTTTCCCAGGCCATGTGACATCATTGGATCTGAAATAAACCCATACCTTTCACACGGAAATAAATGGCCCTCCCAAAGCACACGCGGCCAATACAAGTAGTAAGAGTCGACTCTGCTACCAATATGTTCGCTCTCTGCCTCAGGAGAGTAACATCATCTCTCCCCTTAGAACAGTTAGCACACACATTTATGTGCTGCGTCTCACACCGATATTCTCTATAAACTCGGACTGCATCTTTGATATGGAAAATGGAGATTGGATGGAACTCCCCTCTTGGTGTTATTTGCTGTGAGAATGATGAATGCACTATTTGACAATTTCGGAGGTTCTCTCAGTCTCTCCCTCTGAGCATCCTAAACAATTACCAACGCATAAATTTGAATATATTTTGAACAGAAAAATATCTTTATGCATACAACATAAAAATATCTGTTTATGAGAAAGTGTACAGACATACTTATATTAGAAAGAATAAAAAGTATATAATCAACTTACCCTCCCATTTGGAGAAACTAGAAAGAGAAATACTAAACCTAAAGACAACAGAAGAATGGAATATAGACAACAGCAGAATTTAATGAAATAGAAAACAAAGAAATAGGGAACAACAACAAATTTGGTTTTGAAATGGTGTATAAGATTAATAAATTTCTACCAAGTTGATCAATAAAAAGAGATATTTCCAGTTAAGAAAATTAAAATGTAAATTACCAACATAGATCACATGGACATTAAAACAAATAACAAGATGACACTGTAAACAGCTTCATACCCATAGATGTCAAAATATGGATGAATTTCTTCAAAACTGCAGCTTGCCAAAGTTTTCCAAAGCAGAGAAAATATGAATACATATTTTTTTTAAATTTCTGTCATGTACAAAATAAGCGCAAGCATCAAATTTGATTTTGCCACCTTGTAAAAGAAAAATATTGGCAAACTTACCCAACCTTTCCCAGGGGGTAGAAAAGGACTTCCCTGTCTCATGCCCACATAACCTGAAAGGAACATTACGAGGAAGACAATTTATAAGTGTCTCGGGAATATGAATGCAAAAATTTTATGTTTGCTTACATTTGCTAATTGCAAATAGAATCTGGCCGTATAAAAAGGGACTCTAACTTATAGTGGGTACAATGCTTTATCCGAGGATTAGAAGATTTATTTGAAAGCCAATCTATGCAACTTATGACATAAATGGAAAGAAAACCCAAATGACCATCTCAATAAATGAGAGAGAGAGAGAGAGAGAGAGAGAGAGAGAGTTTGACAATATAGAACACTCATTTCTGCCTGGCTGGCACAGCTCATAGTTGAGCATTGACCTAAGAGCCAGGAAGTCATGGTTTGATTCCCAGTCAGGGCCTGGCTTCATCCCCGAGGGGGGGGGAGGCATGCTTTTCTCTCATCATTGATGTTTCTATCCCTCTCTCCCTTCTCTCTGAAATCAATTTTAAAAAATAAAACACTTATTTCTGACAAGAACTCTTAACAAACTAGAACTAGAAAGACACCTTATTTATCTAATGAAGAATATCTGAATATCCATAAAAACTCTACAGCGGATTATGTTAAATGATAAATATTAAAAGCTTTTTCATTGAAAATCATAAAAATATCCCACTTTCATGATAATGTATCAGGAGACAAAGCCAATGCAATAAAAACCATTCATAAAGGCAGAAAATGTGAAATTATCATTACCTACATATGACCAGAGTACATAAACATTTCGAAATGATGCATAATCTATTCAATTAATAAATTAAGGATTCCTATGGCATGGTTTTAGAAGGAATATCTATATGCAGAAATTAGTTGCATTTCTCTATACAGATAAGAAATAATAATTAAGTTTTAAAATCATATCAATTTCTATAGCATCAACAAAATAAAAAGATCCCCAAGAACAAATGTAAAAAGTGCCACAAACTTCACTGAAAACGACATAAAAAGTACTCTGTGCTCTAGTTCCTGTGTCTGAAATGAAGTAATGACACCGAGTGATGGAATTTTGTACATTTCCAGTTAGTATTTCCCATGATTTCAAAGTGCTTTTTCCTGTGGCTTATTAGTTTTTCACTCTTAGAAACTACGTTTTATAAGCTGCTGCTTTCTTCCTGAAGAATTGAGTGATTTAGATTAAAATTAGAAGCATGTGCATTCTCATCATGAAATGTAAAATGAAAAAAAATGTAAAACCCATGTCAGGCCAGATTTCTGTCAACTGACTTTGGCAAAGGAGCAAAGGCATTTTGATGGAGAAAAAAAATCTTTTCAATGAAATGGTAATAGGAGACCCGGCGAGCCACAGGCAAAAAGAAGGAGCAGGACACAGAACCAGACACAGACTTAGAGCTTCCATGAAATCAGCTCCACGGGAACCACGTGCCTGCACGTAAAACACGAAACTGTCACCTCCCGGGAGACAGGCACAGGGGAAGACACGGGGGACCTCGGCTTGGGGACCACTTATTTCTCCAAAATAGGTTTCATTTTTTGAACAATTTCAGGTTCACAATTTATTTTTAATCCTCATTAAAAATAAAAGAACAGTGAGTAAAGAACAGCGAGTTCCCATATGCCCCCTCGTCCCACACATGCACAGCCTCTCCCATGATCAACCTCCTGTGTCAGACGGCGCGTTGGTTACAACGGATGCACCTACATTGACGTGTCATCACCACTCAGTCCACAGTTTACATTAGTGCTCATGCCGGGTGCTGTGCAATCTATGGGACTGACAAGTGTGTAACCACATGTACCCGCCTTATGGCATCATACAGAGTATTTTCACTGCCCCCAAAATATCTCTGCTCTGTTAACCACACTACCATGTTTGAACCCTAACAAGTACTGTTACATGCCAATTTTAAAAGCTCTGTTTTCTTCCATTTCTTGAGATTCAGTTTCATGGGTATAAGATACAAATCTTCTTCTTACCCTTGCCTTTAATTCTACTTTCCAAAGATCTTTTTTTTTTTACAGATTTTCCTGCCTTTTCAATTATTTCCTTTTATGTTTAACTTAGTTCCCTACCCTTCACTAACCACAAAAAAAGCAAGGAATAAAAGATTAAAGTCAGCAAAAATATAAATAAAGTTATTCCATTTTTCTAACCCTGAAACTACTTTTTAAAAATCTGTACTTTGGCATCACATTCTTGCTTTCTCTGCACCTCCAGCAGACTTACACCCGGTCAAGGGCAGGAGGGGAGCTAACTGAAGGGCCTGAGCCTTGGATTCTGTTCAGTTGAAGAATTCTATCTTCAGTGTTAAAAATTGCTGGGGTCCAATCCCAGGAGGTCCAGGGGTCCCCAAAGGTGTGGACGGAGTCGGCGAAGAAGGAATGACTTGGAGACAGCGTTCAGTTGATCAGCAGCCTTGCCAGGATCTCTAGCCACAATCTCCAGCCAAGTTCTGTGTCCATGTTCTCTTGCT
>NW_006293349.1:1243854-1253804 GCF_000327345.1 Myotis davidii
CTTAAGCATGATTGTTCATAGTTAAAGGGATTAACTACCCACCTGGCACTTAGTGAAGGGGTTTTATTCCCTCCCTAACTTCAGGGGAAAATCCTTACCTGGGGAAACAACCTTTCTCAGAGAGGTGACCTTGGTTAAAACACATAGTGCCAAGAAGGTGAGCAAATATATTAAGAACAGTATGCCATATATGCCAGGTCCCTTGAAACAGCAAGGATGGACCCGCTCCTGGCAAAAAATAATGGATGCCCCTGGCCAGTTTTCTCAGTGGTTAGAGCGTCGGCACATACCTGAGATGCAGGTTTGTAAATAGGTGTTAAAATCATATAAATTTCGGTCAGGGCATGTGTGGGAGGCAACCAAACAATGCTTCTCTCTCTCTCTCTCTCTCCCCCCTTCCTCTGCCCTCCCTTCCACTTTCTCTTAACATCAATGGGAAAATATCCTTGGGTGAGGATTAAAAATAAAAAAAGTAATGGGCAAAGATTTGGTTTTCCATCTTACAGTTATGATTTTCCCAAAGACTTTGCAAAACAAATAATAAAAATATAAATTAAATGTATTATCTCCAAATTAGAATTATTAATGAATGTCTAGCAGAGGTAATTTAAGACATTTTCTTACTTGAAAAATAAAACAATTAAGACAAAATGTTCACATAGTGTAACTTGACTATTCAGTCTTGATCGATTGATTTGCATGGAGCAGTCCAAGCTTTATGTACATTGTATTGTTTTTAAGTAAAATAAAGATAGTACCATATTAAATAAAATTTAAAATCTTTATAATGGTAATAATCTCAATTATAATCATGGGATTGAACAAACTTAAATATTCTTAAAATGCCATAAACCAATTTATTAGAAGTAATTTTTAAAAAGAGATTTAAACAGATTTGTTCTAGCATTTTTGTTTCTAAAAGTGAGTGTGAGAATAATTACCAGAGATTTCAGGACATATCAAGCACGCTCACTCTTCATGTTTTAAAATCGAGTGCAATGTGGAGAGAAAACGAAAAGTAGCAAGAGCAACCCTCAATGAAGAAGTACAGAGGCCACAGTCCACATTCTCCTCCTACCACTTACTGCTTTGCTAGGTGCCACTAATTACTGGAATGTTCCTTACGTGCACAGAATGCAGAGGATATGACTAGATGCTGAACTGAAGGTATTCCAGCATAAAAATATTTTAAACACGTATGGTTCATTTTAATAAGGAAAAGGCATTTTATTCACCCCCTGAGGGAGGACCACAGAAAAGCCAGACAGGGTGTGTACTATGGAAATTTATGCTAATCCATCGAATGTGTGAGGAGCACACTGTTAACTTCAGGCAATGAAAAAAGCAGGTAAAAGTTAACCCTCTCGGCGATGTGTGTGTTGGGAACTGTGTACCTCCCAGGGCACATTCACTGAGGACCAGGTGAGAGCGTCTGACAGATGTCACCGGAACGTGAGTTGGGTGCGCACAGCTGTGGGCAGGGCGATGGCCCACTGTTCAATGTCTGCATTGTGTGCATGTGACAGCTCAGTAAGGAGGTGGACAGGCAACGGAATCCATCTAGTCCTAGAAACATTCACCCAAACACCTCCCAGGAGCCCATGGAAACAATTTACATCCCCCAATGCAACGACAGCAACGTAAGAAGAACTTGCCTGGTTAGTAAAACAAGGGGTTCATTCTCATCCTTAAAAAATAATTTCATGCCAAAGCAGGTGTTTGGCATTTAAAAGTCATATAACACATACACTTAAGATAATCCTATATAATAAAAGGGTAATATGCAAATTGAACCTAATGGCAGAACAACCAGAATGACCGATCAGTCACTATGAGGCGCACTGACCACCTCTTGGACCCTTTCCCCAACCGACAGGCTCCCATCATCCGCTGGTCACTATGACACACACTGACCACCAGGGGGCAGACGCTCAATGCATGAGCTGCTCCCTGGTGGTCAGGGTGCTCCCACAGGGGGAGCTCTGCTCAGCCACAAGCCAGGCGGACGGCTGCCAGCACAGCATGGTGGTGGGGGAGCCTCTTGCCTCCTCTGCAGCACTAAGGATGTCCAACTACAGCTTAGGCCTGCTCCCCAGAGCCGTAGTTGGACACCTCCCAAGGGCTCCCAGGCTGCCAGAGGGATGTCTGACTGACAGCTTAGGCCCAATCCCCAGGGAGTGGGCCTAAGCCAGCAGGTGAACATCCCCCAAGGGGTCCCTGACTGTGAGAGGGCACAGGCCGGGCTGAGGGACCACCTCCTCCCCACCCCCCAAGTGCACGAATTTTCATGTACCAGGCCTCTAGTTAATTATAAGACTCGTGGGTAACAGGGTAGCTTGTAACATTCACCACACAGAGAATTTGGTGAGAAGTGCTAATGTAAACACTGGCCTATGGATCACCTACATTCCAGGGTTGAAATCACCTGATGACAGCATTTCCCGTGTTTGCTTGCCCGTCTTACGTTGTCTTACAATGCCTGTCTTACATTTGTATACCTGTTCTCTTAGGTCAGCAGGAGAACAGTTATTCTTACGGTTACAATTAGGATACTTTTTTGAACATTAGATCTGATATAAAGCCCCCCAAAATTGACAACACAGTTAAGAAACACTTCTGACTGTTATGAGATCCTATGCCTTTCATCGAGTTTTAAGGATAACATGAAAATCCTGTGAATATGTAATAAGGAGTATCAAGTACATTACTTTCTTGTAAGGAAAAATAGAATGATTTTTATTCATTCACTAAGTATATCCTTAAAGTATTTTTAAAAGGTGACAGTGGCCTTGTATTGACCAGTTTGCATCAAATTTTCCCATTTTTATTGTTCATGCTGTTTCACATTTGTAAGATATTGGTGTGGAGTGGGGGGCGGATTAGTGATGTCATCCGTAGCTATGGATGGAAATTTTCTGGTCAATACTACTTATAAACCTCAAGTTTCCTCTTTATTGTGTAAGTCAATTTAAAAAAAAACTGCTTCTAAGTAAGAACATATGTAACATACAGGAGATAGATCTGTAGGATTTGTGACCAGCATTTTGCCAGAATTGGATAAATTATTTTGATGGTCTTGTGAAATATTTCATACAATGTAACAAATACATTTTAAATCTCTTTAAAAGTTTATTAGCCTAAATAGATAGAGTAAAACAAAAATATTATATCACTGTTTGTCTGACTCAGCCAAACATTCTATTTGAATGTGATAGATAGATAGTAGATATACTTTTAATCAAAAAATATGTAACAGTAATAAATTAACAAATTTATATAAGATTCATTCCAGCATAATGTGAAGTCAAATAAACACTCTCAGAATTTCCCAGCCAATATTATTTCGAATCTTTTTACATTGTTTTACATGTGTGTTGTTAGTTTATATTATTGTAAATGTAAGCTGTCAGATCTGAATACTTACACAGACTGGGAATTGGAGCTCAATGTGTTATGTATCCTATTTTGCTATTGCTACAAAGAAACTAAACTTGGCGACTTGCCATTCCTCTTCCGTAAGCCACAGTCAGTTTATATGAGAATTAGAGAAAAAGACTCTCAGATGACAGACACCATATCACCGTGCACCTCAGACACGCAGGCTTCAGACAGCTGAGCCCTCAATGACCTTTGTCATGACGAGGAGTGGGGAGAGCAGGGCCATTCTGGAAACACGTTCCCTCCGAGGAACGGAACATGTTTCAGCTCGGTGCCTTCCAAACACAAGCCACCAGGGGTCTAACCAGTCGCCTACGTTTTCCACCGGTTTGAGTGTTTAGTTTTAAGCACAAAGTAATTTCAGTTTATTGGTAAAATACAACCAAATAACTCAGACCCAGTTAATGACCGTCTGCAATGGTTACATTACCAGGAGCCTGGGGCGAGGGGGGGGGGGCGGGTCGGATGGAAAGCGCTCGGTTTTGCAGCGCCTCCTCTTATCCCACTGCCGACCATCTGCTCCTTGCCAAGCCCACGTGGGCCTCCCGGAGAACGGAGACCCGGGGCAGCTCCTACGGACCGAGTGTCCTTTCTCTGGAGCAGAACAGGAGGTCCCACCACTGCAGCCTCTGCTCCAGGACGGAGAGGGGAGACAGGCTGAGCAGAGAGATGCGCTGGACGCAGTGTCACCGGAAGCTCCATCCCACCAACTGCACCTGCCTTTCTGGGGCATGGCCAGCCCTGACGGCCGACGGGCAGATGCCTGATGCCGTCCACTCGGCGTGGGCTCATTGGTGAGAGTCTTTCCTTCAAGGCCCCCTGAGGCTCATTGTCTTAAGGTCAGTAAAGACCTGGCCCGGGTCTGCTTCACCTGCTGCAGGACGAACCCCCAGCCGACACTGTTATTGCTGCATAAATGGACGAGTGCAAGTTGCTCTACAACGTTCTCAAAACTCTACAACCGCACACACTGGGGAAAAGCGCCACAGAACATGTGTCAGACCGGGTGCCTTCCACACACAACCTGGATGTTGTTGGTTACAGTCGTTAAAGTAGCTTGACAAGATATGAAGCTTCATAGGATGTGCTACTGTCGATTTTATCACTGGGACAAAATAGCTGTGCCTCAGTAACATTAGAGAAGTTATGAATCGACTGTTGGCATATACAGGGTGTCTCAAAAATGTATGCACACTTTGACAGCTGATAGCTCAATTTTGAAAGTGAGATGTATCTGCCCTGGCCGGTTTGACTCAGTGGATAGAGTGTCGGCCTGCAGACTGAAGAGCGCCGGGTTCAATTCCAGTCAAGGGTGTGCAGGAGGCAGCTGATCAATGATTCTCTCTCATCATTGATGTTTCTATCTCTCTCTGTCCCTCTCCCTTCCTCTCTGAAATCAGTAAAAACATATTTTTAAAAAAGAAAGAAAATGAGATGTATCTTAATAAACACTGCCTTTATAATTATTCAAAGCCTGTGTATACATGTGTGGGACACCCTCTATCTGTGTTATAGATACACAGATTAATAAATAAAATATCACATATTAGCCTTTGCAAGATAACAATATAGGAAAGGAAACATATGTCATGTGCATTATCATCTATCCTATATAATAAAAGAGAAACATGCAAATTAATGTCCCTCTGCTACGCCCACAAGCCACACCCAACAGCCAATGAGGAGTATGCAAATTAACCAAAGATGGTGGGTAATTTGCATACGCAGAGCAGAGTGGGAGAGCTGGCAACTTGGGAGGACTTGGCTTGCTCCATAGGGGAAAACCAAGAGCGCGGGGAGCACCAGGAATTCTGGGAATCATAGTTCTGATGGCAGATGGATCTCCTAGACCAGGGGTGGGCAACCCCTGGCACCTGTGCCAAACATGGCACGCCAGTAACTTTTGCTGGCATGTGAAACCCTCTCTTACAATCTTCCATTTACAATTTTTTTCTTAATATTGACTTTTTTATTTTTCAGATAAATTCAGTGTAGGTGCATCTTAGATAAATAAATAATTTTACATAACAAGTTATCTTAAAGACCATAGACATGGATTGACGAGAGAGGGGAAGAGCAATTTCTATACCTCTGCCTTAACTCTCCCTGCCTTTCTAGATCCAACCAGTGTTTTGGTTTCATCCACATACGCTTGTGAATCTTTGTTCTCAGTGATGAATTTTGTTAAGTCTCATAATAGGAGTAGCCTGACGGATGAAAGTAGTAGCTCATGCATATCTCTGAAGGTCACAAAATATAATCCTGATATAAAATCTCTGTCATCAGTGATGCAGCAGCAAAAGTCTCACTGATAATATCAAATGGAGTCATAAAATTTTCTGTCGGACTATCAGTGCACATGTATACCTAGACACTAGAGCAAAGTGAGCCTGGAACAAGTTACTATTGCAGTTGGGGATGGAGGGAAAGCAAAGGTGAGAGACATAAGTAAAATCAGAGTGTCCAGGAAAAATTAAAGGGAAGATATCCTAAAACTTCCAGGAAATCTCTACCTATGGAGCAAAGAAAAAAAATGCCTCTATTATTCTGTGAGCAAGAAACCAAACTGGGTTGGGGGGTCCCAGAAAATTCGCTCATATGATTGCAAAGACAGACAGAAACTCCCAGATTGAAGACGGCTCCCCTGAGGGCTCCCAGATTGGAAAGGGTGCAGGTTGGGCTGAGGGACTCCCCCTCCCCCGATACGCCCCCCCTCCAGTGCACGAATCTTCGTGCACCGGGCCCCTAATACATATATATAAAAGGCTAATATGTAAAATGTCCCCTTGGGAGTCGGACCAGGAGACCGGGAGTTTGATCGCTCACTATGCATGCGCTGGCGACCAGGGGGTGACATGGACCACAGGGCCCACTCAGCCGCTGCTGCCCATCCATCATAGCAGATCACAGCATTGACACTAAAATCAAATTTCCATTTCAAAACGTGACTTCTCCAGCCGCTCACTCATGCAACGTTATATGTTTTCACTCTGTTGCTGTTTCTGGAGCAACTAGTCATAGCTAGTGAAACGCACTGAAATCTGCAGACAGGAGAGGATCTATTCAGCCTGTGGTATGTAATCTAAGCCAATTGGGGGAAGTGATGTTATAGGGGATTAAGTGAATAGGTATTTGTCACACACATGCCGAGTAATATGAATAACAGATATCTCCCAAGACGTTTATAAATGTGCACTGGTGATTTTTAACCTTCAGAGGGAATATTAGTTATGGAGTTTGCAATGATTAAAATCACCCTTGATAAAAATAGCACCACATGTACGGGGGGGCGGCAAACATAGGGTTACAGTTGTGAGTACCTGAACCCAGTTTATTCTCCTTTTCTTATTTATTAACTACTGGCCCGGTGTGCACATTGAAAGGAAATTGATTAGAAGGTGGCTGGTGGGGCAGGACTGGGTGAGACAAGCTGGACACACCCTGGAGCCAGCCTCCTTGGTCCCTCCTCGCCAGCTGCACCTGGGGCAGCACTGCGCCCCAGCTCAAAGGGCAGCTGCAGTCATCGCAGCTCAGCAGTGAACCAGATTCGGGGCCGACAGTGCCCCAGCAACAACATAACCCACGGCCAAAGGTGGAATAGTGTGGCCCCACGAGGAATCGGGCTCCCTCTTCTCTGGTTCTGGGGTGTGCCACCCGGGAACCACCACTGCCAAGTCACTGCAGCTTGGCAGCTCCTGCATTGAGCATCTGCCCCCTGGTGGTCAGTGCGTGTCATACATACCAGCCAATCGGCTGGTTGCTTAGCCTTTTATATATATAGATTATTGTTTTATTTTCCTTACAAACAACTATAAACTTACTTTTGCCCCACCCTGTATTGAAATGACTGTTGATAGCAATTTCCAGTTGATCGGAGAATGAAATCTAGCTAGTTCTCTTTCTGAGCATGTGTGAGTGCATAAAATATTATATGTATGTACATACACATATTGGCATGTACTACCTATAAACATACATATATATATACATGGGCACTATTTGTGTGCATACACACATAAATCAAAATGGACTACACATGTGGACTATATCCATACCTGTAGGTGCATACATGCCCCTGTGTGAATGCATTCACAGATGCATAAGTTTCTACATGTATGCATATTTTGTGATATAATATTTAAAAATCTGTCGTGCTGATCATGTCCGTTACCATGCTATGAAAATTATTTCAACTGGTGGTTAGTCCTCTCATATTCCCTGTCCTTTAACTCATTCCCAAAGGAGGGCCCGGGGTAGGAAACTTAAAGTGCTCGTTTGAATAGAAGTGTAGTTGGTATGGGACTGCGAGGATCAGCAGGTAATGGAATTACACGTTCAATCACCGCCTCTTAGCGGGAGAGAGCATGTTGTGGAGGCTTTCCCATCGCTCAACAACATTATTTCTACTGAGAATGAAATGAAAGCGACGCAATCACTTGGTGGCATATTGGTTCACTATGACAAGTGAATAGTCGATGAAGAGAAAATTAATGTTGATTTCACCAAAGAAAAACAGTATGAACATCAGCCAGCTCTTATGCACAGCGAAGAAAATAGTCATGCTTTTCAAGTCATCAAATGCTTTCAGGAAATGTATAAAACTACCAGGTAATTAGCATGTCAACTAGCGCTTTTAGGGAGCATTTGGTGGATCAAACAGAGGAACAATTCATAGTGTATTTTCTAGATTTATGTGCTTGTGCTCAAAATCAAGAGTGAGCAGGCACCCTCAGAGCTGTACCCCAAGTCCAGGAAGCTCCCCATTCCTACAGGAGAGCAGGCTCTGGCCCCTCCTCCCCGACCCCCTGAGAAGTGCTGTGTTTACAAGCAGCTTCGCTGAACCAGAAATGACTTGTTCAAATATTTGCTCTATCTCAGCCAAGCATTGGCAAAATGACAATTCCCAAACAACAAGGGATCTGAACCCAAACATCAGCTTGTTTCTAGGATGGAACAAAACGCGCTGACAGGCCTGGGAGAAGTCACCACAAAGTTCATTAGCATTAAGTGTGATTTTTATTAAAAATCCAGAGACATGGAAGCACGGAACAGAGTGCAGAACCTCAGAGGGAAGGCAGGGGAGGGTGGCAGGTGGGAAATGATCAACCAAAGACCTTGTATGCAGATATGCATAGCCCATGGACACAGACAGTGGGGTGGTGAGGACCTGGGGGCAGGGAAGGGATGGGGCTGGAGGAGGTTAATGGGGGAAAAAGGGGACATACTAGTATGTAATACCTTCAAAATAAAGATTTAAAAACAACAACAAATACATGTATCTCAATGTTCTTGTTTTTAACTCCATCTGAAAATTCCCTGTGTGGCATTTCACCTCTTTCACTGGTCTCATTTAGCTTAACGACTTCCAATTTGACTCTAATATTATAAAAAACAAGGCGACAGACAGCTCTTTTCTCTGTAGACTGTTGCCCAGAGCACCCCAATGGTCACCCCCACAGGTCTTCCTGCCTGATGGGACGTGCACTATTGTTTCATTGGTCGGCTGGTACGGAACTCCCACGTAATGCCTGTAACTCCCCCATGGCCCACACACCTGTTCGTGTTATGAGGAGCACAAATCTCCCTTTGTCCCTTCGCGTGCAGAATTATTTTATTTTCACTTGCTCTTGTTTCTTTCTACTCATCCTCAATTTGAATGCTCCTGTTGATAGGGAGCTTACCAACTCTGGCCCGGGTGGCATGACTGAGCATGGATCTATGGGCCCAAAAAGGTCAAGGCAGGGCACATGCCCGAGGTGTGGGCTCAATCCCTAGGACATGCAGGGCACATGCAGGAGGCAGCCGATCAGTGATTCTCTCTCAGAATTGATGTTTCTCTCTCTCTCTCTCTCCTTCCCTCACTGAAATCAATTAAAAAAAATTAAAATAGAGAGCTTACCAACTCCAGAAGAGGTATATCTGTTGTCATTCTTACATTGAGATTATTTATTTTCATAAAAAAAAAGCAGTATCTTTGGACATCAGACCTTGATGAACAAGTCATGTTTATTGAATGGGCAAGAATATATCGATGTCCTTACAATATAAGTTTTGAATAATTTTAATCTTTTAAGGTATGTTTCATTCTTAGTTTCAAGATAATGGAAAATAACTATGTGACTAGCTTGACTATTGAAAGAGCTGGGATGATGATTAGACATGGATTTTTTAACCATACAGTGAGATATAGCATATTCAATAGTGGAATCTCAGAAGATCTAGTCCAAGTTTTCCAAGAAGCACATATATTGAAGGACTGTCCTATTCTATGTTCTCTGTAAAACATCCTAACCCCCTGATATATTTTACTAGAGGCTCAGTGCACGAAATTCGTGCACAGGAGGGGGTTCCTTAGCCCGGCCTGTACCCTCTCCAATCCGGAACCCCTCGGGGGATGTCCAACTGCCAGTTGGGCCTAAACTGGTAGTCGGACATCCCTCTCGAAATCCGGGACCACTGGCTCCTAACCACTCACCTGCCTGTGAGCTGATCACCCCTAACCGCTCACCTGC
>NW_006293349.1:1253871-1283100 GCF_000327345.1 Myotis davidii
CCTAACTGCCTGCCTTGGCCCCTTGGCTTTGTCTGGAACATCCAGAAGGATGTCCAGAAGACGTCTGGTCTAATTAGCATATTACCTTTTTATTAGTACAGTGGGGCCTTAACTTAGGAGTGTCCCGATTAAGGAGTTTTTTGAGATACCAGCCAATTTTTTGCATTGAGTTGATAGAGTAATTTGAGTTAATGAGCTCCTTAACGAGCTTCTTAATGAGCTCGGTCTCGGAACAAATTAAACTCGTATGTCAAGGCCCCACTGTATAGACCAGCCGTGGGCAAACTACGGCCCACGGGCCGGATCTGGCCCGTTTGAAATGAATAAAACTCAAAAAAAAAAAAAAAAAGACTGTACCCTTTTATGTAATGATGTTTACTTTGAATTTATATTAGTTCACACAAACACTCCATCCATGCTTTTGTTCCGGCCCTCCAGTCCAGTTTAAGAACCCATTGTGGCCCTCGAGTAAGAAAGTTTGCCCACCCCTGGTATAGACACTTATCTTTCTTGTGTCTCCCATGTAACAATAAACTGAATTTTAAAAATTATATGTTTATTAAATCTCTCCTTATCCTCATTTCCTACTATGTACATTCAAATATAATTCCTAAAAGATCAAAAACCTGTTATTCTTGTTCCCTGATGAATAGGAAAATGTCTCACACAAAACTGTTGGAAAAAGAAACATGGTTTTCGGTTTTTGGAATGGGTATTAAATTGACTCCATTTAGAAATTGAGAGTCACAAGGATTGTTTCAAGCGTACCTTGAACTGTACTATTTTCTTTTCAATCTGAACTGAAATCGAAAAGGATTCTAAAAAGAATCTGGCCTCATCCATTTCACAGTAGTAGGTTTTATTTTAACCACATGAGACTCGTTAGCTGATACCCCTTTTCACCTAATGGATCTTTGTCTCTGAACTTCCTTGTAATTTCATTTCTCCTGAGGTTGCCTCAAGGCTTCAAACTAGGATGGTATACTAATCCCAACCCAAACCCCAGGACTTCGGAGAAGTATCCAGCAAAGAATAAAATATTGAGGCAGAAATAGCAAAGAAGAGGCTGAACTTACTGACAGATGATTTTATTTATTCTGACTCAGGGAAGCAGCTGGATATTTCTGCTTTCTTTTTAAGTTAAAGATAAATAGAAAGTAAAGTTATAACTTACATATCAAAACTGATGACTTTTATTCTCAACCCAAATTATCTGTCATTCATTAGAGATGGTTTAATTGAAGGAAGATACCTAGTAGACCATGTGGGATTCTAAAGTGACCAATTTTGTAATAGTGTCCCCACGGCATGAAAAATTACAACTGTATGTTTCTGTTACAAATGCTAGAAAAAAATGAATAAACCTGATATAAGTGAATAGGTAAAATGAGAAAAGATACCTAAAATTGAGAAGGTCCAGGAAAATTAGCCTAAAATACAGATAAATAAAATATTTTATGAGGCCTATTGCTAAATGAATATCAGGAGATCACTTTTTGTTTCTGATTCTGATGGGAAAATTCATTGGGCAAACAACTGAAATGAAAGCCAGTTCTGCGTAACTGCAGAAAAACCACCTCTTAAATCTATATAAACACACACGTGGGATAATCAAAAGTAGAAATCCATCGTGTGTCTTTCTTTTAATTCCAAGTCTGCCATTCATTTTAGAATAAAGTGTAATCAGGGTAGAATCTGTTTTACATTAAGACAATTAAACCAATTAGGAATTGATACTCAGAAAGGATATAACGCACATATAACATGGGTATGTGTGCATGTGTATATGGACACGTGTGCAAGGATATGACCACAGGACTGTGCTAAAAAGGAAAATGAAGTTTTAGATGCTTCAATGCCCATAAAATGTAAATCATGTGGTGTGTTTCTGTTTTCTTTTAAAGTTTTTAGTATGAATTTTCCTCTATCATTAAACTATTTTTAGGATTATCTATTTTTAACATTTATTTCTACATAGTACAATGGTTTAATTACACCTTATTTTTTCTTCTATTTCTAGTTTTTACTATAAAAACAGGACGACAAGCATATTTTCACTTAAAGTTATCACATTGCCAATTGCTAGGAGTTGATCTGTAACAGCTTTACTGCTGACTTAAAAGATTAAAGCAGTTGATGCTCTCGTTACGTGACGTCAAGTGGTTTTCACTTTATAGCGGGTCTGTTTACACCGTGACTAGCGGTGCACGAATACGTCTATTTTAGAAACTTCATTCCTCAATTTAAATGACTTCATTTTTTAAAAACAAATTACGCCCTTTTGACATGACACCACTCTCAGAGCAAGATGTTTCTCCAGATTTTATTGTATCTTTACATTTTCCTCAGGCTACTTTAAAGGGTCTTATATCTTAGTTTCAGTGCTGTGCATCCTATATAATAAAAGGCTAATAGGCAAATTCTCGCTTCGACCGGGAGTTCGACCAGGGCGGAATGAGCCACACAGTCAGGGCAAGCGCTGTGCTTTTAAAAAGAGGGACTGATTTATTGTAACAAATACTGATGATGATTTAAATAAAAGGAAATCTGACAGTTGAATTTTAGATTCAGTGACTGTCAGTTCATGGGTGACTTTGGTAAGAGCAGTTTAAATGAGACTGTGGATGCAAAAGAAAACAGTGTTGACTGGAATTTAGGGAGAATGAGATGAGGAAAGGTCCTGACAGTGCCTTTGAGAATCTTGGGTGTAAACAAAGGACAGAAGCGGTGTTATTTATGGAGCGTGAACTCACTCCAGGGGAGAGGATATCATATTGATATGTGCTCAGTTGTTAATTTGCTTGCAAAACATTCCAAATTCTACAATTAGCCTCAAACATGCCTTAATAAGTAATTAAAATGTCAGCATGTGCATTTTCTAACCTACTACCTATTTTTCTAGGTGGTGCTGATCAAATACCCACAAGATAAAAATTAGAATAAGTTGAAATGACTACTGTAAGAGAACATTATATCTGCCCACATTTAACGAAATGACCATTTTTAACCAAGACTACAAGTATAACAACATATGTCTAATTAGCCAGAGAAAAACTGCTGATTCCGTGAGAATCAAAACTTCTGCCTCCTAATGAAAATGTATTAGTTGTATATAATAATCACTTTTTATTATGATCAAAAACCTAAGAGATTTTTATCCTGTAGTCAAATATGCTTTTTCAAAAGATACCTGGGTTAAAAACATATGTAAAAATAGTATATGTATGTAAATAAAAGGGGTTCTGTAACACAATCAAATAATCATGCGTCAAACATAATCAAACAAATCAACAAAGTATTCTCTCTCTCTCCATTTGATCTAAGTATACAAACTACTATATGATTTTTCTAAACCAAATATATTCTCTCTAATTAAGTGTGTATTGGTTTATTTTTATTTTTGTTTGTTTCTTTCTTTGTTTTTGTTAATCCTCACCCAAGGATAATTTTCCATGATCTTTTTTATTTTTAGAGAGAGAGTGGAAGGGAGGGGGAGAGAGTGAGAAACTTCAATGTGAGAGAGACACATCAGTTGGTTGCATCTTGATGGCCAGGGCAAAGTAGGTCTGTATTGTTTAAATGCCACGCTCTAACCTAACATCACAGCTTTGAGCAGTGGGCGGTCAGAGCAACACTGAGTAAAAATGGTTGCATCTGCAAGCTCCCCTTCCCACTGTCCATAGACCCACTTCTGTCGTGAGGCTTTTGAGTGTCTGATGAGTTCCTACTTGCATCGTTGTCAAAATGATAAATAAAACCATTTAGTCTTTCAAAAACTTGTTTCAGCTGAACATTTTTGATAACCATGTACTACAGAATAATTTTAACAGTTTGAAAAATGTGTCCAAGTATAAAACTTGTATTGAGAGCCTCAAAAACCCTTCTTAATATTTATGAAACCCTTGAGAGGAGGGTATGCTTGCCTCTTGCAATCATGGTGCGACGAGAGTCTATGTGGCTGGAACGGGTACGTTGTTTATATACGCTGCCTAGCTGTGGGAGTCTCTGCATCACACTGGGATGCAACACTAAAGAGAGATGAAGATCCCTTAGAAAATGCATCTGAAACTTTGGCTTCTGAATTATAGTTCTATACATAACTTGAATTCATAATAAATATCTGTAAAATTTTATTCGTGTTATATGGTCGCTTTCCTCCTGTAGGCTGTCTCCTGTACTCTTCTCAAATCAATAATTGGTATCACTATTCACTAAGTTACTCAGGCCAAACGCCTAGAAGACGCTGTTACAGAATATGTATTCCAGGTACTGAATCTGCATCCTATAAATCAGAAAATAGGATTCACTAGTATATGTCATTCTTAATTGTGGATTTCCTAACTAGTAGAATATTGTGGAAAGGAAAAAAAATAAGGTTGTCAAAGAAAAGGCTATCAAAGACTGGAGTTCAAATCTCATCTCTTCCGTTTACCCACTGTCTGGACAAAATACAGAACAAGTACTGTCACCACAGAACAGCGAGTGAATAGCTCTCACTGAAAACATCTGGAGGCTGTCAACACACAACTGCTGCCCACTTCCGCTGCCTTCGTGGGAATCAAGGCTACGTCCTTTCTTCTTGCTTTTAAACTGATGATCCAAGTGAAAGCTATTACCCCCCACACAGATTCCAACCCAGTTCCACTCAGGGTAGTAAAAAACGCTAGATTATTAATCCGGTTTAAGGATAACAAAATCATCCTGACATAATATCAATTAGTATAGGAAAACCAACCGTCTTCTACTACCTGCTGTTAGAATGAAAGAATGCTACAGCCTCATTATTGCCATTTTTTCTAAAGATATCGAGGGAAGGTGATTGATTTTTTACTACCTGTGCAGTTAATACCGAACCGTGTCGCCTTGAAATGGTCCCATTTACGCAATCACATAGCGGCGACCTAGTTCGGTAAGACAAAGAGGTAATACTTAAAGTATCAGCCATTTAAGCTGATTTTCAGTTCTTAAGTGGTTATGTTAAAACCTATTATGGAAAACAAAACATGTGAGTGGACACTTACCCATCGTATTTTTTAAGTCAGTGACAAACTAATCTGTTCACTTTATTTTAGAGGATGCCTTGATCCTGAAGGTGCAGAAGAATAAAGCGCATCTGAATAGAAAGGTCTTATCTGTCCTAACGCGTCGCTGGGTAAACTGCAGGTCTGGAGAAGGCGACAAGGAAAATGTGAAACCTGAACCCACCGGGAACCTGGGGTGACGAACTGTTAGCGATCACAGGAGGCCCTTCCTTCCACTGGAGCCAGTCTCCTTTCTCCTGTTTGGTGGTGGTTCTCTACTAAACACTCTAAGTTACTGATCACCTCTTTGCTTCAGAATTTCAATTATTTTTCAAATGTTTCATCATGTTGTTTACTTACTTTCAACTTAAAATGTAGAGTACATTGCATAATTTTTCTAGGAAGTCTCATTAATTTGTATTCGTGCCTCACACAGTATCTCAGTATCCCAAGTTTAAGCATGTATTTTTGCAAATGGCTATAGGTTAAAGATTATTTTCAAACACTAACATCCATTGCTCCATTTCTACCTGCCACATACATGTAAGAGATTTTTTTTTATTTATATCAACTTTTGCCTCTGGCCATGATAACTAGTTTGAAAAAGTGTTTATTGACACCTCTATATTTGGTATTTCATTTAAAAATTGTCTACCCACAAAATAAGCATTAAAAAGCAAGTCTGCCCTTCAATAGCTTACTAGCTGTTGAGAGAAGATGAAAATGACAAATGTTAAAGGTTAGACGACTATGAACAGGTGGCATCATCAATTCTGCTTACCAGTTTACCACAAAAAACGTCACTGTCAGCCAACATTTTGAAGGAAATCTTTACACATAATAATGCACATTCTAGCATGTGACTGTCTTCCTGGAGACCATACGTTTATTTTTAAGGGGACGTTAATTTTTATAAGTTGTGCTGTAATCATACTACCATATTGTAAGCAACAAACCTAAGGTATCCATTTTAATGAGTTGGCATCCTGGCTTCTTTCACAGATTTATAGTTAATATGTCTGTTTTATTATTTAGGGTTTTTTTTTCCTTAAGTAATTTAATCACAAAAGTTGAGATTGTGTATAAATATTATCCTTGCCATCAGTGTCTGTGTATTTTACTTCTGAGCTATCAAATAGAAGATGCTAGGTGTCAAATCGCAGCATGGAACAGTGAAATACAAAAGGGATTTTTGGTGGGGACATCATAGAGCTTGAATTAATTCTCAGCCGTGCAATGTAATAACTGTAATTTCCATCACAATATTTTAATTGTCCTTCAGTTTTCCGTTCTGTAAATTTGGGCAATGATATTGTTGTGGAATTAAATAAATTAATGTAAGTAAAAAATTAATGTAAGAGTATCCAGAGATATACGGAATGTTAGGCATTAATATTATAAATGCAATGGCATTTACTTCAAGCAGTCAAGTTTCTTTCCTAGATTACACATATCCGAACACATTACATTATTCCAAGAGGAAGAAATATTACTTTCTTCTTTAAAGCAGAATATTACATGATGGATACAGAAATGCAATCCATCACTCAGCCATGTGGTAACCTCAAACTCTTAAAAGAACGTCCCAAAAGAAGCTCTACTAAACGTTAGATATTTAAGATGTTCCGGGAAAAGGGTTCTGTACCCAAATAAGTTTTGAAGAAATCACACGTACATTATTCATTTGGAGAATAATCATTTACTCAATAGTAAAGTCTGAGTAAAAACTAGTCAAAAAGTTTGAAACCAGCTGGTCCCACAATTATACCACTATAGCCCTCATGCTTCTGGTGGATATGTTAGAGAGAGCCATCTCTTTTTTAATTTAAAAATATTTTTTATTGATTTCAGAGAGGAATGGTGAGGGAGAGAGAGATAGCAGCATCAGTGATGAGAGAGAATCATTGATCGGCTGCCTCCTGCACGCCTCCTACTGGGGAACGAGCCTGCAACCCAGGTTGTGCCCTGACTGGGAATCGAACTGTGACCTCCTGGTTCATAGGTCGACACTCAACCACTGAGCCACACCAGCCCGGCAGGAGAGCAATCTTTAAATGTACTGTAGAACCAGGTTTCTGTGGAACACAGTTTGAAAAAGTTTGCTCTGAGTCCACAGATGTTGTTTAACTCAGGATCCAAGGTAACTGAGAAATTGCTAGTTACGGAAAAATCTCAATGTGGTGAGAGTTTTATAAGTACCCAAAACTTTGACGACTCATTAAAACTCCTCAAACATCTTAGGTCTGCAAAAATTTGGAAGCCTCACCTGCTAAGCACCAGCTTTATGATTAGCTTGCTGGGGACTGCCGCCTCCCTTCGGGCTAGAAGCACACGCAGAGCAATCTTCTAACGATTCCACCTTTTTTGGAGCCTAGGAAATACAGACATATATAAAATATAAGAAACATTAACGTCGTAGAGCTGAGCAAGTTTCATGAGACTTCACATTGCAGAAGTTCAAGAAGTATAATCATTCATAGAAAACAACTTCCTGACTCTGAAATGGTCATTTCTAGGAATTATGAAAAGCAGAACCAACCAAAGCCAGGGTCTCATGGTCGGTGTATTCACAGCCCACGGGCGTTTTGAATTTCTCTCTTGTTCTATTAATTTAGCTGAGGATACACATACTGAGCAACTCAAATTCAATCTCCATCTCTAGTTTATAAATTACCTGTATGTGTAAAATCAAGTTGGTTAACTTGGTGAACGGAGCCTGGCTGAGTGTGAGAGCAGTGCCAATTCGAGGAGATGATGTGTGCACTGACTGCCCGTATAGAACCAGCACTCCAGCTTGCTTTGAGCTAGCGACCATTCTGCAGTGTGTTCAGTCCAAAATGGCTTGAGTAAGCAGCTCAGGAAATGCAGGATCAGAACAGAGGTCAAAGTGTTTCAAGCCTGCTTCCCAAATACAACGTGATTATGAAAACCAAAGCTGACATGTTCACTAATCGCCTTTAAATGTAACATAGACTGGCATGTGATAATTCCATCTTTTTGTATGCATTTATGATTGTGTTGTCCTTTCTAAGGTTTAAAAGCAGTCCCTTGCTCCTTAACTTGCAGCGGTTCTCAACCTGTGGGTCGCGACCCCTGAAAATACATCCTGCATATCAGATATTTACATTACGATTCATAACGGTAGCAACATTACAGTTATGAGGTAGCAACGAAAATAATTTTATGGTTGGGGGTCACCACAACACGAGGAACTGTACTAAGGGGTCGCGGCCTTAGGAAGGTTGAGGACCACTGAGCTAGAGGGACTATCACTCTAACATAATAGAAAGGCACGATCTCAAAATTTTCTCCCATTTCATTAAAAGGAGCTTAAACAATCCACACAAACGGAATACCAAGCCGCCCTCTGCTTTTCTAGCTCATTCACGGGAACCAAGTGGAGAGAGAAGAACAGTTAATGCTTCCCTGTCCTGAGAGCGCTGTGACGGGCGGATCAGACATCCTAAGCGCATTCCTTACTGGGAAGGAGGCGTGGACGGTGGCATAGACGAGGGAAAAGAATGGGTGCACCGTTGACTTTTCGTTTGTCCTGTGATGGCGGGGTCACGGGATCGAGGTTTGACTGACGTTGAAAACTGACTGCCCTCTCGTGAGACACACTGAGGGCTGCCCGGCAGGGCCCGCGCACACTGGGCCTTCAGCTACATTGACTTTGATCTCAGAAACTCTCTGTTAGACCGGCTGGGGGTGGTTTTCATTATCTCCCAACTATCCAATGTCAGCAGCCAGCCTCGGTCTCACGTGGTCTCATTCCCGCCCAGATGGACAGGACAACAGGCTTCTCTTCCATGCACGGCGGAGACATCCCATTCAGGGCCACGGGGAGCAGGACTGAAGAGCTAATGCTAATACGTTGTTTCGTGTGTTTTTTGGTGCGTGTGTGTGTGTGTGTGTGTGTTTAAAGGGAATCAGAGAAAATGAACACAATCATCTTATAATTCTGTTTCGAGGCATTTGTCCAAAATGCAGCTGAAGAGAAATCCTAACAAAACAACAGGCTTTGAGTTGTTTTTCTTCACATTATTGAGTTATGTGAATTTACATAATCTGATTACAAGTCTTTAGTCCTACACATGTAGTAAGAATATTTCTCACCCTGATGGGTTTGGCTCACTGGATAGAGCATCGGCCTGGGGACTGAAGGGTCCCGGGTTCGATTCCGGTCAAGGGCATGTACCTTGGTTGCAGGCACATCCCCGGTGGGGCGTGTGCAGGAGGCAGCTGATCAATACTTCTCTCTCATCGATGTTTCTAACTCTCTATCCCTCTCCCTTCCTCTCTGTAAAAAATCAATAAAATATATTTTTTTAAAAAGAATATTTCTCTTAGTCTTTGGCTTGCCTTTTCCTGTTTCAAAATTTACTGGGGTGACATGGGCTCCCCAAACCATATAGGTTTCAAGTGTCCAACTCAGTGAAACATCATCTGCACACTGTATCGTGCGCCTGTTGCCCCAACAACGTCGAATCCTGTCCCCCATTTTCTCCCCTTTGCCCAGCTCCACCTACCCTCTCCCCCCTTCCCTCTGATTTCCACCACTGTTGTCTGGGTCTATAGGTTATGAATATATTTGTTTTTGGTTAATCCCCTCACCTTCTTTCATCCAGTCCCCTAACCCCCTCCCTACCTTGTCTAAACGGTGTTTTAGAAGAGTAGGTTTTAATTTTGTTTACATCCAACTTATCTTTTATTTCCTTTTTTAATTTTACTTAAATAAAAAAGTATATCATGTTTGAGAAACAGAAGACAGATTTTTTAGAGATATTAATTCTCCTCAAGTTTACCTATAGATTGAATGCACTCTGATTAAATTTCTAGCAAAATGTTTTTGGAGGAAATTGGGAAGATGATAAAAAAAATGTATTAGATAACACAGAGGCAAAAAGAGCAGGTTGTTTTTAAGGACGAAACACAAACTGTGACTGTGTTAGACATCAGAGTTAGGACACACAGTAGAGACGTGGCAGCCCTCTCAGGCTGTAAACAGTCCCGTTCAGGGTTTCTTCAGTGCGGGTGTGGGCAGGCGTGTGCTGTTTGCATTTCTGTGTTGATCTGGCTACTTAGAATGCCCCCAAGCACACTGCCCGTAAGCTGCCTAGTGCTCTCGAGGGCAAGGAAACTGCGACCGGCCTTCTGGGGAAACGTGGCTGCGATCGGCGTTTCCTGGCTGTGCGTGAATGTTAATGAATAACAATACGGCGCCGGCACAACAGCCCACGGAAGGGGGAACGTGCCGCTCTATACGCAAGGGCCCTCCGGGAAGTGTTCGTGCAATGTCTACAGCCGATGCTAAAGCTACGGGTGATTTGGGGGGAAACTGGCTATATTTGTGGATTCATGAGCTGACAACCAATCTAAAAAGTCATAGCAGTGAGGCTGAAGGCCAAACATATTTACAGTCTCAGCGATTCTGGTTTAATAGAGCCGAGATGGAAATAAGGATTTGTTATTTAGCTAGCAGAGTGAGTCATTCTGATGCAGGCAGTCAGCTCTTCAGACACAGCAGAAAACAACAGAAATGAGGCTAGTTTCAATGTAATGACTTTTCTGTTATAAATCCAAGTTAACTCTTAGTTAAGGCAACATCATAAAGGACCAGTATTTCAAAAATGTCACTGGGATCCCAGTCTGGTCAGCCACAGAGAGACATTAATGTTCTCTTCCTAAGTCCCATAGCTTTTTTTATAAAAAGAGAGAAGTATGGCCTGGCCTGTGTGGCTCAGTGGTGGGTTGTCGACCTATGAACCAGGAGGTCAAGGTTCAATTCCTGATCAGGGCACATGTCCGGTTGTGGGCTCGATCCCCAGTGTGGGGCATGCAGGAGGCAGCCGGTCCATGATTCTCTCTCATCACTGATGTTTCTTTCTTCCTCTCCCCCTCCCTTCCTCTCTGAAATAAAGAGATATATATAAAATTCCACAGCTAACATCAACTCAGATGAACATGAAATCAATAAAAATATATTTTAAAAAGAGAAAGGAAAAGAGAAGTGTGGTTGGCAAAGGACTGACTGCCCCTAGGGCTCAGTCCTGAAGCAGCTCTCTCATCTTCGGCTCTACCACTTCCCGTCGGCACTTTTGTCCGGTGGCAGCAACCGGACTAAGGGCTGGGCTGCAAGGCTGCGTATTATTTTCTCCGTATGAAAAATGGGGAAACTGGTAAATTTTATACTTTTTCAAATTTTTAACATACTTTTAATAAAAATTATTGGTGTTCTTATTCAGGTGGGGTTTTCATGCAACTAAAGTTCTTTTTTAAAAAAATATATATATTTCCATAGATTTCAGAGAGGAAAGGAGAGGGAGAAAGAGAGAGAGAAACATCAATGATGAGAGAGAATCACTGATGGGCTGCCTCCTGCACGCCCCCTCCTGGGGGTCAAGCCCGCAACCCGGGTAGGAATGGAGCCTGGGATCCTTCAGTCCGCAGGCCGACACTATCCCCTGAGCCAAACTGGCCAGGGCACAGCTGAAGTTCTGACTGATTTTAAACTTTGTGGGATTAAAATGGTTTTACCAATCAACGTCGTTTTATAGAATGGGAACGTTAAGATCATGTTTAAAGTGCTGCAGCTTTTTGAACAATTTTCCAAAATAATTTTACTGCCAATCCCGTTTTTCTGGGTGACGTAAGCTTACTTCACTAATGCTGGCATCCACTGAACATGGGCACCAGCGTACGCTAGTGTCTTTGTGTCTAACGTAAGCACTTAGTGAGCAGTAACGTTTAAAGTACAGACATATCCTGTGATCCCAGTGATGAAGCCGCCGTGCGCCTGCCTGGCTGTGTATCTGTACCTTATGCCGCTTCGACCTGTTATCTGGGGTAGAGTCACCAGTGTTGTCCCTCATCATGTGTTTCGAATGCAACGTGTTCGCATTTGCTGGTCACATGTCTGCCAGGCTTCCCACCCTCTGTACTTGATCGCTGCTGGGAATGTTAAAGTGAAACTTATACAGCAGAAAAGAATCTAGATCTGCGAGCCCACAACCTGCCCGCAGTGACGATTAATGGAGGTGAGTACATCTGAAAGCTGATTACGTGTTTCGGTTTATGGGACGCCGACGGGGCTACAGCTTAAGAGCAGCAGTACTGGAATCCCTCACATCTCTGCACAAGTTCCATTTGTTTTCCCTCTTGCATTGATTTTTGGATAATACTTAGCAAACTGAATCAGCAATAATAACTCTTGTACTGCAGTGAATTATAAGCATTTTGAATACATTTTTCTCCCAGTTTCCAAAGTTAGCATTGTTTCATTTAGTGAAACTAAGACACCTTGATTCTTAGATTAATAGATTCTCTTGAGGACAAATAAAAATGTAACACTATGCAATTCTTGAGTCTTTTCACAACCTCTAATGCAATTTCTGAGGTTTTTTTTAAACAAGGTCTAATGCCTTTGCAATATTTCCTCTAGTTTTATTTATTCAAAAAGTGTGTCTACCCTACAGTGGTTCTATCTTCTCAACTGCTAATCCATGATTTAATATCAAGAAAAATATTGTAGTCTTATTTTTATAATTGTATCAATTTTTAAAAAAAAAATTTAACAAGGGAATCATATTGCATTGGAAGTATCAGTTGTTCATTTTATTTCATCCAACCTAAACTTCTGCTTATATTCATATGTTAATTTTTGTTATTGATCTTCATTCCTCACCTACAGGTAGATGTTGTAAAATTCCCATTTATCTTTGATCTTAATCATTTATGCTTATAAACTTATAAAAGGCCATATTCTAACCTACAATTGTGTCCTTTAATAGTTTCATCTAATAATTTACAGGACCAAAAATTCTTAAATGTATATTTAACTTGGGAAAAATATTATACATTAAAGAATTTGGATAAAAGATACATGAAAATTCCTCTTACTATTCTTGATGTTTTCCTCTTTAAATAAAATGTTATATCAAAAGACACCAGGGGAAGAACAAAAAAGTTTCAGTAGTTGAGCATTTCAAGCAATTAACACAGAGGAGCAATCGCTGCAGCTGATGTCAGGGAACTGAGAAATCAGGCACCAAGGGACGCTGAGGCCACGCGAGGTGGTGATGGCACGTGGTCAGTAGGGATGAAGATAGCAAGCCAATGATGATGTAGGGTTTTTTATATATTTGTATTGATCTCAGAGAGGAAGGGAGAGGCAGAGAGAGATAGGAACATCAATGATGAGAGAGAATCACTGATCAGCTGCCACACTGGGGACCAAGCCCACAACCCAGGCATGTGCCCTGACTGGAAATTGAACTGTGACCTCCTGGTTTTTAGGTTGATGCTCAACTATTGAGCCACGCCGGCCGGCCGGGCCAGGTTTGATGTGTTTGATGCATGTGGGGAGATGAATGGAGGTAGATGAAATAGAAAGTGTTTATGATTATTAATAAGAGTTATGCATTGCTCAACTATGGAGCTTTATGGTTTGGAAGTGACCAAATGTATCACATTTCTACTTCTTCCCAACTGAGAGTCAGTTTTCAGTGAAAGTGAGCAACTGAACATTTGGTAAAATAAGATTGTATTGGGAAATTTTTTAGCAAACTCTTGGGAAGTATCTTTCTAATTACTTTTTACACAATACATGACAAGATCATCAAATCCATCTACTAGATAATAGGCAATATATGTGTAGAAGAATATAATTGATGTGCTTAGCATAAATATGGTTCCTGAATTTTTTTTCAATTACATTAGTATTTAAACTGTAATTCCTAATGTAGGTCCAGGTTTAAGATGCTTGAAAAATCAACTGATTCAAAATAACCTTCTATTGGGCCAGAGGGTTTGATGGGAAGAACTCGAAGGGGAGAGGTTTACACAGGGGAATGGATCCGTGCAAAGGAAGGGCAAGAGGCATTTGGATGATAGTTTGCGAGAGGGCAGCTCCCTGGATGACCTGTTTGTAAGCGCACCAGGTAGAAAAGGCGGAAGTCTGCTGACCTAAAGGTTCTAAATAAAGTTTGGCATAAAGTTTATTTGGTGCCAGTTAATGTAGATGAAGCTGAGATCTAACATCCTGTTATGCAGGTATGTGCGCGGAGATTGCCACTGTGAGAGTGTTTGCAGGGAACAACCCATGCATGGTGACAGGCTCAGTAAATCACACGTGTAAATGCATTGCCTCCTCTAGTCCCTGGGTTTTCTGTTTCCACACTGTCCTACCTGGCCCGCCGGCTAAGGAGCATGATTAATATAATGATTAAAAAAACCATTTAAGGGTTGAATGACCTTGTTCTTACTTTATGTAAAAGGTGCTTAAAATCATCAGGGATGCTTAAATTATACTTTCAAACTCCCAATATGGATGGTTTATATTTTTACTTGGAGTCATTAATAGACTATATTTCTACTGGGGAAGAAGAAATAGAGATAGAATGGCAGAGTGTGAAGAGCATAATCACCATACAGTTACTATTCCAGCATAATATACTACAGTTTGAAGATTCTACAACTTACTAATACATTCTACTTAATGAATGGACATTTAGGCTGTTCCCCATTTGGCATTCATGAATACCTTTAAATAAATATTCCTGTGTATGTTCTTTGATGGATGTATGCACTCATTATACATGAATATATGCAATTATTTGTCCGCTATATTCATGACATATAGCTAATCTGATCTAGTGAGCAAGAAGTGGATAGTACCTAACCAAAGCCTAACCAAATTTCCCAGCAGCATTTATTGAAGGCCTTGGTAAGACGTGTCTTCCATTTCATGATAAGTTCATACCTCTCACAATACATTTTTTATTATTATTTGTCATTTATAGTTTTCATTTCTAAGTATTCAGTTAATATATTACCAATAGAGTCAAAATTACTTGTCCCATTTACTCACTCTCTCTGTCAATAAATAGTTAATGAGCATTGCTCTATAAGAGACTTCATATTAAGTATGTAGACTATATGTATATATATATATATATATATGTGTGTGTGTGTGTGTGTGTGTGTGTAACCTACAATAATATACAAAACTATGACTCATAGCATGCTTATTTAATCTATATTCTGCATTCCTACATAACTAACTGTAAGACTAATTTCGTAGAGATTTTTCATACAACAGTAGACTTTGAAAGAAAATAAAAGACTATCAAATTCATAAATTTTGTCTGAGAGCTATTAACAAAATTATTTAAAGCAGAGAAACATATTTTGGTTTATGTTTTCTCCTTTTTTCTGTACAGCAGGGATATAAGAGCAAGCAGTATAATTTGAAGGGAGAAGATAATTTCTACATTCTAGGTTAATCTCTTTAAAAAACTAACTAGCAAGAAAGTACATTTATTTCTTAAGTTGATTAAACTTCCATTTTACTACTAACATTGACTTTGAATATTTAGAAGTTTAAACAAAAGACTAAAATTATAGTGTCAGAATTACCAAAAATTTCTCATTGCCATAAATTAATATTAGCAGCATATGAAGACAATTTAATTGAATACAACTGACCTTGTTTATGAAACATTATCCTTGTAAAAATCTATCATATTTTACAGTGGAACATCTGGCAGGCTCCGTGACATTTATTAAATTTGGCTCTTTCTAATGTAAGGCATGCCAAAGTTTCATCTTAATGAACACTGATGGCTCATGCCAATCATTTGTTCTCTGACAGCCCAGCTATGCATGTTTGTTTTGAAAGATTTGGGGCTATATGACATTCACAGTAAAGAAAGCAATGTCATCAGAGTCAAAATGAAATCAAATTACAGATAAAAATTATATGCACAGAAACTTTTTATTTTGCTGTAGTCCCATTTTTTTATTTTCCCTTTAGTTTCCATTGCTCTAGGAGCTGTATCGGTGAAGAAATTGCTTCGGCATATGTCTGAGATTTTGCTGCCTTTGGATTCCTCTAATATTTTTATGGTTTCCCATCTTGCGTTTAAGTCCTTTATCCATTTTTGAGTTTATTTTTGTGTACGGTGTAATTTGGTGGTCTAGTTTCATTTTTTTGCATGTATCCGTCCAATTTTCCCAACACCATTTATTGAAGAGACTATCTTGACTCCATTGTATGTTTTTGCCTCCTTTGTCAAATATTAATTGAGCATAGTGGTTCGGGCCGATTTCTGGGTTCTCTAGTCTATTCCAGATAACTATCCATGATTTCACTCACTCATTTGTGGATTATAATGAACAACATAAACCGATGAACAAAAATAGATCTAGAGACAGAGAAGCATCGATCAGATGCTCAAACCTCAGAGGGAAGGCAGGGGAGGGTGGGGCTAAGGGGGAGAGATCAACCAAAGGACTTGTATGCATGCATATCAGCCTAACCAATGGGTACAGACACCAGGGGGTGAGAGCATGAGTGAGGGGATGGGGGGACTATGGGGGGGGGATAAGGATACATTTGTAATACCTTAATCAATAAAGGAAAAAATAAAAATAAATTATATGACATCCTAATTTACAGGTAAAGGAAATATATAATCATTTGGAACTGTTTGATTGATACAACCTTATCCATATGTAATGAAAAAGTACCCTAATAAGAAAACAGGAACCAAATACTTGATAAAGACAATCTCTGTGTCATTATAAACCATGGACATCCAGTTCTGGCAACGCTGGCATCCATCCCAGCACAGAACGAGGAGGGCAGAGGCAAAATTCATCCTGTCTTTGCCCGAATACAGGCAGCAAACACGAAATACGTTCCCTGTTCTGAGTACCGCACCTGTCCTTCCCATCATAATGTCTTCCTGCCCTGTTAGCGCCACTGGAACACCCTCTCTTGTGTAAACAAATGAGGCCTCCACCTCTTTACAATGCTTTCTCCACTAGCCTTTCTCTCCCCGAGCACAGCTATTCTCCTTGAGTCCAATTGTCACAACCCCGTGGATCAATGCCTGCATGTTCCTTACACATCTTTTTCCTAAATATATTTTTATTGATTTCAGAGAGGAAGGGAGAGAGAGATAGAAACATCAATGATGAGGGAGAATCATTGATCGGCTGCCTCTTGCACGCCCACCCCCAGGCCCCCCATGGGGATCGAGCCCGCAACCCAGGCATGTGCCCTTGACCGGAATCAAACCTGGGACCCTTCAGTCCGAAGGCCGACGCTCTCTCCACTGAGCCATGCCTGCCGGACCTCACACATCTTTTAACTGGGAAGAGAAAGGTCAGAGCTGACCTAATTCCTCGGGGGAAAGGCATTCTTTCAGAGGTTCTCCCTTATCTCATGGTGAACGGGGAGATTCATACGAATCCCAAATTAAATCAAATGTTTTCCTGTAAATTTAAACATGTTCATAATTTTGCTTTTGAAATTATTTAGTATTCATTTACTCCCTTAAGATCATTGAGGGCTTCCTTTTGACAATTATCTATCATATTCAGGAATTATTACAAAATTTGAAAAGCTGTCAAATGCTGTTTTTTCAGGTGGGATTTTTAGCCTCTCTGCTATATTCTCTGCTGCGTTTCTGGGGGTTCCCTCTGTACATGGACCGCTGAGGAGCCAGCCAACAAATCAAGGTGAGTATTTTAGAAACTGGGTGACCCCTCTTTCTCAGTTCTAGCACTTTTCAGCCCAAACTCTGATCTGGGAATCCACGGCCCAAAAATATTGCGGTCAAATCCTTGGATTCTTTCAGTAAACGTGGAACTGTGAACATGTGTCCTCAGGAAAAAATCCAAAATGAATGTGGTCTCTCCTCATATTTCCCTTTTCAACTTTTATAATTGCTCAAGCCCTGCCGACATGGACTCTTTCTCCATCCCTTTAATCACTATTTGCTTAAATAATAAATATCTGTCCAACAATTAAACAATAATTATCTGTCCAATAATTAAAATTGCTTCAGAAGGAGTGCTAGCTCAATATAAGCTACTTCACCACAAGCAAAACTGGAAGTCATAATTAAGGTGTGTGTTCTTCCCTTTCCATGTGCAATACATACAAAGTCCGCTCTACCTCTCGTGTTGTGTATAAATTTCCCAGTAACCTCTTTGGGAAGCTGTCAATACCATCTTATTTTGCTTCTATTCTATCATATTTGGCCACCATCATAGCACCTCTCCCACCATATTGTTTTTCTTTCATACATCTGTTTACTTGATTTTAAAGAGCATATTTTATTTTATTTTTTTCAAGATGATATTAAATCACTTCTTGATTACCCCAGATAATGGATGATACACAGGCCGCATTCCCATCTATAATTTCATCTGGTCCCATAATTCAGTTTATAGTATTGCATGGGCTGTGCCAACAACCATTAATAACGCAGTAACGTCCATGACTCTGCTCGGACGGCCCCTGTAACGGTGACCTCCAGGCCACAACACCGCCAGGGTCAGCCCACCTGCGCCAGGGGCTCTGACGACAATGGCTCTGTGCCCAGCGGGTGGGAATAAAGTTCAAGTGGAACCTGCCATCACTCGGAGGAAAGGCCGCTGCTGGTAACTTACCCAGAAGCCTCCTAGAAGACTCACTCGACACAGCACAGCTAAAAAGACGCATTTACTCAGCGTCATTTCAGACCATGACACTTAGCGATCTCCAGACTCTCCGTGGTATTATTTTATTTGTATCGGAAAATAGAGGAAGATCACCAGAAATTTGAGAAAACCTATAACATAAAAGATAAGAAATGCAGTTTTAAAAAAACAACAAAAACAAAAACAGAAAAGAGGTATTTTAGCAACAGAAGTGCCATCCTATATAATAAAACCATAATATGCAAATCGACCGAACAGCCAAATGACCAGCAGAACGAGCAGTTGCTACGACACACATTAACCACCAGGGGGCAGACGCTCAATGCAGGAGCTGCCCCTAGCCCGCAGGTCCCAGCTGGTGGCAGTGAGGGACGGGGCCGGTGAGCGGGCAGCACCAGGCTGCCAACCAAAGCAGGTGCCAGCGGGCCCCCCCCACAACGGCCCCGCTGATCACCCCGCAGACCAGCCCTGATCGCCAGCCAGGCCAAGGGAAAAGTACGTGACCCTGCCCTGCACAAATTTCATGCACCGGGCCTCTAGTTAAAAATAAATTGTCATTTTTAAAAAAAGACATTGCAGTGTCTAAAAAGCAAAGTTCTATAAAAATGAACTGGAAATTGAATAAATTTAAATATCACTAGTTATTGTTTACTTAAAAAATAGAATTTTAACAATTTAAAATCCAAAAACTATCTCATAGAATAGACAAAATAGACAGGTACTATTAAAATAAATTAAAAGATGGAGGATCTATCTGAAACCAGAAAATAGAGAAAAGCATGAGGTAATATTTTAAATAGATTGTGAGAAATTTCTTATAGCTAGAGGAAACATTTATGTAGACAGGGCTCTCTGTAAACACATTTAAATAACATGTAAATTTTAAAAATTATTTTCACCATGAACGCTTTTCTCAGATACATTTCTAATCAAGTGTGGTAATGGAATCTGTAGGATGCAGCAACTTAAAGCCCATAAGCCTTTTCTAGGAAATTATTTTACAATCTGCTGTAGAAAACAAGGACATAAACCAGCAACTCGAACAGGAGACTGGACAGGAGAGGGATGGCGTCCAGGCCCCTTCAACAAAGCAGCTAAATGAGGCAGACGCAAACGCCTGTCAGAGAAGAGTAAAGGGCGGCCATCTTAAAGAAGTATGATGACTTACTAGAACAGATAACGTTATTCAGACTTCAGAAATCTTTATAATAGAGTAAAAACAGCTGAGGGAGTCGGAGCAGTCCTTCTCAGTCTTACCAAAAATTTCTTTTAGAGCCAGGAACACTGGATCCATATTAAAGGCTACCATTGCCAATTCAATGAAAGTAATATATTTGGTTATAATTATATAAAAGCTATATATTGGCCTTTTAATATTTGATATGACAATATATCCATTGCATTGCCAGGCGCCTCCCCCGGGAACCACGCTTGGCATCTCCCCATCAAGCCGCCATGGTTCGGGCCTGTGTCTGTGAGAACCTGGGCTTTATCTCGATTTCCTGTTTGCGTCCCTGAGCACTGTATCCTAAGGTCACTGCTTCTTCGCTTTGTGCCATTTGCTAACAAAAGGTTGCATCTGAAATGCTCTATTTTCAGGGAGTCTAGAGTAATTCCTCCGTATGTTTCTCTCATTACCCTGGTTTCCAGTGTACGTTTTGCGGTCTACATACTAATAATGGATTTGTCATAAACAGCAGAGTAATTACAGCAGTGGTAGCCCTGGCATTTCGTCATCTCTGCATGTCTACATCGGAGGCATGGCTTCCATTAGTTCACAGCATAGCGCGCTGACAGTGTGGTGATCGGCACAGCATTTATTGCTAAATCTCATTATTGTAGCTGGATTGACGTAGGAAAAGTTACTGCTATGCTTGTGTGTGACACACTGACAAGCCCTGACTTTGCTCCTACAACTTCTTAATCAACAGCATCCTTAATATTCAGCTGGTGCACCACAGAGGGGCCCACATTCGTTACAGCTCACTGAGAAGTCAGCGTGACGGTCGGGACAAATATTGGAAGTGATGCTGTTAACGGAGGCAATTTCTGATTAGATTCAGATTTTTTTTTAACTTTGCCATTTTTCCTCTTATGCAATATGTGTGCATGGCAAAAAGTACGTGGCTATATGTCTAAGTATTTCTCACTGTCTATTCTTTTAATTTTATTCTCCTATTGTATCACTTTAAATACTTTATTGTTGAGATTTCATATTGAAACACCAAGGCAATATAACTTATTAAAGAAAATCCAAACAGCCAGCATGGCTCAGTGGTTCAGCGTTGACCCATGAACCAGGAGGTCACGGTTCAATTTCCAGTCAGGGCACATGCCCGGGTTGCGGGCTCAATCCCCAGTGGGGGCATGCAGGAGGCAGCCAATCAATGATTCTCTCTCATCATTGATGTTTCTATCTCTCTCTCCCTCTCCCTTCCACTTTGAAAGCAATAAAAATGTATTCTTCTAATTTTTTTACAGAAAGTCCAGGTGAAACGTCCTCCAGTAGCTCACCAACTCTCTTTCTACAAACCAGCATCACGAGGCAGCAAGCATCTACATTTAGGCCTCAGGCATCGTCCCCTCTTAGGAAGCACTGGCCTGTGGACTGCAAAGTCATACAAATGTACATGGAACAAAATGCAATATTCTCACCTTCAGGGTGCGTACAGTCTCACCAGGGCCTAGCCCAGGGGTGGGCAAGCTTTTTGACTCGAGGGCCACAATGGGTTCTTAAACTGGACCGGAGGGCCGGAACGAAAGCATGGATGGAGCGTTTGTGTGAACTAATATAAATTCAAAGTAAACATCATTACACAAAAGGGTACGGTCTTTTTTTCCAATATTTTTATTCATTTCAAAGGGGCGGATCCGGCCCGCGGGCCGTAGTTTGCCCACGGCTGGCCTAGACAATCATTTTGACACGACTACTGGTTCTTGGCGCTGGTTAGGTTCTCCCAGTCCCGTTCTTCGAACCGGTAACCTCTTGCTATGCTTTACGAAGCATTCCCTCATGTCAAAATGCAAACTATAATGTCTGCGTGGAGAGCTCCTCCCCCTAACATTTAATCAGTGTTTTCACTCTTAGGTTTCTAAGTTGACCATCATGACAATAAAATTTCAATAAAGGGCTGGTCAATACTAATTATAGTGGGGATTACTCTGTAAACCCTATAAACGATAGGCCTACCATACTTTTCTACATTGCTATTTATTAATTTATTTTTCTACATTGCCATTTAGATAAACATATGATATCATGGAAAACATCTCAATGGCAAACGGGCCTTCCATTATGTCATGTCCCATTATGACCATTTTCCCACATACATGTAAGACCTGAAAGTGTAAGCTCCTAAAGGAAAACATAAGCGGAAAGCTTGGTGATGCTGGACTTAGATATCTGCAGGGACATGACACCAGAAGCACAGCTAACAAAGCAAACACAGACAACTAGGACTGGTTAAAGCCAAAGAAGAGCAAAACAGAAACCTATGAAATGGCAAAAAATATTTGCAAACCACACATATAAAAAGGATTATTACCCAAAATATATAAGGAATGACTACAACTCAACAGCAAAAAGATAAACACCAGCTGACAACAGACTGAAGACAGGAAAAGGCATTTCTCCAGGAAGACATAAGCATAGTCAACCTATATAATAAAAGCCTAAGCAACCCATATGGCAAAATGACCAGAATGACCGATCGCTGTGATGCACACTGACCACCAGGGGCAGACGCTCAACGCAGGAGCTGCCCCCTGGTGGTCAGTGCGCTCCCACACGGGGCGCGCAGTTCAGCCAGAAGCCAGGCTCATGGCTGGTGAGCACAGGGGCGGTGGCGGAAGTCTCTCCCCCCTTGGCTAAGGAGCAGCAAGTCTAGAGGTAAAGAGCAGCAATCAGGCAGGTGGTAAGGTGCGAGGGGTCCCAGTCATCCCCTGAGGGGTCCTGGACTGCAAGAGGGCACAGGCCGGGCTGAGGGACCCCCCCCTCCCCCAGTGCACGAATTTCGTGTACCAGGCCTCTAGTAGGCATATAAAAGAAACTGAATGTTACCAGTCACCAGGGAAATGCAACCAAAACTACAGTGAGAGTTCAGCTCACAACTGTGAGACCAACAGCAAAATAATAAAAACAAAGAGAAAATCAAACAACAAAAAAGAAAATAAATGTTACAGGGGATATGGATGAATGGAGAGACCTGCACACTGTTAGTGGGAATGTGAAATGATGTAGCCGCTATGGAAAACAGCATGAGGTTCATGAAAAATTTGAAAATAAACGACCACGTGATTGGGCCATCTCACTTCTGATTATCCTGAAGGATCGGAATAAGCACCTTGAGGAAGTATCCAGACTCCAAAGTTCAGGGCATAACTATCCACAGTAGTCGAGGTGTGGAAACAAACTTAATGTCCATCAACACACAAACAGATAAATAAAATGTGGCGCATACAGACAATGAAATATCCAGCATGAATGAAGCCAGAGGACACTGGTGATAGGAAGTGCCAGCCACAGGAGAATAAATACAGCAGGGCCACTCACATGAGGCACCCAAGAACGGTAGCCCCAAGGGCTGGAGGTGTAGGTTGCGGGTGGAAAATTGCTAATCAATGAGCATAGGTTTCAATTATGCACAATGAGTAAGTTGTAGAGGTCCGCTGTACAAACTGTGCCTATACCTAACAGCACTGTACTGTACACTTAACACCTGCTAAGAAGAGAGAACTCATTTCAGGTGTTACTTCCACAATAAAATCAACTTAAAAAACAAACCTGTGGGTAAACTGATTCTAAAGAGAGAAAGCTACCATAATTACCCAAATCAGGAAAGAAAACGGGGCCACCAGTACACATCACGTGGGTAAGAGAAGAAAAGAAAAGCTCTATCACTGCCGATCATGCAGTTACTGGAAATAAAGGGTGTGTCTACACCTTATTCCAATCCAGTCGGCAGCTCAGACACAGTGGGCAGATGACTTGGAAGACAAATGCTGTCCCTGAGCATTCGTTTCATTTTCACGTGTGTTACCTGGAATTCTAAGTTTAGGAAGATGTGCCTGTCTTCCCCATTCATTTCTTTATTCAATGTTTATATTATTTATTTAGATTAACATGGATATTTATATTATTCTGTGAGTTCTAATCCTGTTTACTTACTTATTCAAAGTGTTCCAGGTTTGGCCCTCGGGAGCTACTTAAGGTTGGCATCGGTGTACGATGTAGACGTTTTCATCATCATCCTGAAACCCTGAAATGACAAACCCAAGAGCTGTTTTTAGCTAAGTCCATCTCTTACAAAAATACTAACATTTTACAAGAGAGAAATTTACATTAAACTTGAAATAAAACTCCAGAACACACTTTTCTTTAGATGACCGTGTCTTATAGAAGCAGGTACTCCTGGCTGGAAGCTGATGGCTTTTCATCCGCTTCATGCGACAGACAGAGAGAGAGCAGGAGCTTGCTAACCCCGAGACAGTCATTCTATCTAACAGACAGAGAGTCCGTGTAACATTACATTTCAAATTCATAAAAAGAAAAAACTTATCAAGAGCAAACGAATGTTAAAACGCACAAGCTTTTTAAAGATTCTCCAGCTCCTCATTGGGAGCATGTGTGTAATTTGTTTCAACAAGATTACTTCATTGCTGTTCTCATGTCTGCCCGTGCCTGAGTGAGTTTTAATATTACTTCTGCACAGTGTTAGTGTCTTTTAACTTGTATTAAAGAAGTTTAATCAAGTGGAATAAAAATCCCCGATTGAAGACATTCTTTTCTTTCTTTATTAAAAGTAAACGGCTGCCAAGAGTCTGGATGAAAGTCTCTATCCAACAGGAAATCTTATTTTTAATAAAAAGAGATTTGATGAATTCTATGCTTGAAGCAAATTTCAAAAGCAGTTACTATAGCCACAGAGCCTTTTAATTCCTCAACTCCCACACATAAGTCTTAATAACTTCCTTTTGACTGCAGGTTTCAGCCACTTCTCTGAAAGGAAATGGGTTTAATAACTACATTGTAAACTTGGCAAAAATATATATTTGAACATGTCATGTAGAATTCAGAACTTTCCAGTTAATAAAATAGTAATCTCATCAAATTTTTGAACACTTCCAATTCTTTAAATGTCATTTCTTCCTGTGTCCTATACAGCCAAAGGCAATGCCATAAAGAAAACCCTGAGATCGAAAGAAATGTTTGGATAATATAAATAACTCTGAAAATACCTCTGTGCTTAATTGATAATAAGTCTAAAATAATTGTGCATTCCCTAAATATGAACATAGAGCTGTCAATCATTTAAACAAGGCAAACATCACCCTTAAATCCCCACCAGAGTTTAAAAGCAGGTGTTGTATGATCTCACTTATATGTGGAATCTAATGAACAAAATAAACAAAATAGAACCGACTCATAGAGACAGAGAACAGACTGACAGCCGTCAGAGGGAAGGGCTTGGGGTGGTGAAAAGGTGAAGGGATTCGGAAAAAAACAGTAACTCGCAGACACTGACAACAGTGTGGTGATGACCAAAGGGAAGGTGGGGCTGAGGCTGGGTGGAGGTGAGGAAGAGGGTGGGGGGGTAAATGGAGATGGGGGGAGACTCGCCCCGGGAGGTGAACATACAGTACAACACACGGATGATGCATCGCAGAGCTGTCCACCTGAAACCTATGTAATTTTATTAACCAATGTCACCCTGATAAATTCAATAAAAATTAAAACAAATAAAATAAAAACTCTAAACAAATAAATGGAACAGGTCCTGTGATTAAAGCCTTTTCGTAGGGGACAGACTTGGCTTCTTACCAGACAAAAAACAAAGATCACAAGAGTGTTTAACATGCTCATCATGCAAAACTATTTGTAGGAGGAATTATTTTAATCAAATCAGTGCACTTCCATGGAAGCCTTTCCTGCTTCTACCGTAGCCGGAACCTCCACCCAATGCTGCTTTCCTCGCCCAGCCGGCGGCTCCGTGGCTGCCGCATGGCCCTGCACACCAGAAGGTGGCGGGTGTGTTTCCTGGGCAGGGCACACACCTAGGCTGCGGGTTTGACCCCTGGTGGGGTGCATACGGGAGTCTATGCTGATTAGTAAGAAAAAAGAAAATCTCTTTATTTGCATGTCACGCAACAACATATAAAAATTCTTACTAAAAATATCCTGGCAAGCTACGTGTATTAAAAGGTCAATTTTGCATGGATTCCGCATGCGACATCACCATATAAAATACAGACTGTTACTATATGCTAAGCACAGTGTTAGAAATGAAATTCAAGAATATAAACGATTTTGCAAAGCATTTTAAAAACTAAATACTCAGAGAAGTTTAAGAAAATATGTCCAACCCTGTGTGTTGAAAACTACAAAATATTGCTTAGAGAAAATACTAAAAGACGGCCTCCATGACTTTAAAGGCAGAGTTTATGGTTTGAAAGATTCAATATTGTAAAGATGACAGCTACTCCCAAATTGATCTGCAGGCTCAAAGCGATGGCAGTACACACCCCAGCCAGCTTTTCTGTAGACGTAGGTAAGTTATTTTAATACTTGAATGGAAACAAAAGAACCCATAATAAGCACGTTTTAAAGGACAAGCAACTTGAGGGCTCCCACCGCCTGGTTTCTATTCCTTCTCTGAGCCTGCATAACCGTTATTTATCCTAGAAGACCGAGCTAACCTATGCTGGAACACCACAACAGTAATTCTTTAATATCCAAATTTAAAGTGCTCATTTTCTGTAAAACTATGTGGTATTTCTCTTAAGCGTGAATTGCTGAATAATCTAATTAAGTTATTATTTAGATGAGTTCTATTATGTAAAACAGAATTTACTTTGGCTAAAAATGACAACTTTATTCGGGGTTCAGCACCCGGTCGAAGTAGACTCTAAAGTCATGAGGACTGTCTTTCATTAAGCAATTGAAACTGAATATATGTAGCTTTCAATTGGTTATTAATTTCAATAATGGAAAACTGATGTTGTAGATTTATACTGAACTAAAGTGCCAACTGCCTAAAAACTTGCACTGAAAGTTTTTTTATGAAGAATGCCACATCTAATTAAAGTTCACAGTCAAAGGAAAAAGCCTTTTAAACGTTCCTATGAGTGTGATAACTACACCTTTTCAACAAGAACACAGTACCAAGCTTTGTGTAACATTTCTGATTTTTCCCCTCAGAAGAGTAATTTCAAATTACAGGCAATGAGCCATTTTGTATTCCTTGAATTACAGAGTGAATAATGTGAGTTAATGTGATTTACCTTTTAAACGTTTCTTAAGTAGTTTTCCTAAGTTTCTTAAAGAGAAAATGTGTTTCAATCACATCAGAAGTTAAGCTCCACTGTTCCAGGCATGGACAATCGCTGTTCTGGTTTTATTTCTTTTCGATGGATGAAATACACAGATAAAGTGGCATCTATAAACCTATCACTTGATTGAACTCAGGCAGGTAAAGCTGATGTTTAAGAAAAATATCAAAATTATCTCATTTTGGAAATAAAAATATATTTCATAAGAGGAAGCAACGTTAAAATGTATATTCTCCTCTCCGTTATCCTCTCCACTAACTGAGTGTTAGGTTTATGGTCAGACAGCACTTCTCCATGCCCAGAGTGACCCTCATTTCGTGGAGTAGGCCTCCCGGTATTCTCCTGATATGGTTTGCAACTTGACAGGTTATAGGCATAGAAATCCAAAAACTACCACACTTCACCTGAGGTGCTTACAAATATGAAGGAAGAAGAAATTACTCATGAAAGTTAGGTAACAGTGAATACTGTCATGATGACATATACAACGATTTCAGCCACGCGGTCAGCGAAGTTATTTTTAACTATTTAGGGCCATGGGTACAGTGTCGTTTCTTCCTTTCTTCTAGAAATGCCTATTGTCTTTGCAAACTTGCTGAAGTGATGGATGTGTTCATTCACTGGACTGTAATCATCATTTCTCAATGTATATGCACACTAAATCATCACGAGTGCCTTTAAAAAAATCAAATTCTAGAACATATACACAATTTTTACTTGTCAATCATATCACCTCAATACAGGTGGGGGGGAAAAACTAATATAAAATAAGGCCATAAATAAATAAAATACAGATGGCTCCCAAAATAAATAAATGCTTAGCATCAACAAGTGCCAAGAACTAAGCTAGGCATTTGTTTGGAACTAGAGGCCCAATGTTTAAGAGCAAGCTCTAAACGAAGGAACAAACAGAAATTATTTTCAGGTCAGTAGAGTGGACAAAGACCTACCCAGTGGAAAACTAAAAGTGGGAATTATAGAAGCAAATACCAAGCATCCTGGAGATTCCTGATAGCAAGAACATGGCACCTGTATTCCTCAGATTCGCCCAAAAGAGACGGAGGGAGGGTGTCTGAGTTGTCAGGAGAGCAAAGGGAAGCTCACCACCAGCATCTCACGAAAGGCTCAGAACACAGCGGGAGCAGCTAACGATCGCTCAGCACCAAGCCCAGCGCAGGGCCTGGTGCTCGGTGCTCACGACAAAGGGTCTCGTGAGTCACAGAAACCAGAAGCCACCACCAACTGCCCCCGAAGGAACCCCCCTGCGCTCCGGACACCTCAGCGAGGAGCCTGACAACACCCGTGCGAAGGGGCTTCGAGACCTGGAAGCAGCTCCGGGGAACCCTGGGGAATCCCAGGAGAGCGTTTCCCTTCCCTGAAGAGCTGTGAGAACAGGCCAAACACGAGCCCAAGTATAGCAGGAACCCGTGTCCCTCCACCTGCAGCTCCAGGGAAGCAGAGAGTGCAGCCGCCGGCATGTCCTGTCTCACGGAGACATCTCTATTCCCTTACGGTTTCCTCTCTGGTTAAATGGAGAACGGCTGTGCGCTGACATGGAAACAGAACCCTTAATTCATGCCAGATCATGTCCCAGGAGGCACATGTCACTGCTCACTTCGTGGAGGTCAGAGGCCGCTGCACCTGCACACGTGGGAGGTCACCCTGCGGGAGCGGCCACCTCCACGTTCCAGACTCGGGGTGCGCTGTCAAGGTTTGTTCATTTTAAGTGGACAAGTTCCCATTTGATTTCTACTGATAAACATCAGCAGGTGACAGGAATGCAAGGAACACTTTAAGGAAAAAACACCCTTTCTCACGCCTGTCTTTGTAGGAGCCATGTGACTGCATCACACGCTGATCGCTGCGGCGTGAGGGCCTGGGGTAGAGCCACTCCACGTCAGTGCCCCCAGGAGCGGCCGGCCACCGCCTGGCTCCAGAACGGGACTGTACCTACGCACAGAGAGCCGTGAGGGAAGGGACTCGGGGCTCTTTTCTTCTTTGGGGGGAACGGGGGCATGAAAATTTCCTTTCTTAATAAGAAAAAAAAAAGGAAGAAAATCACTCCTTTAAAAAAATTAGTAAAAAGTACTTCAATGCTCCCTAAAACATCAGAGAATAGTTTAGCTATTTGAAGGCAACAGAATAAAGCTACTTACTTGGAATAAATCATCAAAGTTGAGGGTGGGTCAATGTCCTGCTCTAACCCCTGCTGGTCCTTTAAGGGAGGAGGTGTGCCCTGGCCGGTTTGGCTCAGTGGATGGAGCATTGGCCTGCGGACTGGAGGGTCCCAGGTTTGATTCCAGTCAAGTGCACGTGCCTGGGTTGCAGGCTCGATCCCCAGTAGGGAGCGTGCAGGAGGCAGCCAATCAATGATTCCCTCTCATCATTG
>NW_006293349.1:1283233-1305162 GCF_000327345.1 Myotis davidii
TAAATAAATCAATGGATGGATAGATAGATAGATAGATAGATAGACAGACAGACAGACAGACTAAGAGAGGAGCTGTGTGTCTGTATAAACAACTGCAGTGCATTTGGCCTCTGGTCACCCAGGACGGATGGCAGAGGTCAGGAAGGCCTGTTTCGGCCGTTCACTGGATGCCACGACCTTGCTGCCCGTTCCCTTTTTAAGTCACGCGATAGCTACACAGATAATGTGTGGTCAGTGTCTCCCCTCCCCGACCCTGTGCCCTCGTCCTGTGCTGGTGAGGAACTTGGAATAAAAGAGAAAGGCAAACATGGGCTGCTTTCAGGAATGGGGACAAGTAATTACAAATGGAATGAATGTGTCAAGATAAATTCTTTGCGGTAACTGATTTCCCCAATTCACAGCTTCCCCAACCTCCTTTAGGACAGAGAACCTGATGGGAGGGCTCCCACTCCTTGTAAATCTATTTACTGTCCTCAAGGGGACTGTGTTTGCACAGTTCTTTCTATATACATATTTTTACTGATTTCAGAGAGGGGAGGGGGAGGGGGACAGGGGGAGATGTCAGTATGCTACTTGGAACGGTACACACAATTTAAAACTCATGAACTGCTTCTTTCTGGAATTTTCCATTTGACATTGGACTGTGGATGACTGCAGGTAATTGAAACCACAGAAAGCAAAAGTGCAGATAAAGGGAAACGACTGTATTTATTCTTAGGAAATAAAAATATATGTTATGTTCATTAAAAACAGAAAGATTATATCTATTTCATTCTGTACATAATGTGTATTATTGTATAACATAGCGGTATAGTAAAATATGCATACAATTTATAAAAATCCAAATTAAGTATCAGAACGCTTAATATGGTTTTGCCAGTCAGGTAAGTTGCACAGAGAGGTATGCGATCGATAAAGCTTGGACATCGCACTGTCTTTGAGGGCGCACTGGAGAAATGGAGAGGAGAGGTGAAGGCCGTTTGGAGGACAAAGCAAAGATCTGGAGATAATTACAGACTAAAGTGAGGGAAAGGCCTCAGACTGAGGAGCAGCAGTTCCTGCCCGAGACCTCGCCTCCGGGGTTTGTCCTGGAAGGCCCGGACCACACCTAAGCCATGACACTTGGGGTTCGGGCCACACCGTCAGGTCCTGCATCCCCGAGCCAGCACCGCAGCGCCCGTGGCCTTGGGTCCCTTCGACAATGTGTCCTGCGTCCTGTCTGCAGCCTGTTAGCCAGGCACCCTACACGGTGGCCAGGGGACTGGAGAGCGGCCTGGCTCTCCCAGAAAGTCGCCATGGGCCGCAGCGGTACAGGCAGTGAGCAGGGACAGCGCCTTCTTCTTAGAAAACAAAAAACAACAACAAGAAAACCTATCTGGAGCTTTTGGTTAGTTCCGAGGTTTTGGACTGGAGGTGCCCATGGAGGGAGCTGAGGGAAGCTGTCTTTACTCCGGAGATGAACAGAGAAGGGAGAAAGAACCGCCATCTGGGCTCCGTTCCCGGGCAGCAGTGCCTTCAGCACGTGGTCCTGCAATTTCAGGCCCAGAAAGGCCGGCGGCAGCGGTCCCAGCCGCAGCAAACCACGCGTGGCCTCTCGGCCCGCCGTGAGCTTCACCGAGAAATGGAAGCTTTCGCCCTGATCTGACTCGCGGAGATAATGCTGAGCCGCTGACCACCCAACGCACCCGGCAGCCATGGCCACCTCTCCCTCCCGGAGGATTAACTCGCCAAGGTCTCCAGAGGCCACAGGGTCCAGAACCCATTCATATGGAACCTCCTGTTGTGTTTCCATATTTTGCTTTCCTAGTCGTGGTTTTTTGAGGACATAAAGACATAAAGAAGTAATTTAGACGTTGAACCAAGCGGTCCAAAAAAATCAAGAAGTATTGCTAGTTTTTATATTTTCTGAGTGGCAGAGAGTTCACTGGAATTCGTATGTTTAAAATAAAGCTCATCTTGCAGTATGCTTAGCCGTGAAATTCTAACAGTCAATCCAAGTGCAGTTAGCAAAAGGAGCTTTATTTTTTCAATGTCAGTAGCCCTAGAGCAGCGGTTCTCAACGTGTGGGTCGCGACCTCTTTGGGGGTCGAACGACCCTTTCACAGGGGTCACCTAAGACCATCGGAAAACACATATATAATTACATACTGTTTTGTGATTAATCACGATGCTTTAATTATGTTCGATTTGTAACAATGAAGTTGGGGGTCACCACGACATGAGGAACTGTGTTAAAGTGTCGCGGCGTGAGGAAGGTTGAGACCCACGGCCCTAGAGCTTTCAGAAAAAAGAACTTTCAAAGGCCACCAATTACTGATCGCTTTTAAAACTGCCTCATGCCATAATAATATGACAAACTTCATTTCATTATTACGTTTTCTTTTTAAATAAGTGGAAGTTGAATGGGAAGAATAGATGTTTTTAAATTACATCTTTAAAATATTCTCTATGTTACTTATATCCGAAGACATAAATAACACTAAGGGAAACTTTAAGAACACAATCGTTTATAATTGCCCGTATCTTCTGGAATTTCTACAAAGTCAACAATATAAGAACTAAGGGTTAGCCAGTAAGCAAGCCATTTGTTTATTTGACAAATATTTATCGAACGATATCGATCAACAGGCTCGGTGCCAGGCACTCACAGGCCATTGCAAACACCGCAGAGAGCTCGGCTGGCGCTTGTTCAGGGCGGACAGCCACAGCCTCGGGAGGAAGAGCCTGCGGGTCCGAGAGGTGTCCGGCCTTTCCGCTCACAGCTGCCGGGAGCCAGCGCCGCCCAGGTGCCGGCTGGCATCACAGGAGCACTGAGCACGCGCACGGGAATGACATGAAGCGTGACTGTTCCTGTCGGACCGATGGAGACACCCGGGTGCAGTCAGATTAAACACATCACGAGCTAGTCCGTGGCTGAGTGGGTATTAAAACCTCTTGTTTCTCCAAAGCCCGTGTGCTCCTCTCTGAGTCTTCCTGATGCCCCCACCCTTCAAAATTCGCATTTTCCTGAAAGAAGACCAACTGCCGATTAAATGGAACATCTATCACCTGTAGCAGTTTTCAGGAGGCCTGTGAACGTGGCGCATAAGAAAGTAACAAATCTGCCCTGGCCAGTGTGGCTCAGTGGACAGAGCGTCAGCCTGTGGACCGAAGGGTCCGGGGTCCATTCCGGTCAAAGGCATGTACCTCAGCTGCAGGCTCCTCTCCAGCCCAGGGCCCTGATCAGGGTTCATGCAGGAGGCAACCAGTCTATGTGTTTCTCTCACATCGATGTTTCTCTCTGTCTTTTCTTCTCTTCCTCTCCCTAAAAATCAGTGGAAAAATACCCTCAGGTGAGGATTAACAAAAATTTTTTAAAAATTTAAAAATAACTAATCTGCTTAACCTTTCTCAGCTGTGGGAATTGTCCGTGCGAGATGTTTCACTGGAGATTCATCTAAACTGCAAGAAGTGAAATACCTTTCTCTCTGGGCCTCTCCCACCCTAACGGCTGCTCAGATCTACACGCAGGTCAGAAAAAACAACAAAAACAGCCGGGCCAGGGGCTCCCGTTGGTCCCCGCCCGGAAGCCGCACATCTTAGACCAGAGGCGAACCAGCCACCGGAGTGAGTCCCGGTAAAAGCGAAAGCTAACCTATCCCCACCGACAGCTGAGAGTGACCCTGACCACCTGCCTGCTGGAATATTAGATTTCTGGCTGTATGACAGGCCAGCGATTTTCAACGGGGGTGACTCAGCACACCGGTGTGGCCACAGGCACTTTCAAAGCATGCAACACCTGACTGTTCAGTCAGGGCCCTGGCCCCTTTCCCCTTCGTTTGTCAAATAAAAAAATGACAACGGCCAATCCAATAGCGCTCCAGTGTGAATGAATCAAAATTACCCCTATTCTTATTTTGTCAGATCAGCCAAAAATACATTTTGGTACGCCACAGAATTTTGGTAATTAGTGCGTGTGGCATGAGATGGCAAAGGCTGAACATCACTTGCCATGCATTACACAGAAGGAGAAACCCAACTGGCCCTCCTTTTCCTAATTATGTACCTTTGTGTACTGGCTCCTGTAAATGCGAAAGGCACTGTGAACAAACAGAATACACGCCTCTAGTTCTGAGGGTGGCTGTGCAGCGATGAATTCCGACCTTGTATTCATGGTAATGAAATACTGCAGTAGGACAGCCAGGAAGGTGTATGGGAGAACTGGCACTAAACTAAAGACATGGAAAGGTAAGGAAGTTCAGCTAGTCTACATAATGGCCAAGTTCACCAATGAAGAGTCCAGCTAATATGAACAACTTGATAAAAATGAACAACCCTCTGACCTGATGACATACGGCATCGCTCTACATCTGTCTCATTTTATGCGAAGCAGCCATAGAAAACAGTCAGAAAAAACAACAACTAGTGCTTTAAAAAAAGATATAAATATGTGAGGTTTCGCTTCACTCACACTCCACCTCATTTGGGATTTTTAAGAATAGGCTAATATATACAATGTCTAGATCCCATGGAAATTAAAGACAGCGTAAATGTGAGAAGAGCTTACTTTGATTAAATCTGCTTTTCTAAACAGAAAACTGCGTTTCTATTCTGAATTTCTCCGTTTTCTAGTCCAGAGACGGCTGTGTAGCTAACAGAAAGGAGAAGAAAGCCAGGCATTATTCTCACGTCTGCTTATTGTACATGTTCGCTGTGTTACAAGACCTTTCGAATCTCAAATAGTGTGACACCAATAAAACATGGGTGCTGGCTTCATTAGCATTAATGAATAACAGATTAGCTGGCGTGGGCTGGTCCTCCTGCGTTTTCATTTATGCTATCTCCTCTCACGCAAATTACGGAGCTGCACAAACACAATGAGATGTGGCAGCCAGCTCTGCAGCAGGGAACAGGAAACGGGCATCGCACAGTGAATTACAGATCTATGTCCCCTTCTGCTGGCGACCATCACACAGGGCAGTGCAGGCCAACTCCAGCTTCTGCCCACTGTCACATTAACACAAAGACAGCGTTCAGGGAAATGAATTAACTCGTTTTCCCCATTCTGTTTCTCCCATGAATATTCGATGGCATTGAGTCTGGGGGGACCGCACAGCTGAGCATTTGTGCTGAATCCGAAGGCGCACTCTCCCCAGAACTGCTGCTCCCCCCAAAACAGGCAGGGCATGCTGCCCGCCTGGCTGCCCACGTGATCTGGCTTCCCCAGCAGAAGGCGGGTTCTTCAAACCAAAGTAGAATTGGACCCAGTCCCCCGGGGTCATTTCCCAGAAACAAATAAGAAGTGGCTGCCGTGGCGCAGGCTCCGGGTGGAGCCGTGGGGTCAGCACCGTGTGTTTGCGCTGCTGCGGCTCCCACCTCTGCCAAAGCTGCCCAGGCACGAGACGCACCTTCGTCCAACACTCCCTCAGCTGCCCTGCCACACAATGCCACCCTCCCCATCATCCCTGCCTGAAAACGAGCGACGTTTTAATGCACAGAAGCTAAGTGCAGGCAACAGTGACACAGCAGCAAAGGGCCAAGCCGGTGCTTACACACAAGCCGGAGCGACTCCACAAGCTGCTCCGTCTTCATCACACTGACAGCCAGGAAGCGGGGCGTTTTCTGAGAGGAAGGGACGGGAGAGAGGGATAGAAACGTCAATGATGAGAGGGGATCATGGATCGGCTGCCTCCGGCACGCCCCCCTCAGGGGATCAAGCCCCCAACCAGGGCATGGGCTCTGACCAGGAATGAGACCGTGACCTCCTGGTTCATAGGTCATCACTCAACCACTGAGCCACGCCAGCTGGGCCCCAAACATCTTTTAAAACCTTTTTATTACAACATCCAAGACGACTGTATTTAATATCAGAATACTTTGAAACTCAGTTACACATCACTGTTCATTTGATTATGCTTCTTATACTTTAGACAATAGTCACCATTTCCAGAAGAGAAAACTACATCCAAGGATGTGCGGACAACCTCTCAAGACCACACCGAGACTCTGCCCGGGGGGCGGGGGGGGACCCAGGAGGCCGGGCTTTGGGAGACGGTGCAACTCATCTAATGAGGTCAGTGCCCTGACAAGAGGGACGGGGAGGAGGGGGTCTCTCCCTCCAGGTGAGCATCTGAGAAGACAGCCATCTGCAACCAGGCGGGGCTTGGCCAAGGACCCACCACGCTGTCAGCTGGACCTCAGACTTCCCACCCAGAACCGTGACAGGTGAATGGGTGTTAAGCACCCAGTGTACGGTGCTCTATCTTACAGCCCTAACTAAGACACCCAGTGTACGGTGCTCTATCTTACAGCCCGAACTAAGACACCAGTGTACGGTGCTCTATCTTACAGCCCTAACTAAGACACCCAGTGTACGGTGCTCTATCTTACAGCCCTAACTAAGACACCAGTGTACGGTGCTCTATCTTACAGCCCTAACGAAGCCAGCAATGTTATGGAAAAAAAAAACAAAAAAACCCACTATTGTCCAATGCTTTGCTGGTTATTCTTGTGTTGGACCAAATGCTCGGTAAAGACCTGCCTGCGAACTTGACTTGAGGGCACCTTAGTCGGGCCTCTCTCCTTTCCCCAGACCCCTGAACTCTGACCCACCATTGAGCAAAAGCAATGAAATGGAGAGCAATGTCCTGTTAATAGTAGTGGCATCTTTTTTAAAGTCAGTGGCCACAAAGAAATCACTTTCTGCTCATTTCTTTGATCATGCCCCTGCTCACACCACCCTCTACACCCAGTCCTTCCCAGCTGTTTGCTTGTCCCTAAAGAAACCCCCTCTTTCTTCACGCTGAGACACTGTCCCTTTGCCAGAGGACTTTTACATAAAATCTTTTCTCATTTAAGTCTGGGCATATGTCATCCTGATAAGTTGAAATAGTTCACTGGGTGGACTGACCTTGGGTAAAGTTCAGAGAGACATTTTTGAGGACATGAAAGATGGTTGTGTTGAAGAGATCTTTCTTTACTACCCTAAAATCTTTAGTTAAAAATGATGAGGCCTGGCTAGCGTGGCTCAGTGGTTCAGCATTGACCTATGAATCAGGAGGTCACGGTTAGATTCCCAGACAGGGCACATGCCTGGTTTGCGGGTTCGATCCCCAATGTGGGTCATGCAGGAGGCAGCCCACCAATGATTCTCTCTCATCACTGATGTTCCTATCTCTTTCTTTCTCTGCCTTCCTCTTTGAAATCAATAAAAATATATTTTTTTAAAAAATTTTTAAATGATGAGAAATTTCAGAGTGTAAACTAGCTTTTTAATGTTGACAAAGAGCAACTAAAAAAACTTCATTTTAACTCTTGCTGCGCATCTGCAATGAGACAGAAAATGAACTGAATGCTTCCAACGACCATCTCCTTCCTGTTGCCATTCCGCTGGGAGAGTTTACCTCCTTCTGAATGAGGAAAACCAAGCTCATGGACACAGGCGTGCGCGTTTGAAGGTCACACCACTGGCAGTTATATGAACAGTTGCCATTGGAAGGCAAGTCTCTTCGTGCCAAACCAAATGTTGATTATACAGAGCAGCTGCAGCCAGAGCCCATGCGCTATTGGCTTGTAAAAGAAAAATAACATTTCTCTGTATAATACTGAAGGCTGAACACTTTCAAAGTCATTTTTGGCATCTACAGGCCCTGAGAATGTTGTTATTAAACAAGGAAACAAAACGCAGTGAGGACGCTGAGGGAAGTCTTTCCGCACAATGAGACGACGTAGTGTCCGACGGACACTTGTGACCTTCCCATTTGTTGGTGGCGTTCGAGAGAACCGAGCATCTTACATGACGTGTGCGGGGTGTGTTCCATGGCTGCCTGTTATTGTTCTCTACTTGGATTGCTTATACGGTCATTATTGGAAAAAGCATAGGAAGCCTTTCAAAATTATTTGAAAATTAATGCACGTTATATTCTATTACTCAAAATTATTTTGTGTAAAAATAAAATAATTTTTAAAAAATTTTATTATCATTTTCTCTTGGTATCTTAAGATTGTTTTATTTTATTCTCTACCTGATAAAAACAAAAGCACTTAACAATTTTGGTCTAGCGAATAATGAATCATCAGTTATCTCGACAAGACTCTAACTAGGTGGGCTTACGTGTCAAGGTCATGGGTACCGAGTCCCATCGGGCAATCTCCCTGGCTGCGAGGGACTGAAATTCTTAAACTCATCTAGAATATGGGTCTTGGTCTCTGACTCTGGTGCAGTTGCAAGTCCATTTCAAAGAAAAAGGTTCTAGCTCCACAAAGACACTTGATAAGTTGTAAATTATGATTTACACAATTCTCCCTTCCTTTCTTCCTCTCTCTCTCTTTCTCTCCCCCACTCCTTTCCACTCTAAAAATCAAAGGAGAAAATATCCTCAAGTGAGGAGAAGGAGGAGGAGGAGAACAAGAGGAGGAAGAGAAGGAAGAGGAAGAGGAAGAAGAGGAAGGGGAAGAGGAGGAAGAGGGAAAGCAGAAGAGAGCCTGGCACCCAGCAGCGTTACCCTCGGGGCTGTTCTAATTGAACGGGACAAGTAAAGGCATCAAACCAAGGAAGAGCCACCACCCAGTCTGCGAGCAGCGGGGCATGTCCTGATGCTGAGCAGAGACTCGCAGAGCGGGCTTCCCCGATTCCGGGAAGAGAGCCCCGGTGAGCACGCAGCCAGCAGCTGGGCCCGGAGAGCAGGGCCTAGGAACCAGTGCCAGCGGGAGAGGGACTGAGCTCCCAGCACTGCAGTCCCATCGGGAGTCAGCTCGGTCCGCGGATTGCTTGTGATAATCTCCCTCCTTCTATGTCTCTGCAGGAGGATGGGATAAATGCTCCGCGACAGAACACGAAATAAGTTGGAGCCGGTAAGATTTGACACAGACAAAACCAAAAAAAAGTTATTAAAAATTGTTTCTTAAAACAACAAAAAGCAGACACAGAAATAAGGGAAATCAACTTAGAAACAAAGCCAGATGTTGCCAAGCATTGGAATGATCATGAAAAAAAAAGAAAGAAAAACATAATATTGTGCTGAGTGAAATAAGGCAGTCAGAGAAAGACAAATACCGTATGATCTCACTTATATGTGGAATCTAATGAACAAAATAAACTGATGAGAAAAATAGATCCAGAGACATAGGCGCATGAAACAGACTTCGGAATCGCAGAGGGAAGGTGAGGGAGGGTGGGTGGGAGGAGATCAACCAAAGAACTTGCAAAGACCCTGTATGCATATATGCATAACCTGTATATTTGCGTATCCCAGGGACACAGGCAATACTTTCAACAATAAAGATTTAAAAATATATATTAAAAAACAATAAAGAAAATAGTCAGTATTAAATAGAATCTTACCAGAGCACTGGGAACTATGAATAAGAACTTCATGGAAATCCGGAAGTTAGAAGAGTAGCATGTGAGACCTAGCATTGAAGAGCTGCACTCACTAATAGACAGATAGAGCAGAATGCAGATTAGATGAACACGCGGATCAGCTGAGATAGCAAAATCAGGAAAAAAGAAAACTCAGCAAGAAAGACTAATAAACACATAGGACTTGAAAGAAAGCCCTAAAATATATGTCAGTAGAGACTCAGAAAGGGAGAAGCAATCTGTGAGGAGACAACGCATAAGAATCTTCTAAATCTAATTTTTAAAAATCAAGGTACAATCTAATGAAAATTGAGGAAGATTAACACATAGAAAACCACAAGTAGTCGTGCCTTACATAAAGCTTCTGCTAATCAAAAGACAAACAGGCCCGGCCAGCATGGCTCAGTGGTTGAGCATCAGCCCATGAACCAGGTCACAATTCGATTCCTGGTCAGGCCACATGCCAGGGTTTTGGGCTTGATCCCCAGTAGGGGGCGTGCAGGAGGCAGCTGATCCATGATTCTCTCTCACCAGTGATGTTTCACTCTCACTTTCTCCCTCTCCCTTCCTCTCTGAAATCAATAAAAATGTATTTTTAAGAAGACAAATAGAAAATCATAAAATAGCCACAGAAAAGAGATATATTATTTTGAAAGATGGAACGATAAAACTGACAGCTTCATTCTCAAGAAATGCTGCCTTGGCCAACAAGGGGAAAGGCAGCATCCTACAGACCCTACAGGTATCAAAAACATCAAAGTGTCTGCTGCCCAATTATCGGGAAAATGAAAATTACTTGAATGAACAAATTCTTAGAAAACCATCACTTAAAAATAATCACGAGAATAAATGGAAAATGTTAACATTTCTATGAGGTTGAATCTATAAGTAAAAGCCTTCCCACAAAGAAAATGTCAGTTCAAGGTTGTTAAAGGCGATGCCTCCCTGACATTTAATCAAACACAAAAGAGCGCCAAGGTCAGGAACACCTTCCCAGAGAACAGGAAGTGGGCGAGCGCTTAGCACTTAGTTTTATGCAGAGAATATCTTTTCTTACAAATGTGGACAAGAAAATTCCGGAAAAGGAAAAGTACTGGCTAGTCTTGTTAATGATCATTTAGCATGAACTGCTGACTCCTTTACAAATGGGCACAAGAGTAGAGAACTAGAAGAAATCTCCCACAGGGCGAGAAAGGTCTTATTTCAGGAACTACAAGATCCTATTTTTAACCAATTGAACACAATAGGAGAGTCCATGGGGTTAAGAAAAATGAAGTTACATCTTTGAGAAAGTGACTCAAAATAGTAGTTTTATAATATCACTCTGTTAACCAAAGGATTATTAATTAAATATTTACATATAAATTTCAGAAACTCAACATCTGTATCTAAGAGTATTTAACATTAGTGCCTTCAATGCTAAACGTGTTTTCCCCTTGCTTATAAAACTTGTATCACATAAATGTCTGTAGATAAGTTGATCTATTTACAACATAACTGTGCTTTTTACCATAGCATATACAAGGTCTTAGACTATTCTCCTCTGCACTCCTATAAAGTTTTTATCTGTGTACTTCAAGCCACCGCTTATTGGTAAATTAATAAATCATAATAAAAATGGAAATCTATTAGTTAGAAAGCACGCGGAGTTCATATCTTCATTACCTACAGCCTCACATCGTTGCTGAGGAGAATGTGATGACCCTAAACCCGACGACGATGACAAGCTTTCAGAGCTGGAGAGGGTGGGGTTCATTCCTTGCTGCACTGCCTCTTACCTGAAGCCCATATACTAGTAATGACCGCTGGGCATGGAAACCCAAGTCCTTATCTTTAGGAAAATGGCTTCTATCATCAGACTATGAGTCAACACAGATCACGTATTTATAATATCGTCTGGTGGAGTAAGTCGGGGTTTGATTCATGTCTAGAAATCAGGATGCTACAAAAAGGGGGCTACCCACACCCTTTCTGAAGTCAGCCTGCACTACTGCACACGCCACTGCTTCCGGCAACGCGTCCGTTTCACAGCCTGACATCCACTCCTGGAGGGACCACACATGCTCCGAATGTGATGTGTTGTCTCGATTGTCACAGGCGGTTCACACACTGTTTTCACTGTCACTGCCCAAGCCCAAGTCACACTTCCACAGGGACCTTCTCTGCTACATCGGGTACAGAAGCACTTTCTTTGAAACAAGAGGGATTGCAGTAACGCTGTCTGGATTTCATTGTGGTTGTGACAGATGTTGTAGAGACAAGAGGGAAATTCTAAATTACTTTTTTGTTGTTGTTTTTGTTACTGTTTCGTCTATCACAGTATCTGAAATACTGTGCAGACAAGTACGGAGACAACAGGCACACAGTCGTTGCAGATATCCCTAAGCCGGCTTGGCTCCTGCTGGTCTGGTTGGCCTTCTAACGGGTAAAGTAAACCAGTAAAATGGGCACGAGTCCATCGATATTTTGGAATCAACTATTTATCCATCAACATGAACTTATTTTAATGCAAGGGGAACATTACACTGTCTGGTTTTCAGTCAAAGTCCTCCATGACTTAGAGCAAAACCATTTGACTTTTCCATTCTTTCTGAAATATTATGTCACAAATTTTGACACTCCCCAAAGTATATTTCAAATTTGGTTTGTGGGGAAATTTTCATCTGTCTTTCATCAGAGGGGCCTTTAATGCAGCACCATTACAGAGTTCGATGAATTCTACAGTCTCCTCAACCACCTAAAATTCACAGCCAGAGTGCGAGTACGTCAGTCACCTTTGAAGACGGGCATGCTGGCGAACCTACGACACGGGTGTCAGAGGTGACACGCAAACTCATTTTTTTGGTTGATTTTTCTTTGTTAATATTAAAATAAATATCAAAAATATAAGTCTTTGTTTTACTGTTGTTGCAAATATCAATAAATTTCTATACGTGACACAGCACCAGAGTTAAGTTAGGGTTTTTCAAAATGCTGACACGCCGAGCTCAAAAGGTTCGCCATCACTGGTTTAGGCCATGAGCAAACATCTGAGGTGAGTCTCCAAAACCCTGAAATGTTGGTCCTGCTGCCTCTATTCGTGTTCTTGCTCCTTTCTGGTCTCTGTAGAAGGAACTGCTCATAGGGCACCATTCAATCTTACAACGACAGAAAGAGATGGCAGAAAAACGAGTTTAAAGTTGTTAACCTGAAAATAAAAAGCCCAAGTGAGAGGCAACAAGCGTTTATTTGAGATTAAAGAACTTTCATCGAGGGGCTCGTTCAGGCCGAAGCCCGAAGCTCGCGTTGCCCGTTCGCTCGTTCCTTCGCTCGTCACGGAGGCAGCTGTGCCCGGCAGCGCCTCTCCAATGGCTGCTCTCGCTCCTCTCGGAAATGGCTCCACTCGTATCAGCTTCCCACGAACGACAAGTACAGTGACAAGTGCAAGGGCATTCAGTGTCCACGGAATGTCTGTTGGTTATCTGACACGTTCTGCTAATTAACGCTACTTGAACTACAAGAGAAAAGATTGCTGTCCCCTCCAAAGCGGAGAGAGACCAAATGAGGTCAAACTGCCACCAAGCAGCCGGCTGGCCTCGGGAGGGAGCTGACCAGGACCTCGGCCCGGCCACGGGTGCGCTGAGTGGGTACCGTAGCCACAGGGACCCTGGTGGGAGCCCGCATGGTGCTTGTAGTCAGCTACTGCTTTGTCACCGACACACGCAGCCAGCACCTACAATAACCGTTATTCTCCGTCACGGTTCGCTTAGGGAACAGTTTGGAAGTGTTTCTGCCGGACGGTTTGGCTCACACACTCAGGTCCCTGCAGATCACGGGCGACTAGAGCTGGAGCGGGGGCGGGCGGGGGGGGTCAGCACTCTCACAGTTTCAGGAAGAGTGAAAATAGGCCTGTGTGGCTCAGTGGGTGAGCTTCAACCCACAAACCAGGAGGTCAGGGTTCGATTCCCAGTCAGGGCACAGGCCTGGGTGTGGGCTCGATCCCCAGGGGGCATGCAGGAGGCAGCTGGTCAATGATTCTCTCTCATCATTGATGTTTCTGTCTCTCTCTTCCTCTCTGTAATCAATAAAAATACATTTTTTAAATAATAGTGAAAATAGACTCTCCTCCCCCTTCTCAATGACTGAAAAACTGATGCAGGGGAGGAAAAGTGAAAGGTATGAATCTGAAGTATTAGATGTTGGTTTTATATCTCTGTCTATCTGTCTATACATACATATATAAAAATACAAGTTGTATGTATTATATACATAACGTTTACTAATCTGTAAAAATATGAATGCACTAATAAATAGTTTAATAGGAATAAATTTTATTAGTATTCATCTTACATCTATCTCTCTTCCCCAAAAAGCATGGAAAACCAAACATTTTTAAATAACATACCATGCCAGATTTTTTTTTTAATTCTTTATTCGTTAAGGTATTACAAATGTGACCTCATCCCCCCCATTAAACCTCCATCCCCCCCCCACTCATGCCATATTTTTTTTAATATATTTTATTGATTTTTTACAGAGAGGAAGGGAGAGGGATAGAGAGTTAGAAACGTCAATGAGAGAGAAACATCGATCAGCTGCCTCCTGCACACCCCCTACCGGGGATGCGCCTGCAACCAAGGTACATGCCCTTGACCGGAATGGAACCTGGGACCATTCAGTCTGCAGGCCGACACTCTATCCACTGAGCCAAACTGGTTAGGGCCCTATCTTTTAATAACATCCATTGTCTATTCAACTATTCCCAATTCCTTAGTAGAGATCTGCAGCTCCATAACACGAGTTAGTTGTACATGACTTATTTTTTCTGAGTGTGAACAGATAGGACATATTTCATTGTAACTTCTTAAGTCTGGCTTACATTTACATGTGTTTTTAAATTACCTGACTAAGGGAAATTGCTCATCAGAAGCAATGCTTTTTATTGCATTCTTTCTAACAGCTCACAATGACCACGTTAAAATGTGCTTCCACTCCTTCTTATTTTTATTGATTTTCTCTCTAAGAGCCACAAGGGTGTTATTCGTGTATCTGCATTTCTTTTCTGAACAAAACTCAGATCTGCGTCAGGAGTGTTGATGTGACCCTACAGTCCATCTGGCCATCGGAATGGACTCTGAACCTGGCGTGCGGTTCGAACCCTGTTCTCGGGCTGATGTGCGAAACAGTAATAAGTTACATGTAAAAGTCAAAACAAAAAATGAAGCATGGGGCTGAGGACACAGAGGAACTAGAACAAAGGAGAGTTTTAAGTTCAGAGACGAAGGTTTTGAGCGAGATGCTAACATGGTGGCCCAGGCACAGCTGCAGAGCTTGAACAGCGGCCGAATGGAACCACCCGGGGAGAGAGAGACCCCATGAGCAAGGCGTCACCCCTCAGCGCACAGGTAAGAGGCAGGAGGGCGAGCCCAGAGGCGGGAGAATGGAGGCTGCGGTGCGCTCCCCGGACTGCAAAGGGCAGCCCGTGCTGCCAGCGAGCAATGCCCCTGCTGCAGACACACCCCGGGCCTCGAGGCTCTGGAACACCACCTGCCTCCCCGACCTCCTGCCCGAATCCTGCTTCCTCAGGTCACGCGTGGGCGCTGATCCCCAGCTGGACGTCAACCCACAGGCCAAACCCAACATGTCCAATCTCTGCCCTCCACTGTGCCCCCACATGCATGCAATCCCATTGTTCTCACAGGGTCTGGCCAAAAGCCTTGATGTCATCCCTAACCCTTCTCTCTCTCTCTCTCTCTCTCTCTCTCTCGTAAATACATTTTTATTGATTTCAGAGAGGAAGGGAGAGAGATAGAAACATCAATGATGAGAGAGAATCATGGATTGGCCGCCTCCTGCACACCCCACACTGGAGATGGAGCCCGCAACCCGGGCCTGTGCCCCGACCGGGAATCGAATCCTGACCTCACAGTTCATAGGTCAACGCTCAACCCCTGAGCCACGCCGGCAGCGCCTTTATTTCTCTCTTACACGCCTTATATCACATTAGTCAGGAAATCCACTGACTCGAACCAAACATGTACCCAGAATCCTACCACGTCTCGCCTACCAAGAGGCACCTTCCTCAGCCGCCACACCTCCCCCCTGAGACACAGAAACAGCAGCCTGGCCGGTCTACGCAGAAATCGGAGGCCCGAGAGCTGGGACAGAGGGGACACTAGCACCATGCAGGCGCCCCACCACCAGAGCCAGGGACAGGCAGAGAGCCCCCTGTGGGTTTCAGAGACCCGGCCTGCAGGCCTGATCTCACACGACCTGCCTTCAGAACGACAGGACAAAGGATGATGCTGGTTTAGGCGGCTTGCTCTGAGCTACTGTGTTAGGCAGTGCTGGAACCAATACCATGTTTGTGGAAACTTTCTATATTCTTTTTAAATGTATTTTATGTTATTGTTGACACTATTACAGATGTCTCTCATTTCCCCGCCTTTACCCACCTCCACCCATGGGCTATGCATATATGTTCTTTGGCAAATCTCTTCAACTTCTTTCATACAGGCCCCTCATCCCCTACTCCTATGATCTCTGTCAGTCTATCCCATGTATCCATCCCTCTGTGTCTATTTTGTTTGTCAGTTTATTTTGTTCATTAGATTCTACATGTAAGTGAAATCATGTGGTATTTGTCTTTCTCTGTCTAGAATATTTCACTTAGCACAGTACCCTCTAGGCCTATCATGTTGTCACAAATTGCAAGATTTAGAGTTGTCTATCCTCATTGCCAAGACCTGTGACTGTTCTGTCCCATCGCACTGGACAGTCAAGGCTGCTGATGGCATGGAGGCTGCCAATCACCTGACCTCGGAACCAGGACATCTCCTGGGCCCTGGCAATGGGCCCAGCGTCATCCAAAGACTCTTCATGGCAGGAGAGGGAAGCAGAGGTCTGAGGCGGAGGGCGGTCTGAGGGTGCAACGTGCTGGATCTGAGGTGGGAGCATAGGGAAGCTTCTGGAAGCAGAAGGAACAAGGATGTAGACTGTGCCCTACAGACTCCAGAAAGAGGCAGACTTGCTGGCACCTTGATTTCATCACCGTGGACTCATTTCAGACCGCTGACCTCACCTATGCCACGGTCACACCTCGGTGCTGTGTAAGCCACTAAGACTGGGGCCAGGTGTTCCGGCAGCAACGAGAAACCAACACGGGACCGAGTCACAGAGGCTGCTACGTGCTGTGTGTTCAGTCTTCCTGGGAGGAATCAGGAATCTAATGCGGGTAGAGAAACGGCAGCAAAGGCGAACTTGGTAAGAGATGGACTGTTGGGAATAAAGGTTTGTTCTGAGGCTGTGGAAATCAGACCAAAAAAACAGAGATAAGCCGATGGCCTGGGGAGTGCTGTAGAGATGGGTGAGAAAGGACCAATAATTTCAGTGATGAAATCAGTAGGACTGAGATCACATGACTGTGGGGAGGAGGGGAGGGAAAGTACCGAGGAGCACCTCGCAGCTGTGAAGGGTGGATACTGGTATCCCCACGGAGACGGGAAATGCAGGAAGAATGGGCCATGTGTTGTCTGTTGAGGTGGAGAGTGTGGGTTGAGAGTTGAGGACCCGAGTTTCAGAGGGTTGTGGCCCAGCCATGTGGGGAGCGAGGGTGGACTCTCTCCCCAGGTTAGACTCCCAACTTAGGCGTCCTGAGCGTGTGAGCAGCATCACAACAAAGCAGGACACTGCCTCTGGGGGCTCCACACAACAGTGACTACGATTCGTCTTTAATCTTTGAATAGAAAAGGGTGATTATCCGCAAGGCTGTGACCAAGATTCAATGTGGTACTTAGCCCAGTGTCTGGAGTTAGTATATTCTCAAGAAATGGTAGGTATCATTACTAAATGGCCCAGGAATCACAGGGAACAGCAAGGCTAAGGAATCCACGAGGCTAAATCCAAATTCCTGAATCAGGAACCCTCGATGTCCTTACTGCCTACATAGCTCCTAGGAGAAAAGGGTCGTATTTCAGTCCCTGCCCAACTCAATGACTGGCCAAGGGAGTCAGGCCTAGTATAAGTTCTGGCCAAATGGCTGAGAGGAGAAAGAAAGGAGACTGAGAGGGGGGAGTAGAAGAGAGAAGAGAGCTAGAAGGAAAAGAGGGAAACTACTGGAGGAGGAGGGGAGGCGGAAGGCAACATTCCCATAAGGGAGCCCAAGTATGTTATGAAGATCTACATGGGGAGGGGCTGGGGGAGCCTGGGGTGGGGTGGGCTCATAGTCTGTGGGGCACAGGGGGCGGCCAGGCCTCTAGCCTTGGAACAGGCAGTACAATCACTCCTGGGGCTTTTGTTTTGTTTGTTTTGTTTTCTGGACTCACAGCTCTTTGGAGGCCAGAAGAAACTAGCCAGCTATGCACCAGCAAAGCCATATATGTCGTGATTCGGGGTTTGGCTGGCCTGCTGGTTTGGTGTTGGTTTCAGAGAGAAAGGCTATTTCGACTGTGGGACCCTTAGACCAGGCTCTGGAACTGACCGATTTCCCCAACTCTGGGAGCTCAGGCCTCAAGCTAGAGGGGGCCAACCCCTGAGGGTTCTGCCCGTCAGGGCCCCCATATTCTGATTGGAACTCTGCCATGGTGAGGTCTTGGAGACGGGGGTCCTGCCACTCCTGGTCCCATCGGGACAAGGGACGGGAAGCGAAGGGCCAGGCGACGATGGAGCTGTACTTCAGCTCCTGCTCCAAGGCGGCCAGGGCTACCTCCACCAAGACGGCTGCCAGCAGCCTGGGTGACGAGGTGAGGGCAGGGCCAGGGTCCTGGTCTTTGGTGGACAGGGCAGGGAGAACCCCCCACAGACCCCACGTGGTAACCAGGCACTTGGGGCGCCCTGGGGGGCTCAGTGTCAGCTGCCACTGGCCGGTGGGGGACCCCAGGTCCTCTGTGCTGTCTGCAGGGGGGGCCCTTCAACCCTGGCTGTGTGGCTCTTCACTTCCTTTGTTTACAGCTGGGGTAGGCAGTTCTCACCCAAGGAAATACAGCCCAACAATACAGTGTTGTTCACTCAGAATGTGTTAAACAACCAGCGCTCTCAGTGTTCTTACTGCAAAATGAAAAAGTAAAGAGAAACCCAAAAGAGTCTGGGAGACGTTAGCTATGTATCGTCCCCTTGACTGTGGTGACGGATCAGAGGTGCTTGCCTATGGCCAATCCCATCATAGGGATTATACACATTACGTGCGTGCAGGTCTTAAATGCCTACCGCACCTCAGAAAGCGGGTAGACGGTAAGAGACCCCGTCCCAGCCTGATGAACTGAATCTAAGGACAGCCACAGCCCGGATCTTCCTCGTGAAGGAAGCCTGGCTCTTTGCCGTGTCATCAGGAAAAGGGTAGTGACTCCCACTCCCAGCTCTCCTCCCGGGCGTCGGCCCAGCCTTTGCAGGAAGCCAAAATCTGAGAGAGACAGGAAAGCAAGGAGGAAACCTTTTATAGAAAGTACAGTTGTTTCAACAAAAACTTCCATGGAATCTAAAAGAAATTATTAAAATTTGTAAATGAGTATGGCAAAGTTCAAGAATAAAAGGATAAAATAGCAAAATCAGATCAGTCCTATTTTTAACAACTGGTGTTGAATTGCCATTGTTATACACAGAATGTAAAACGCCCGGGGAAGAGTCCAGCAGAAGATGCTCACGCTCTCTGCGATGTAAGCTGTGAGTCATTAATGACAGAAAATAATGAAGATGTAACTATATGGAAGGGAAAAGGCAGACATGGGGGTCCCTGTAAGTGGAGCATCCCTTGTTTCTGACAAAGAGGCCAAAGCAATTAAGTTTCATCTGCCTGGTGTTGGTTTCAGAAAGAAATGATATTTCAACTCTGGGCCTCTCAGACCAGGCCTAGGACTGATTTCCCCAACTCTGGGTGCTCAAGCCTCAAGCCAGAGGGACCAGCCCGCTCAGGGCTCTGCCCTCTGGGGCCCCCACATTCCGACTTGGAACTCTGCAACAGTGGGGTCTTGGAGACGGGGGCCCTGGCCATATCAGGTCCCATCAGGACCACGGACTAGGAGGGGAGGTGCCAGCTACGATGGAGCTGTACCTCAACTTCTGCTCCAAGAAGGCCAAGGCTGACTCTATCAAGACGGCCACCAGTAGCCTGGGGGAGGAGGTGAGGGGCCCGGCCAGGTTCTGGTCTTTGGTGGGCGGGGCAGGGAGAGCCCCCACGGGCCCCACTGGTAACCAGTGCCCTGGGAGGGTTCAGTGTTAGTGTGAGCGGCGGGCGAGGCCCCAGGTCCCCTGGCTGCCCTTCCACCCTGACTGTGAGCCTCCTGGCTTCTTTGGCAACAGTAGGAGCAGGGAGGTCTCACCCCCGGAAATAAAGCCTGAAGGAAAGACGAATACTCCTCAACTGGCCCTGACAGGGAGGCTACGAGCCCGCTCCCCAGGCATCGAGCGAGTGGCTGGAAAGGGATGATCTTTGTCTCCCCTTCTCAGGGAGAAACGTTTCCTTTGGTTCAGTTTCCCGCGTCTGTAATGGATGCAAGATACACTGAGATGGCGTTCAACGGAATTAGCTCTTCAGAAAGTACACTGAACACTAAATAGAAAAAGGCGTATCAATGGGACGTCCTATTTCTGGTAAACTTTACCCTGTATATACACAGAGATAAGCGTATGTGCACGATGCACACTTTTATTTTAATAGAAAATGCTTACAAGGCAAGTCAATCGACTACAAGACAACAACCAGCTACCTGGACGTCCTGAAGTTACCCAGTTCCAAAACTGGATGCTCATGGACCGCGTCCCATCTTTCAGGGACCAGGAGCGACTCATACGGCACAGGTAGGGCTCGAGGGGAGGCCCGGTGTGTGTGTGCACCGTCCACGCCAATAAGCTGGGAAAATACTAGAAAGAACTGGAGTTGGGCATGTTTTAACGCAGAAGGAACTGGAGTTGGGCATGTTTTAACGCAGAAGGAACTGGAGTTGGGCATGTTTTAACGCAGTAGAAGGAACTGGAGTTGGGCATGTTTTAACGCAGAAGGAACTGGAGTTGGGCATGTTTTAACGCAGCAGAAGGAACTGGAGTTGGGCATGTTTTAACGCAGTAGAAGGAACTGGAGTTGGGCATGTTTTAACGCAGAAGGAACTGGAGTTGGGCATGTTTTAACGCAGCCGACATGATTTAACGCCACTATTGCCCTCAGTATAGAGAGGCAGGGAGACCAAGTGGCACAGAAATCGGGAACGTGGATGCCCAGGGAAGGAAGCGCAATTTCCAGCAGAAACGCTAGGGCTTCTGGGAATCCAAGAGGTAGTCCACACTGAGGGCAGGAGAGACTCCGACTCAGAGTCCCTGCTGCAGCTGGAGGGAAAGACCTCTGAGCACACTTAGCCGCTGGCAGCAGCTTTTTATGACTCATCTTTAAGGGCCGACCGCACGAACCTGAGGACGTTAGTGCAAAGTCAAAAATGGAGGTGGATTAAACTGTCCTTAATGCTGATATAGAGATGCCCCGTCCCTAAAAGAGACTGTGTGAGCGCTCAGGTCCCTCCTCGTGTCTCACCTTTGCCATTCTGGGCCCAGCCCGTAGCTGAGGAAGTGAAAGGGCTTTATCGTTTGTGGGAAGGGCTTTATCCTCCCCTCTCCTCCTCTATGAAGGTGAGGGGTTGGGTGGCACAGCCTGACTTTCATGTGGCCTGGATTTATTTTGTGGTGGTTCTGTAAGCATATGACATACCTGAGGCTGGACTCCAGATGTTCAAGGCTTTGTAAGTCCCTGGGGACCCGGGATACAACTTTTTCTTAGGAAACATGGATCTTTTTTTCTCTGTTTGAAATCAAGCTCTCGGTTATTTCAGCCTTCTTTGCAAATGCAGACCCTTAGAGCCGCTGAGTTGGGAATAACACAGTGCCCCATGGTTTTACGGTGTCTGCTCCCCCTCTAACCATGGTCCTGTCCGCAGCAGACACTGGTGCCTACGGGGAGTGGGGGGGGCAGGGGTGGGGGGAGCCGCTCACCCGCGCCTGCACTGCAGGTACCTGGACATGATCAACCGAGAGCTGGAGTACCGGGAGCGCCGGGCGGAGGAGCAGCGCCGGCTCTGGATGGACCGGGAGGACCGGCGGCACTGGGACCACGTGCGCAGGAAACTGGGGCTGCGCAGGAAAATCGAGGAGGTGAGACGCAGGCGTGGGGGTCTCGTTCACAAGTGGCTTAGCAGTCAGCCTCCTGACGCCATGCAGGCTTGGGTCCTGTGCCCACATGCATCCTCTCCTAGCTCCCCCAGGCAGTGGCTGCACCCACCAGGGGCTCACATCGCAGCTCCACGGGCCTCCACAGGCCTGTCCGCCCCGAGAGCCATGACTGTAAACGTTACAGACGCAATTTATTTCCATGTATTTATATATATACTACAGGCCCGGTGCTCAAAAATTTGTGCACTCGGGGGTGTCCCTCAGCCCGGCCTATGCCCTCTTGCAGTCTGGGACTCCTCGAGGATGTCCACCGGCTGGCTTAGGCCCGTTCCCTAGAGGACTGGGCCCAAGCTGGCAGTCAGACATCCCTCTGGCAGCCCGGCAGCCCTCGGGGGATGTCCACTTGCCAGCGGGGAGCAGGCCTAAGCTGCAATCGGATATCCTTAGTGCTGCTGAGGGGGCG
>NW_006293349.1:1305271-1310762 GCF_000327345.1 Myotis davidii
GTGCCTGGCCAGCCTGGGTGAGGGGCTGAGGGCCGTTTTCAGGCTGGCCAAGCCCCCCCGGCGACAGAAGCTCCCAGCCTCTCCTTTTTTTCATTTTTTTTATTCTGAGATTTATTTACCTCCTATAATTGAAACTTTGTAGCCTTGAGAGGAGCTCAGAGCTGGGCAGGAGGGAAGCTTAGCTTCCTCCATCGCCAGGGGCAAGCTAAGCCTCCTGCTCGCTCCAGCTCTGTGGCCATGGCCGGCTGAAAGCAGGTATCTGGGGTTTATTTACCTTCTATAATTGAAACTTTGTTGCTTTGAGTGGAGCTCAGAGCCACTGCGGCAGGCAGGAAGCTTGGCTTCCTCCATCATTGGGGCAACCAAGCCTCCTGCTTGCTCCAGCTCCATGGCTGCTGGCTGCCATCTTGGTTGGGTTAACTTGCATATAGTCACTCTGATTGGCTGGTGGACATGGCTTAAGGCATAGTGAAGGTAAGGTCAATTTGCATGTTTGTCTTTTATTAGTGTAGATTATTATTGTATTACAGAATTTTTTAAATATATTTTTATTGACTTCAGAGAAGAAGGGAGGGAGAGAGATGACACATCAATGATGAGAGAGAATCATGGGTCCGCTGCCTCCTTCACGCCCCACATCGGGGATGGAGCCCGCAACTGGGGCATATGCCCTGACCGGGAATCGAACCCTGACCTCCTGGTTCATAGGTCAACGCTCAACTGGCCGGGCAACTAGACACTAACTGGTCTGGAGACCTCAGTATGAGGAGGGAGCTTTGGGGGGACAATGCCAACTTCTCCACCTGCCTTCCCCCCAGGGCTGGAGGAAGGAGCCCCCTTGGGGGCCAGTGCCCACGCTCACTGCCCGGGGCCTGCTTTCGGGGCCCTGACTTGGTCGCATCTGCCGGGTGGTGGTGGACAAGAGACAAAGGCTTCGGGTGCACACTAACAGCACCTCTGCGCCTCCAGGAATGGAAGACAAAGGAGATGCTGCTGCTCACGAGAATCGTAGAAGACGTGAAGCGAGAAGCACGAATAGAGGAGCAGCGGCGGCGGAACCGGGAGGAGAACGACAGGAAGGTAGACGTGGCCTCCCCTCTGCCACATCGGGGGTACAGGCAAGGGCTAGTGGGGCCTCCCCTCTGCCACATCAGGGGTACAGGCAAGGGCTAGTGGGGCCTCCCCTCTGCCACATCAGGGGTACAGGCAAGGGCTAGTGGGGCCTCCCCTCTGCCACATCAGGGGTACAGGCAAGGGCTAGTGGGGCCTCCCCTCTGCCACATCAGGGGTACAGGCAAGGGCTAGTGGGGCCTCCCCTCTGCCACATCAGGGGTACAGGCAAGGGCTAGTGGGGCCTCCCCTCTGCCACATCAGGGGTACAGGCAAGGGCTAGTGGGGCCTCCCCTCTGCCACATCAGGGGTACAGGCAAGGGCTAGTGGGGCCTCCCCTCTGCCACATCAGGGGTACAGGCAAGGGCTAGTGGGGCCTCCCCTCTGCCACATCAGGGGTACAGGCAAGGGCTAGTGGGGCCTCCCCTCTGCCACATCAGGGGTACAGGCAAGGGCTAGTGTGGCCTCCCCTCTGCCACATCGGGGGTACAGGCAAGGGCTAGTGTGGACTCCCCTCTGCAGGGTACAGGCAAGGGCTAGTGTGGCCTCCCCTCTGCCACATTGGGGGTACAGGCAAGGGCTAGTGTGGGCTCCCCTCTGCAGGGTACAGGTGGGGGTTAGTGTGGGCTCTCCTCTGCGGGGTACAGGTGGGGGCTAGTGTGGGCTCCCCTCTGCGGGGTACAGGTGGGGGTTAGTGTGGGCTCCCCTCTGCGGGGTACAGGTGGGGGTTAGTGTGGGCTCCCCTCTGCGGGGTACATGTGGGGGCTAGTGTGGGCTCTGAGGGACAAGTGCGCTGCAGTGTGTCACCCCGAATGTGGTCAGCGACAGCTCTGAGCGATGAACACGGTTCCCACCTTGGGCTACACTGGGTTCTGACTACAGTACAGAAAGCACCACTCCAGGGTTTGACAGTCCCACACCATGAACCACACTTGAAATTCCTACAGGAAACAAGTGATGTGACTGATTTTTTCTTAGAATCAAAATTTCTTGGGAAAAGTCCTCCATTTTCACCCATCAGTTAATTTCAGAGTAAATGCTTTTAATTTTAAATCAGATATAATATTTTAAGATTTTGAGTCTCAATCTGTTTTAAAAAAGAGAGCGAGAAAGGATTGGCAATCCCAGCACCACGCCATGAACTACTGGCACACGCCCTCCCAGAGGCACACCTCGCGCACAGTATTTCTGGGAGCGTCTGGGATTGATTTATTTCCTTGTTTTATGGCTCATTTTCCCCTGATGCTTTGTATGCTTAGCTGCCTTTGAGCGGACGCTCGATATGCCATGAACTTGACTTTTGGGGTGCTGAATCTTTTTCTTATAAATACTATTACTTGTTGTTGTTTTTCTTGGATGGAGATGATTTATTTAGAAACCCTTTGATCAGGTCAGTGTGGTCTTGCTTTTTAAAATGTGTTAGATGGAGCCAGACCGTGTCTAACCTGAGACTAGTTATCCCCCATCCTGCTTCCCCACCCAACGCACCGTGAGTGCAAGTTCCCAGAGTGGCTGCGGGGCGGGCGTGACAGGCGGCCCGGAACGCGGTGCTCCCGACCCTTCTGGACGGTCCTGGCCGTGGTCCGGGGCCGCTGGCCACATACAGGTGCTGCTCCGCTCTCTGCTAGGGAACCGCCTGAGGAGGGCGGGGCTCGCTCTGGGCAGCTCCCCCTTTTCTGGCACCTCCAGGGCCACTCTTAGCCTGGAGGTTCACAAAAGGGAGTCGCATGTCACGGTTCTATCATGTTTCCCTCGGGTCGGCCTGAGTGACTGTGGGTGAGTCCCTCGGAAACCCCCCGCTGGAAGGTGATTAAAACACCCTCAGCTTCCCAGACGCTAGGCAGTCAGAGCCCCTTCCGACCGGACTCTGGACCAGGTCCCCGAACACCTGCGGGGAGTGAACTGTGTGTGCCCATCGCGTCTGAGCACAAGAGGAAGCACACCCGGCTCCCCGCCTGGCGGCGCCCCAACAGCCTGACCGGCCACCCGCCTGGAGGAAGCTCGTGTCCCAGGCGCCCTCGCACTGTTCGTGTTTGTTCTGCATTTCTCAGTGGCCAGGTGATGCCAACCGATGCATTTTCTTTAACGTTTTAGAAACAAGTTCTTTTAGAGAAGAAAATGGCTTATCACTTACAAAAAATGCAACAAAATGGCCTCAGAAGAGAAGACACAGGGAAGAACACACCAGATTACAGAGGACAGGAGGGTGCGTGCTCTGAATGTAAGCAGTCGCGGCAGAGGTGTTCTGTGGAGAGCATGTTGCTGTGTGCGCAGATGGAAGTGCTTCTGTAAAACGGGGCTTGCTCTCCTTGCTTTGTACCAGGCGCAGCTCTAGACGTTCCCCTATTCCGTTCAAGGTGAAGAGTAGACATGTATGTAAAAACACACCAAAATAACCTTACAACGTGGTTCAGTAGACAAGGCTGCCCACGCTGCAATTCTAACCAATTTCTCTAGATGTAAAGTCCTGTCTTCTTTGCTGCTACAGTGGTCCTCAACCTTCCTAATGCCGCGACCCTTTAATACAGTTCCTCATGTTGTAACCCAACCATAAAATTATTTTCGTTGCTACTTCATCACTGTCATGTTGCTACTGTTATGAATTGTCATGTAAATATCTGATGTGCAGGATGGTCTTAGGCGACCCCTGTGAAAGGGTCGTTCGACCCCCAAAGGGGTAGCGACCCACAGGTTGAGAACCGCTGCTAACGGCTAAAAAAGTTGCGTGAAAGATAATGGCCAGGATATGCCAACCAAGCTTTCTGCGATGTTGCCAGCCAGGAAGAGTAGCAGTCAGTTCCAGGACAAAGCAAGGGAAGGAGGGGGCTGAGGACTTAGAGAGGGGCGGGGAGTGAGGAAATTGGAAGGGAAAAAGGACATGAAGAAAGTTTAAGGAAGGAACATCAGGCCACGACTTGGCCAGGCCCAATCTCTATTGGATTCCTTCCATATATAACATTATAAAACTATTGAGGACTTTATCACATCAATTTAATTCATAACATGACTATTTCATGGCCAGAACACAAAGATGTAGACTCGTTTTAATGATCTGTGACTCTATAGTATCGGGAACACACGGTCACCCCCCATGCAGCCATCAGCACAGCATCCCAGCCAACCAGCCTCTGCCCCCTGGTCCTCTGTCCAGGTGAGAGCCTACCTGTGTCACCCCCATAAATCCCTAGCTGGTCCCCACCAGCTCTCCATGTAACCCACTTCAAACCCATTTTTAAACGATGACCTAACGATGCTTTACACTCTCCTGATTGTTTCTGGTCCTGGCCCCACAACTTAAGGAGCCCAGGACCTCTCAAATGGAGCTCTGCCTTCATAGGCAGCCGGTCATCTCATTGATGGCCGTCTAGAGTCCTCACCAAGTCTAATGTTTTACTGTATTTCCTGTGTCTCCTTGAAGGCAGCTGCGATCTAGTCGCTAACATGTTCAGGCTCTTGAGCCAAATGTGAGAGTCCACGCTCCGCTGTACCGCGACCCTACCAAGCAAATAGCTGGGAAGGTCACTTCCCTCCCCTGAGCCTCAGTGCCATCATTTGGAGACAAAGCGCATACTCCTGTTTAAAAGTTCTGGCCCACAGTAAGCACTCAAGTCAGTTCATTGTCCAGTCAAATGAGATGAAAGGCCGCTCCTAAAACACACATCACCTTCCACATTTCCAGGCCTCCCCTTCCCAGTCTCCTCAGCCTGGTCTGCATGCTCACTGACCAGCTCTCCAAACCCAGCTGTAACGTCAGCTCCAGAAAGCTGTCCTGAATAGACCCGGCTGGAGCGTCCCTCTCCTTGGAGTCCCTTGTAGTACCTTGGGTCATTCTTTTTCCTTTTTGATGCATTCAAGCCGCATTATTATTTTATTTTTTAATTCATCCTAGAAAGAGGAAGGGGGAGAGAGAGGGAGGGAGCAGGGAGAGAGAGGGAGGGGGGAGGAGGGGAGGGAATAAGGGAAATAGAAACATCGACGTAAGAAAGATCAATCGGGTGCTTCCCGTACAATGCCCGACTGGGAATCGAACCCACAACCTGGGCATGTGCCCTGACCGGGAATCCAACCCACCATCTTTTGGTGCACAGAACAATGGTTCAACCAACCAAGCCACACGAGGCAGGCCTGCTTTGTGCCATTCTTGACCCACGTGTTACAGATCCCATCCACCTTCACCAGCCCTCACATTGCAACCTCGGTGTTTCTCGGGCACCTAGCACTCTGCACGTATGTACGTATAGACTACATGCATGTTTGCTCAATGAGCTAATTCGATCGATTCAGCTCATTGGGATAATGACAGCAATGCCCCACTTCAGAAATCACTTCAGTAACTATACATACTCCTTTCTCGTCAACTGGGAACTTTCTCACTTAGTAG
>NW_006293349.1:1310790-1315249 GCF_000327345.1 Myotis davidii
AAGGAGCTTCAAGTGGGCATTTTAAACCCTTGTTACCTCAAATCCCCCTTTTGTGAAGAAGTAGGTTAGAGGTGAATATATGCTATGGAGGCAACAGAGGACAGAACATGTTTCTCAGATGACATGAAAGCATAGCTCGGTAGTCATATCGTCCCCCACCAAGCACACGGCTCCAGGGGCACAGAGAGGCCAGGAAGGGCCTATTGAGGGGATCTGCTCCGGTGGGGACAGATGGCTCTGCTGTCATCTCTCTAACGAACCCCCTGAGCGCACCGTGAGGACCGGGAGCTAGTAGGACCTTCTCTGTCACAAATAAGGGGTAAGTATGGATGTGGCTGCCTGTGCTGGGCTGTGGGCACGTCTCAGGACTGCAGTGGCCATGCTGGGCTGCTGGTGCGCTCCCCACAGACAGGAAACTACACTGTCCACTCGAGCTGGGGTAGCCTCTGCTCTCATCCAGGAGAAAACACTGGCTCCCATTTATTTATTTTTTATTTTTTTATTTAAACTAAAAAAAATAATAATTCATGCATATCTCCCTCCCCCCACCCCTGCCTCTGGCAACCACCAACCTGTTCTCTGTATCTATGAACTTGGCTTACGTACTTTTAGATCGCACACAGAAGAGAGATGATCTGATATTTGCCTTTCTCTGTCTGTCTTATCTTACACAGTGTAATGCCCTCAAGGTCCATCCATGTGGTTGCAAGTAGCAAGATTTCATTCTTTTTTATGGCTAAATAATAGTCCATATTTTATATATATCACATCTTCTTTTTTATTATATGTGTGTGTGTGTGTGTGTGTGTGTGTATTATTGTTGAAATTATTATAGATGTTTCCCATTTACCTGCCTCCACCCAGCCCCATACCCAACCCCCAGGTCTTCACCACCCTATTGTCCGGGTCCATGGGTTCTGTCCCTCATTTCATCAGAAGGGATACTCTTTCAAGAGCTCTTGTCTGTCTTCCATTCCACATCTCCCAAGCTCCTCATTGCCTCCCCGCTGCCCCACTGGAAATTAGCATAGAATGTAATTCCTCAGGCCAGGAAAAGGGGTCTATCTTGGGTAATTCTGTCATCACCATTATTGAAAATAAGTGTTTTCTTACATTTCTTTAAGCTTATATTCCAATGAGGAAAAAGAAGGCTTCTGAAGACATAAAGACAATTTACACTGTTGGCGACCAAAAACCACATAAAGGAGGCTATGGTAATTGATTAGTGAGATAAGAAATACTAAAGAGTAATTTGGGAAAAGGCTGGCTTTAAACGCCCCTTTTGCTTCAATGCAGATACATCCTCTATTCTCTGTTGTCCAATGACTGGCTGAGAGGGTTTCTTACCAGAATTTGATCTCTAACTACTGATTTAGTGTTTCAAACTTAACACGATAGCATCATTTTAGAAAAATTCAGTGAAGGTTCAGCGCCATTAAACAAATGGTACAGGAAACCTAACAAATTGAAAAATAATTGTATAATACTCAAAACGATTTTAGGAAACTCTGAAGTGAGTCATAAATTAAGTACGTGAACTGCAAAGCCACCGTGAAGTTATTTATCTCATACCACACTATGTCACGTGTCTGTCAGAGCTCACCTGAACCCAGCAGCAGCATCAACATCCTCCAATCAGCTGTTGCCAACCTTTGGGACCTCACGGACCACCAGTTGGTGACCACTGCTCCAAATGTTTCATGATCAAAAGTACAAGACGATTCAAAATGGAACATTGATCTCCTCCCACAATTAAATTTCTGGGGGAAAGTAACATGTGACAGTTAAGTCCCTGGGTGCTTATCAGTTAGCATCTAAAGAATAAAATCCAAACTCTTTCCTCCCTGAGCCTGTAATTCGATGAGTCTCATCAGGACTCAGAAACCTGGGAAGAGACAGGGCTGCCTTGGGGGCAGCCTAGTGTCACTCAGAACCACTGAGGACGAGGTCATACATCTTGAAGCTCCATGGATCCCACTTTTATTTTTTTAAATATATTTTTAATTGATTTCAGAGAGGAAGGAAGAGGGAGAGAGAGAGAGAGAAACATCAACGATGAGAGAGAATCATTGATGGGCTACCTCCTGCACACCCCCTCCTGGGGATTGAGCCCGCAACCCTGGCATGTGCTCTTGGCCTGAATCGAACCTGGGACCCTTCAGTCCACAGGTAGACGCTCTATCCACTGAGCCAACCCAGCTAGGGCAGATCCCACTTTTAAATTCCAAAGACTTTTGTATAAAACACCAAAGGGGTCTTACAACACACACAATGATGACACCACTGGCCCCATGTCTACTAAAATGTAGACACTGCATCTAAATTCTCAATGTCTAAAGCAATTATCTCACCCACAGTGATCTTCTCAAACTCAGGGGTTTAATGCAGCTCATGCTGGTCTTACTGATATTTATAAAAACAAACTCAGTGGTACTGAACGAAAGATGCTAGATGTAAAATCTTGTTTTCAGCCTCACCAGGCTGCCAGTCTAGCTGGGACAACTGTCGGGGGGATCGGACCTATAAATTTAAGTCTAGTTGGGAGGAATTTTCCACGAAGATGAATTCTGAAAGTGCAGTGGTACCTATCGGGCACGGGGTGGGGGTTGATCTATCTAGTCTCTGCTCTAAGAGTGGCATGGGAGCCATTCTTTTTTTTTTAATATATTTTTATTGATTTCGGAGAGGAAGAGAGAGGGGGAGAGAAATAGGAACATCAATGAGAGGGAGAATGCTGCTGCTCGGGTACATGGAATGTAAAATGGTAAAACCACTTTGGAAAACACTTTGGTATTTCTTAAAAGTTACACACACACACACACACACACACACACACAGAAAAAGGAACAAATTTTAATACATGTGACATTGTGTTAAGTGAAAGAAGCCAGGCAAAAAATAAGAGTACGTCCTCTAGGATTCCATTCATGTAAAATTCTAGAAACGTGAAATAACATTGTGTGAGAGGCACAGAGCAGTAGTGTTCAGATGGGTGGACTACAAATGTGGGTGAAATCTTTTGAGGGTATTGGGAGTGTTATTTTGATTTCAGTGATGGTTTCACAGCTATAGACATTTTTAAAATTGATAAAATCATTTAATTTAAATAAGTACAGTTTTTTATACTTCAATCACACTTCAATAAGTTGTTGGGTTTTGTTGTGTTGTGGGTTTTTTTAAAAAAAAAAAAAACCTAGTGTTTTTTTTCTTTCATTTACGTTTAGAACAGACAATAGGTGATCGTCAATCTCCAAGTACAACCAAGAATATTACCAGAAACTCATCAAATCCAGCTATGTTTCGCGATAATAGTACTGAACAAAAGGTATGAAATGATGTCCCCAACTTCTGTATGGTGAACATTAATTTACCTAGCGAACTTTCACCTCTATGAACTATCTCTTTCACTACTAGCAGGGCACTGACTATTTAGAAATATTAGGGTCTGTTCTTGAGATCTGACCCTTTTCCTTGATACTGCTGAGTTACCTTTGTGTAAACTCATTCTATAATTTAGGAGAAACTAACCTAATCAAACATTTATCAATTACAATCATAGCTAATATTTACTGAGCATCTACTGTTGGCAAAGCTCTGTGCTAAGCCAGAGGGAAGGGAGGATGAGAGAATGGGGTCACACAGGATACAAAGATAAGCGAGACAAGCACTTGAGAACTCCTTGTCTAGCAGGCCAGAGAGACACAGTAAAATGTTTTTACAATAAAATGAGATTCTGTGATGATGAATTTTATTCTGATTCTAAGCAATGTGTTCATTAAGCATTAGATTAGATTAGAGCAGATTGGATTATCTTTCCCTGAAACAAACTGAGTGACTCTAAACTTTTAGAACTGACCATTGAATGGACTCCATGCTTTAAATAAAACATGGGATATTTAAATTTGTACATTGCTATATGCCAAACTCAATTTCAAAATAGTTAGATTTGAGATTCCCATGAAAGGTGTCCGAGAAAGTTGGTAAGACCTATTGTTCCTGAAACAATTTTCATGAGAGAATCGGGAGATAAAGGGGTTGAAACAAATCTGTATTTGGTTCATAGAAGGCAAAATCTTTTCGAGTACAGTCACCAATAAATGTTTTTTTCTCTTTAATGTTGTATCACATAGAAAGATGGATTGATAACTAAAAAATCAAGTATTACCAATGGCAAAGGTAAGAAAATGAAAAAAATATAATTGTTTTGTTGTTTATTAAGAATATAATTATGGTTTCATCATAGTTTTTCAAGCTATTTGTTTTACCTTATTATAAAAATGGTGGTTATCTTAGAAAATAAAGCATGGTGTAAGATTGTTGATGATTATAGATGTTATAATTAGCCCAAATACCTGAGTGATTGCTTTGTGAGTGTGGCTTTTGAAATTGGCCAAGTGTGGAAATGAGGGTCCCAGGATGGCTGTGTATCCTAACAGGCAGAGTAAGTTACTGACACTTT
>NW_006293349.1:1315303-1323392 GCF_000327345.1 Myotis davidii
AGCAGGGTACGAAAGAAATGGCTCCCCAGGAAGCAATGCCAGCAACCCCCATCAGACAGCACTCCGATTTCCCATACCCCCTTGAGTGGAATGTACATTAAATAAATAATTAGGCCCTAACCGGTTTGGCTTAGTGGATAGAGAGTCGGCCTGCGGACTCAGGGGTCCCAGGTTCGATTCTGGTCAAGGGCATGTACCTAGGTTGTGGGCACATACCCAGTGGGGAGTGTACAGGAGGCAGCTGATTGATGTTTCTCTCTCATCAATGTTTCTAGCTTTCTATCCCTCTAACTTCCTCTCTGTGAAAAATCAATAAAATATATTTTTTAAAAAAAAGAAATATTTAGAGGGAAGGCAGGGCAGGAGGAAATTAACCAAAGAACATATGCATGTATGCATTACCTCTGGCACAAAAAATAGGGTGGTGAAGGCCTGGGGTGGGGCGGGAACTGGGTAGAGGGAAGTAATGGGGGTGGATTCATTGATTAGCTGTCTCCTGCACGCGCCCTACTGGGCATGTGCCCTTGACCAGATTCAAAGCTAGGACCCTTCAGTCCAGAGGTCGATGCTCTATCCACTGAGCCAAACCAGCTGGTTTTCTGGTGTGTTTTTTAAAAAATACATTTTTATTGCCTTCAGAGAGGAAGGGCAAGGGAGGGAGGGAGGGAGGGACCCAAACCAGCTAGGGTAAAATAATAATAATAATAATAATAATAATAAGATTTTATGTGTCTTGTTAGATTTCTGGAAGTCCCTAAAAAGTTCCTTCCTTACACATATCTAAATATACAAGCAGAAAATATCACACATCTCCATCCAGTGGCCAATGATGACCTCAAATTCGATACAGTCAAATGCATCATCTTCCTGGCCCAGTTTCACCCAGGCACAAAACCGAGTTATCCTGGACTCTTCCTCTTTCTTGTAGTTTGCATCCCAAAGTTGTCTCTTTCTGTCCAATCTGCCCTCTTTATTTCCCTGGCCCTCTCCTCTGCTCCATTCTGACAGCTCCTGCCCAATGTTAGTCCTCTTCCTCCCGCTCTTACTCCTCCTCTTCATGCACCATGCATTTGCTGTGAAAGCGTTCTTCCTAAGAAAACAGCCGTGGGCCCCGCTGGTGTGGTTCAGTGGTTGAGTGTCGACCTATGAACCAGGAGGTTATGGTTCGATTCTGAGCCAGGGCACATGCCCAGTGTGGGGCATGCAGGAGACAGCTGATCCATGATTCTCTCTCATCATGGATGTTTCTCTCTCTCCCTCTCCCTTCCTCTCTGAAATCAATGAAAATGTATTTTTGAAAAAACACAAGAACAACAGCAACAAAAACCCAACAGCTTTGGTCATTCAAGTTATTAGAAGCTTTTCATTGCAGACTGAATGAAGTGAAAAGTGTTCCAGGCCATGGTCTGTGGTTAGTTATAGGGATTAAGCTGGTCATAATATTAAATAAATTAGGAACAAAAGTTAAAGATTTGGGACTTTTGCTTGGAACTGATGGTGAACCACTGGAAATCTGTAGTCAGTGAACATCAAAAAAGGCCATGCTATCATTTCATTGTATTTCATTTTATTTTATTTTCCATGCTATCCTTTTAGATACTTCCTTAACTCAGACAAATCTCCCATATGGTAATCCAGTGACTGTGATAGCTCAGCAGGGAGAACACTGGATCAATTCTACTCATGAATATTCACCCAGGCCTAGTGGTCGGCAAACCGGCTTGCGAGCCACATGCAGCTCTTTGGCCCCTTAAGTGTGGCTCTTCCAGAAAATACCGACTTCTGCTCATGGGCCACGAAGTTTCAATTGCATTGTATGTGCGCGCCCACACGTGGTATTTTGTGGAAGAGCCACACTCGAGGGGCCAAAGAGCTGCATGTGGCTCACGAGCCGCGGTTTGCTGACCACTGGCTTAGTGGATAGAGTGTTCGCCAGCAGGGGTTCAATTCCGGGCAAGGGCACATACCTAGATGGGGATGGCGAATGTGGGGGGTCACCAATCGATATGTCTCTCTCACATGGATGTTTCTCTCGCTCTGGCTCTTCCCTTCCACTCTCTCTAAAAACCTGCGGGGAAATACTCTCAGGTGAGGATTCACACCAGCCCACTCGCCCTGCTCCAGCGGGCTGACCTGCTCTGGGTAAGAGCATCGCTTTTTCTCTCTAGGTGCCGCGTACACCTCAGCTCCAGACACTCTGCTTTCCGCTCAGAATTCACCCACAGGAAATTTTCACAAATCTTCACAGTCTTACTTGGGGCCTACCAAAGTTGACGAATACAACATTTCTTTTGCCCCACGTACAAACGAGGTGAATGAGGTACCATTTTAAGACCATCCTTTGTATAAAAGCATGTTGTTCGCAAAGGGACCATGCAGAGGGGAGCTGCCAGAGCTGGCTGCAGGCAGTTACCTCAGCTGGCAGGGCCGGCCTCGGGCGGGTGCTGGGGAACGGGCTTTCTCACATCCCTGCCTGACACAGCGCTTCCTCCTGGCGAGGGTGGCATTGGGGCGGTCTCGCCTCTGGAAAGAATGGCATTTTTGCTGAGCACCTGACTGCCTTCGGGAAAGTGGGAATTTGCTCTGCACGAAGGCAGGGGGTCTTCGATCAGAGCCCTGAGCGCTGAATTTCTCATGGATTACCCCGGAGCACTGACTCGGTTCGGCGTTTTTTGTTGCTGGAGAAGAGAACAGGTTCCAGCCAGGTCCTCCAGCAGGAGAGAGAACAAGAGGGCCACTGTGCGTGGAGTTCCCCAGACCCGCCCATGTCTTCCCCCTGACTGGTCCTACAGGGGGTCTTTTTGTAATAAATCTCAGATGTGAGTAAAACACATTCTGAGTCCCAGTGGCTTACCAGGTCACCAAGTGGGCGAGTGCTCTTGTGGCCCTCCTATGTGCTATTTCAAATTCTGTTTAAGTGACAGATGTGATCGAAACAGCACACAATGGCATGCATCTTAAAAACTGACATGTAAGGGATGTTCTCCAAATCTTAGATTTCCGCAGGGAAGTATGTAGATTTAGCTGATGCTCCAATCCTGGGGAACCCTCTGAGGATATCTGTTTGTTTTGTTGGTTGGTTACACAGAAGGACATAAACGCTTCTTGGAATAAAAGACAAAACAGGAGAGCGAGCTATGGCTACGACGCAGGTAAACACCAGCCCAGCCACTGGGTAAACACGCAGTCTTTTCACTCATCCTTTCCGCCAACACTTACTGGGCTCCAATTCGTGCCGGGTCTGAGGCTGAATGAAGAAAACCCAGGATTCTCACCCAGGGCTGTGCCCGTGAAGTGGGGGGGACAGGCCTGCCGAAAACGGCGCACAATACAGTAAGTGCGGTAAAGACAGTGCGTGTGCACACACATCAGGGCAAGTAGAGAAAGAGCCGGAGATTGAGACGGTGAGCAAGGCTTCCCGGGAGGCTAACGCAGGTGGAGTGAGACCTGAGACACATTACAGGAAGGCAGCGGGTCCTCCCGACAAAGGACGCGGCACAACCAGGACTTGGAGGCACAGAGACGGGGTCCACGGGGGAGTTATAAGCGTTTCTGTGTGTTTGGACCACAGTCTGTCCCTGAGAGGCCAGCCGAGGGGACACTGGCCAGGGAGGTCAGAACAGCAGAGTGCGGGCGCATGCTATGCCTCGCTAAAGGAGGGTTGGCGCTTCATGACAGTGAGTTTCCGCAGACTTTAAAACTAGGCCGGGACAGCAGAGAATAACACCCATTGCAGTTGTGTAAGTTGCTGGGAAAGGGTACCAACTATAATTCTCTTTTTCTGATAAACAGGACTGCAGGATCCTGACCCAGTCCCAAATACTTTCCCTCCACAATTTTTCAGAGACATGTGAGTATCTAAGGACATTCGTGTGTCATTGTAAATTACTGTTTTCATAATGACACAAGCTCCAGGCCACAGTGAACGGTGCTGTGCCACCGGGATGCAGTGAAGGTTCTGTCTTCGGGTCCCGCTCAGCACTAAGCTCAAATGCTGGAGTAGACAAGGGGGATGTTCTTCCTTCCCCATCCACCTCTCCTCTCCGTGGCCCCACACTCTCCCTGTGGGATTTTCAGGCAGCCGTGTGTTTTATGCAGTTTATACAGGTATGTTCTACTACTCCTCTGAGTAATAAAGCATGTGGGTCAGTACAGGAGAAGAAAGAGAAATGGGTGGGTCTTGGAGGTGGGTTGACAAAAGTAAAGTTTATTCTTCCTTTTGAGTTTCTGTAGAAAAGCTCTCAGCTATAACAGGGAGACACTGATCAGAAATGATCAGAAACTTTAGAAAAGTTTCCATAGATTTTTGGCCTTAAGTAATAATAACTCAATGATCCCCTTTCTCGACTTTACAGGCAACAGAATCACCTACAAAAAAAAGTACGTATCATAAAATCCATTGATAAAGTAGCACATTAATAATACTTCCTACTGCGTCATAATAGGAAAAGAGCTGTGAAGCAAATAATGAGTAAACCTCTATGGCTATCCGTCTCTCTCTTTGCCCTTATTTTCTTCTTTAATGTTTTCTTTTGGTTAATTCCTGGATTTTGTAGGTGTCCCGAGTTCTTACCAAAGGGGATGCTGGAAGGGGTCTCACGGGGACGAAAGGGGCAGGGGCATTAAGGGACCTGCCCATTCAAGGACATATCAGACACACACACCCACTCGCCCATGGGAAACCATTAGTGCAGACTTGACTGATAGGCTGGGATGCCTGGGCCTGTCCCTCGCCATTTTCATAGGAAGAGGGCTAGTCACCCATGAAAGTCACATAAAAAGGCACCTGGTCACCCATGAACTGAGACATGCAGCCGACAGATAGGAGGGTAGGTCTGTAAGTCACAACCAGGTAGGAGAGAACAAGGGGTTGGAGGACAACATGCTTTTACCACATGGACACCTGCTCCGTTCACAGTAAGTGGAGCAAATACAAAAGCTTTGATTCCAGGGAATATTTCGCAGTTTTAATATCAGAAAGGGATAGAATGCAACTGAAAACTAGAGTCTATTTTCCATAGTTCACCACATAGAAAACTTTAGGAATATATCTTTTTCGCATCTCAAGGTTGGAAACACTTCCTCCCACCTAGCCAAAGAATGACACTGCAGATCTGTGGCCTATTACCTCTGATTATAAGAAACACAATATACTCGTATATTGAATGTCTCAGTTTGTATGTGTTAGTGGATTAGGACAATTACTTCCTCTGTGAAAATTTAGATTTTATTCTTAATGTAGTTCATTTAGGATACAATTATATGAGACAAGTATCATGCAACATATGCTGTCATCCAACAGATGTTGTACAATCAGTGAAAAAGTATCTCTAGGAAATTAAAATGATTAGAGCAGGAAAAAAATGGCTGTCCCTGGGGTGCCTCCAAACACTCTCAAATGCATCAGGAGAGAGTATGCTATGTATGTGTTACCTTTTCGTTGAATGTTGGCCTGAAACATGGAGAATGCCATGCTCACGTCAGGCAATGTTGGGGATGTGAACAGCCTCATTACAAGAATCCTACTGTTCACCTTGTACCTATACAAAGCCTTGCATGCTTTGCTGCCAGTTCCTGTTTGCAGCCTTTATGTCTTAAAAGTAATAACAATTTAAAAACAGTCTACTAGTTTACGACAGGCAACAAATCGAGATTTTGCAAGCCCAAAGGAGATTCTCAGTAATCAGAGGTACGAAGAGTGTTCTGCTTCTACTCTTGGTCCTGACCTCTGAGGAAATGGCCATCCTTTGGTTTATATTTCCAGCTCAAAAGGAGAAGTTCTCCAACTCCCGACCCTAGCTCAGCCCTCCTGACTCTTACAGACCCAGTTCTAGCTCGGCCCTTGTTATCTATCTAAGCTAATGGTGCCTCCATTGCATCATCTTTTCTCAGCCTTCCTACCCAAGACACCCTGCACTGATACTCTCTTGTTGTGTACAAAGGCATTCAATCTCCACAAAGCATTAACTCTAGGTTTTCTACCAAATAACCCTTGACAACGAGCTGTGGTCACTCACAGATCACAGGCTCATCCCTGCATCAAGGAATGGGGCAGAGAGACAAAATATTTTCCATCCTCTCATGCTAGCTAGGCAGGTGCTTCGACAGGCACCCTCATGTTTTGACAACATCAGTTTTGAAAATACTTTGTTAGAAATAATCTGGTGTCTTTTTAGAAATCTGCTGGGTCATAGACACGATGCTCTTCTTGCTAAAATACTTGCATGTTAGAATTCTAGAGAGCAATTTGGTGACTTTTCTTTCTTTCTTCCTTTCTTTTTAATCAAAAAGTCATCTATCCCAGCAAAATAAAATGTTGGGGTCAGGGAGAGTTCAGCAGTAATGTGAATCAAATGGAAACAAATATAAAAGTATTTTTACGGTAGAACAGATGAAACCAACTAGAAATTAATCAGAAGGTCTCAACAGATTCTGTACCTATTCTCTTTATGACCACGATGACATGCAGCGATGCACGGCTTGTTATAAAAACAGGTAAACGCTACCCTCTCTCCCAGAAGAGAGAGAGTGGCCCCATGATTTTCCTTTCCTTCCTGCCTGCTCCCTCCCAGGTGACTTCTGACGAGCTGAACAGTATCCTCCAGAACGTAATGGCCTGGGTGGTGGCCACAGTGACCAGCATCCTGTACCCAGCCATCACCAGGTATGAGGAGAGGCTGCAAAGCCAGGTGTACGCCAGGGGCGCGGAGTCCACCCTGTCTTCAGAGAGCTCCAGCTTCTGCAGCACCTGCAGCGAGGGTTTCGCCTACGGCAGCTACACCACGGCCACCACCAAGACCTTCCCCGGGGAGCCCCGTGCCTTCGCCATGGACATCGCGGTCCGGCACCCGCCCACGCCGCTGAAGCCGCTCTCTGCCCACGTGGAGCGGACGGTGGTCGAGAAGACCTACCACACGGAAGGCCCCCCTTCCGCCCACATAGAGCGGACGGTGGTCGAGAAGACCTACCACACGGAAGGCCCGCCTTCTGCCCATGTGGAGAGAACGGTGGTCGAGAAGACCTACAGCACGGACGGCCCACCCGTGACCACGACCCTCACGTATAAGACAGCCACCGGGGTCTATGTCCGCCCCAAGCTCAGAAGCTGCAAGTCTGACAGCCACCTCCTGGCCTCTTTTCAGGGAGGCGCACGGAAGTCCAAGGACGCCACCACGGAGACGGACGGCCTGGAGGGCCCGCTGCTTCCCAAGCGAAAAGCCAGAGCTGAAATCAAGAACTTGGAGAAGATCTTTGTGAACTTTAAGTGCCACCTGAAAGGGGAAACGGAGCTGATTTTAGAGAGCGTCTTCCAGGAAATCATGTCCGACCTAACGCAGGCCGTTCCCGCCATTTCTTCCGTCACCGCCGAGGTTTTCGTTGAAGCGAGTGAGCCCGAACTGGGAGACGTCCTCTCCAACGTGGACATCAGCTCCGTGGCGTCCGAGATCGTGGAGAACATGCTCGAGACGCTCCAGTCCGCCGTCGAGAAAAAGTGCGTGGAGATGTTTTCGCAGGAAGATTGGCCGGTGGACATGACGCCCAGCTTCCTGCCCGTCGGAGAAGGCCCCCTCCCGCCGAGCGCGAGACCCCCGCCGGCCTCCCTGCCGCAGCCCGGGGAGCCCATGTGCGACATGGCCGAGGACATGGTGCAGGACATCCTGAAGAAGCTGATGGCTCTGGCGTCGGGTAAGCAGGACGAGCCTCCCCACCTGGCGTCCGTGACGAAGCCCCCCTCTCAGCAGCGCACGCCCGGCCCCGTGGGCACGTCCCTGCAGAGAGCCGACGCCAAGAGAGGGGGCCCCGAGCCCGACGGGGCCAGCTTCCTGGTTAAGGAGGAAATACAGAGTTTGATCTCCAGCATCTTTGCCCAGTCCTCGCTGGTGGGCTACATCGAGGAAGCCATCAGCACCATCCTCGGCTACGTCCAAACCGAACTGAACAACGAGCGGCTGGTGGCGTCTGAGGAAACGGTGGTCTTTCTCCGGCTGCTGGACGACATCTTCACGCAGCTGCACCAGGAGCCGGTCAAGGCTGAGGCGCCGAAGGGCAGACGCCCCCGGCCCAGACACCCGCCTGACACGGAGGAGAA
>NW_006293349.1:1323519-1336376 GCF_000327345.1 Myotis davidii
CGGCCACGGCAGCCGCTGCCGCCCATCAACGTGCCGGGCATGGTCCTGTACTCCGACGACGACGACAGCGAGGAGATAGACAGGATCGTGGAGAACGCGCTGGACTCCTCTCTGAGGAACGAGAGGGCGAGATCACGGGAGCAGGACCCCGAGTGCTGGCTCACAGGGAGGAGCGCGCGTTTGGGCAGAAACAGCAAACTGCCCCCACGGCCCGCTTCTCTCAGAAGCAAAGTCGTGTTTTGTGAGGGATCCAAGACCGAGGGGTCGAGTGTTCACAAGAAAGAAGTTTTAAAGGGAAAAATCTGCTCGAGTAAAGACACGCTGACCTTCAGCCAAGACCAAAGGCACCAAATACAAGAGGCGTCGGCAAACGTGATCAAAGGCATTTTGACGGAGATGCTCAAGGAGCAGCCTCCTCCTCCGCACCCCTCGGGCGGGAGAGCCGGCAAGGACGCCGCAGTCCTCCTCTCCGGGAAGCCTCGAGGGCTGCCGGCTCAGGGCCAGTGGGACCAGCTGTTCTCCGTGGGAGAAGTTAACACGGTGGCTCAGGACATAACAGAGGCCGTGATCCACATCCTCCACGAGGCACTGAACCGCATCCCCGGCACCCCCAAAAGTTCCACCCTACCCGCGAGGCGTCAGACTCCGCGGGGCCGTTCCCACACTCCCGACGTGGCCAAAGAGGCGCCATATAAAAAACCTTTGAACATATGGTTTGACAGTGAGAAGAAAGTGAAGTATTTGTCTTCACTTGACGTAGGCCCTGAAACCCCTTCCCTGTTCGGGTCTGAGGCATGTGAGCCGAAGGCTGTAGATGACATCTCGGGGGACATCATCGACACGGTGTTCAAGAAGCTGAAGGGACTCATTTACCCAAAACTGCACGTGGGCTCCACACCGCCCTGCACAGAGCCGTCCTCGCTGCGCCATCAGCTGAGCGCCTACACAGAAAAGCCAGAGCCCGCGGGAAGCCGACGACAGCAAGCCCCTCCGAGGCAGAGAGTTCTCGGCTGACACTGACGACGCGGATCTCAGCAAGGACACCAAGGCCTCCCCATTGCTGACTTGCATTTGCGAGATGTTGTCAAGCGCACATTCCGACCGGAGCAGCGTCTCCCTCCCTCCCGATGAGCCAAGGCCTTCGGTGGCGTGTGGGCCGGACGGTATTGGCAAACCATCCACGCTTCCAAGTCGGCAGGAGAAACAAGCTTTTTACCAATACTTGGCGACTCCATGTGCCATCCACAGCGACCCCCGTGGAAAAGACCTCAAAGACAAGGGCAAGCTGCAAGTGCTGGACAGCATTGGGGAAACCCTGTACGAGCTGCTGTGCAAGCTCCTGGGCGCCCGCCCGGAGGGCCAGCCGCCCCGAGAGAAGGCGAGTGAGAACCGGGGAGTGGCCACGAAGCTGCAGCCTAGCCTCCAGCTCCTCTCCCAGACCATCCTGGACGGCATCCTCGCGAAGCTGTGCAGGGTCGACGCGGACACCAGCTGCGCGGGTTCTGGGATGACAGCTGCCTCCGAGTGCCCGGATATCGATAACCTATCGTTCAAGTCGATCATTGAGGAAATGGCCAAGTGCACCGACATCATCTCCGGCATCGTGTCCAGGATGCTGCGGGAGAGCAACAGAGAGGAGACGGACAGGGACGCGAAAACCGTTGCTCCCGGGCCTTGCAAAACAAGGAGCACGAGGGAAACGCATCCAAACAGCCTGACGGCCATGGCCACCGACATCCTCAACGGGGTGTTTGCGAAGCTGGAAGGGTTTGCCAGTGGCAACCTAGGAGCCCTGGACCCCATCAGCAAGGGACACAAGACCCGCGCCCAGGTGGACCTGCAGCGCGACGGCGCCAGTGAGGCCGTGGACGCCTGCGAGGAGCTGCTGCGCTCGGCGCTGTACGTGCACGCCAAGAAGGCGTCCGGCACCATCCTGAAGGCCATCCAGACGGAGCTCGGCGGGAGCCCCGGGGACCTGCGGGCCAGCACCAAGAGCCCTTCCCCGGAGAGACAGCTTCTGAAGAACGTGATCAACTTGATTTTAGACGTGGTGTCCCCAGATGTGCTGGACGACCCCGAATCCGAAGAGAGAACCATGGAATCCTGCGGGTACCGGCCGACCTACGGGAACTTCCTGCCCGGAGGGGCCGAGCCAGACCCGTGTCTAGAAGACGCTGCGCCTGCGGAGAAGGAATTCGGAGCCGAGGGAACCCTCCCGAGGGGAGAAACGCAACCCGGTTCTCTGAGGCAGTGGGTTCTGGAAAGGACCCTAAACAAAATCGAAGGGAAACTGAAGGAGCCACAGAAATCTCCCATCGTGCCCATCATCAGGAACATTTTGAACGAGATTTTCCAAGGGGCTCTGGTCAACCAATTAAACGTGCTTTCTCTCTCCTGCCCTCCGCTGGGGGGCGCCCCGCATGAGGTGGGTGGCGAGCCGCTGGCGCCGACGTGGGTCCCCTTCATCGACCAAAGGACGGGCCCCTTGGTGTCCGAGGCCGACGTCACCATCGTGGTGGCTGATGTGGTCACGACTGTGCTGCATAAGCTTTACGCAGCGGCCATGACGCAGAGAAACGCTGGTGAAAACAGGTACAAAACCATCACCTTTTCAGCGAATGTTTCTTTCCACGTCCCCGCCTGCGCGGAAGAGTCCTCAGTCGCTGTGCTGGATGGGAATCCGTGTCCTGTCCCGCCCAGACTCAACGCCAAAGGAAACGTGGCTGAAGACATCATCCAGGAGATACTGACAAACCTAGAAACCTTCGCTACTTACAAAGTAAAATCTCTCTTTTGTCCCCAAATCAAGTTCACGGTCCCAGTGGCTTTCCCTGTGCAGCCAGGTAGGAGCATTTTGAGCAAAGCGTTGTCCGCCAAAGGCCTGTATCCAGATGATGGGTTTTCTCCCTGCTCCGTGGATCATTTTCTGGAAAGTACCAACTCGTGCCAACTTTCTTTAAACAAACTAAACACACATGCAACAGAAGTGGCCAGGAAGATTTTACAAGGCATCAAACACGAGTTAGATAAAGAAAGGGAAAGTCCTTTCTTAACACACAACATCGTGGTTTCTGAAGGGATCGCAAGTCAGATCGTGAACACGGTGTTAGAGATCGTCTCGTCCAGAGGCAAGTTTGACAAACACGATTCCGACGAAGAGCTTCACTCAGGTCTGCAGGAAGGCGTCATTGAGAGGATGTTCAACAGGACTGAGTATCGCAAAGGGCTTCAGTTCCAAATACAGGATGTCATGGAAGGCATCCTGTGCGACATTTATGAAAAAACGCTGCATCAAAACAACCTGGCCTTCGCCACGCCCACGCCGAGAGGCCTGCCCGCCGGGGAACACCCAGCTGCCGACGCCGGGCTGTCCCTGGAGGGTGCCAATGCGATCGTCCCACCACTTTCTGTCCCCAAGTCGGACGTCATGCTGATCTCCAACGACATCGTGGACCTTGTCCTGCATAACCTCAGCTCCGCTGTCACGCTCGGCACAAAACCAGAGCACGCTCCCCCGGGCCGGCTGCCCCTTCCCTCCTGTGACGTGTTCCCACAGATAGGGTGCCAGCTGCCTCCGCTCACGGGCTCACAGAGCAGAGGAGACACAGAGCGTTTTTCATCGTCAAACAATGTGAGGCCCGCGTATGCTGTGGCGAGTCAGATAACTGTGGTAGGGAGGGAAGACCCCACAAGGCCCGCCCCTGACCCCTGTGAGGAAAACGCTCACTTCATCACCAAAACGATCGTCAACCAGCTAGAATCTTTCGCCACCAAAAGAATAGACTCATTAATTACTCTTGCTTCCCAGCCCACAGAGCAGTCCTTTGCTAGCCCTGGCCTGGAGCCCTGTGAGCCCGAGGACAGCGTTTTTCGTGAGCCAAGCCAAAGGGCGTCCAATGTGAACGTCCTGAAACTATCAACGGAAACTGTTCTCAGCCACAAACTTGCAGATCCTGCGTTTCTGAGTTACGGACAAAAACGGGGATCCACCATTCACCTCTCCCAAGCCAGCCTTAAGGAATACGCGGACGTCATCGCCAGTGTCATTCTGAAGCTTATTAAAAACGACTTGGACCTGGAAATCCAAAGGGCATATCTACATCCAAACAATATCTCCTTCCAGGAAAACGTCATTGTGAGTGAGATTGTCAACAACACCTTAAAGGTTTTGAACGCTAAGAGGTCTGTAAATGAAGTTCAGTTTTACACAAAAGACCATCCTGGCGCATTTGCACCGTTAGCTGTACCCAAGGAAATGCTGTTAGGACAAAGAGAGCTGGACCAAAACACCAAGTTATCTCTGTTTTCACAGTACCCATTCGAACAAAACCAGCGGGCAGTGGGGAAGGAAAGCCAGAGCGTTGTTTTGGAGGAAATATTTATGAGAGGTGGGGAATCCAAGCAAAAAGAAAGGGCTGCCTTGCTCGCTCCAGTGAGAGAGGTTTTAAGGAAAGTGCACCAACAAGTAATGAAAACCAAAGGCCACCTGCCTCCATTCAGTGAAGCCCCCCAGGCGGCATCTAGCTCTAAAGCTAAAACATCAGACGTAACGCACAAAACCTTCGTCCAGTCCCACATTAATGGCGTAGCCAACGACATAGTCGAGAGTGTGTTGGGGGAAATGTATGCGGTGGTTGTGACCTCCTTACATGAGAGTCACCAAAAGGAAACCTTCGAAGACAATGGCACCTTCCCTCAGCCACCGCCGTGCGTGGGAGAAGCGAAACAAGCCGGGAGAGGAAGTAATTCCACGGGGTACTTGATGCCACGGGCCTATCCTTCCCCAGGCGACCCAAACACCCCCCTGTTTGAAAGCAGTTTCCAGCAGCACTCGCCGCTGCAGGTGGGGAAGGAGTTGGTCCAAACGGTGCTCGATAAGATCACACAATTTGCCTCAGTTTACCTGGAAGAGGCCCCTGAAAGATGTGCTGATGAGCTGCAACCTCAAAGGCTCCAGAGCCTTAAAGTGAACCTGAAGGGCAGCCTCCAGCCAGGTTTTAAAACAAGTGTAAAAGCAAAGTCAAAAGTGACTTCTCTGCCTAATTTGAAGACAAAGCTGCCCCTGGGCCCTGGTGGTGCTAAGGCCAGAAGCAAGACCAAGGTGGGGACCGGGGAGAGGCCTCCGAAGAGCAGCCAGTCCAAGACCTGCCTGGGGCTGCCGCACACGCTCACCGCCGGGGACGCCAAGGGCAGGCGGGGCGCCAGGCTGCCCGCCGCAGACCTGAGGGCGCACGCCACGTACGTGACCAGCGTGATCCTGGAGACGACCGTGACCGAGTTTGAAAAGGCCACGCAAACGAGAGCCATGGTCAGTGTGAAGGCGCTGCCGTTTGACCAAATCGGGGCAGCAAACAGGATCGTTCGCGCCGTCCTGCAAGGGGTGTGCGCACCGGGCAGCCACAGCCTGGCCGCTCCGAGCACATTCTCGGCTCCGGCCGACCTCAAGCCTTCCGTGGGGCGCCCGGGCGCAGGGGGCTTCGCCGAGACGCAGGCCTGCTTCTACTTGGAAAATGTCTCTTCCCAACTCGAGCAGATCTTTCCCAAGGACGGGATATTTAAAAAAATGTTTGACAAATGGCAGGCAGAAGCAAATGACATGGAAAGTGAAAAATGTAACTTGCTGGTAGTGGCTGAAAATGTTTTGACTGTCATTTCAATGAAATCGAAGGAATTGGAATATTACCTTTCCTTCTTAAATCTGACGCACCCCGAAGACTGGGAAAGCAGGCTCCATCACCGCCTTCAAGGAACGTCAGTGCGAGCGGAGGCCACCAAGGCACAAATCAGTATGTTCTCGAGGGAAATCGTGGAAATGCTCCTTGAGAAACTACAGCTGTGCTTTCTGTCCCAGATACCCGCCCCGGACAGCAAGGAAACTCCAGCACGTAGGAAGGAACACGCCGCTCAGAGCAAACACGGCCTTCCGGCCAAGGACGTCCCCAGCGGTGCGCCCATCTACTACATGGACGCAAAGGACCACATGTCCCTGGGCTCCACCAAGCAGGTTGTCCTCGACATTGTGGAAAGGGTGCTGGGCATCCTGGAGGCGTTTGTAGACCTGCAGTTCAAACACACCTGCAAGTACGAATTTTCCGAAATAGTGAAAATGCCGGCAGAAAACCTGTTTCCGGCCCAGCAGAGGCTGCTAAGCGAAAAGATGCTGCCCGAGCTGCAGTCGCTGAGGAAGCCTGCTGATGACTGCAGGCGCAGTGCTCTGATTCCCAAGGAAAATGTGCAGCACGTTTTTCTGCAGGTCCACTCGTTCCATTCAGAATTGCTTACCTGCGCTGTGTCCATCACCAGCGACATGCTGGGTGTCCTCAAGGACAAGCTGGACAAGGAAATAGGCCACGCGGAGCCGCCGGGCAGCGCGCTGCCGGAGAACGTGGCGGCGAGCGAGATCATCGGGGCGCTGATGGACCAGTGCACGCACGTCAGCGAGTCTCTGATCAGAAACCTCCCCAGTCTGTTCCCAGGAGTGGAAAACACCTACATTGTTAATCATCTTGCCTTCGCCACTGATATGAAAATCCCCAAGTCAAAGGAAGTTCATTTTGGGAACGGGCCTCCTCCACGGGTTCGCATTCCTGGTTTGGTGTTTGATCCTGAAGACGACACGAAGAAAAGGTGCAGGGGCCCACCCAACGTAGCTTCCTATGCCAGAGCCCCCGGGGAAGGCCCAGGCAGAAGCTCAGAGCCCAGGGAAAGGCCTGACTCAGGGAATGCGCCATCCTCCTCTAGAAACCAGGGCCCAGACCACGGCCCCAGGGAATGGTCATTTGATCAAGCCACGCCCGAAGGCAGTATCTTACAAAAACTGACTAAACGGGTGACTGAGTCCACAGAAGAAGCATTGAAGCAAGGCCTGTCCTTCATAGAAATGCGAAAAGCTAAAAACCCAAAAGTGTTTCATTATGGGACCCCAAAGCCCGTTGGTGGGCCTAACCAAACTCAGACAACTGTTTCTCCACTCAAGATATGTTTAGCGGCAGAAAATATTGTCAATACTGTGTTGTCAAGCTATGGGTTTCCTAGTCAACCACCCATTAACGAAAGCACAGAGAGGATGAAACCATTTTTCACGTCCACACCAAGCCCTGCAGGACAAAAGGGGGAGAAGAAAAGTGTGTCCGCCACGTGGGGTGACAGGACCCGCTGCGTCCCCAGGGGAAGAAGCAAAAACCCAGAAGCCAGCAGGGGAGACTTTTCTTTATTGCAAAAGTGGGAGAAGAGCGACCCAAAGGTAAAGGCTGTGAAAGAATCTGAAGTCATTGCTTTCGCTGATCATGAGCTGGGTCCAAATGAAATCAATTTGGTAGCAAGACATGTAACCACATGTGTGGTCACATATTTCCAGAACTTCAAAACCAGAGGTAAGCGAAAAAGAGAACTTCCTTTACAGGTTGACATAATTTAGAAAAAGAACAGTCAGATATGTTTAAAGGTCTCTAGAGCAGTGACGGCGAACCTTTTGAGCTCGGCGTGTCAGCATTTTGAAAAACCCTAACTTCACTCTGGGGCCGTGTCACATATAGAAATTTTTTGATATTTGCAACCATAGGAAAACAAAGACTCATATTTTTGATATTTATTTAATATATTTAAATGCCATTTAGCAAAGAAAAATCAACCAAAAAAATGAGTTCACGTGTCACCTCTGACATGCGTGTCATAGGTTTGCCCTCACTGCTCTAGACGGAGCTGCATGGGCCATCTTTCTGAAAACAGCCTGGAGATGGGGACTTGGTACTTCTTACTGTGTCAGGACCCTGACAAAGAGTCGAGCATTCACATGGTTGGAACCTGAAAAGGTGTGGTGTTCAGTTTCCCGCATCCTAGATGAGAGATAATGGGACTATGTGAGAGCCGGCGGAGCACAAGGCATGAGCTCCAAAGAGTTTTTAAGATTCTCGTGCATGCCTTCTTCATGCCAAAGCCACAGTTAGCGGATTGCAGGTTAGCAACTCATCTTTTCATGGTGTACAGTTGACGTCTTTGCCATTATTAGTCACAGTTTGTGAGAGCAGTGGCATTCAACATCTGGGGTTTTTTTGTGTGTGTTTAATATATCTTTATTGATTTTAGAGAGGAAGGGAGAGGGAGCGAGAGATAGAAACGTCAATGATGAGTGAGAATCACTGATCGGCTGCCTCCTGCAAGCCCCACACTGGGGATCCAGCCTGCAACCCAGGCATGTTTTCTGACCAGGAATCGAACCACGACCTCCTGATTCATAGGTTGATGCTCAACCACTGAGCCACACCCGCTTGGCTAAACACCTGGTTTTGTTTGCATTGCAGTATTCTTAAATTCCTTTTAGGTGAAGTACTATAAACATATTCTTACAAAGGTATTTTCACTCCCTTTCTAATGTTAGGTTGAACCACATGTAGTAGCCATTCTTGCATGTCCAAACCTGTTGATTATTGGCAATTTCATAAAATGGAATCTAATAATACTGTAATAGCTCTGAACTGGATCAATAATTCTAGTTACCAGGAAGCTACATCGCCAGTCCAGATACATCACTTGCCCGACATTCAAATATGAGAGCACATACTACCAGACCCGCCACCTGCAGGCAGAGATCATTCTCCGGCCTTTCTTCTGAGGTGCGCAGTGTGTAACTGCAGCTTCAGGCTCCTAAACGGCCTGTCCCCGAGCAGGGCCTGACCGAACTTAATAAAGGAAAACAAAGCAACAGAAGCAGATAGAGGACTCCATCCCGTTGGTGCCTGGTGCCTCCCAGGGAACGCACTCACGGTCCTTCTTTCATGTGGAATATTCCTTCCTCGCTCCCTCCATCTCCACAGGGGACCCGCTTTCAAGCAGTCAAAGCTCAGCTAAACCCCTCCCACCTCCAGAGACCTGCCTCCTCCCACACCTGGGGGGTAGACAGGGGACTGTGTCCTGAGGGAGCTCTGAGAACCAAGGCTGGCGCTCTGACCAGCCCTCCAAGAAGCTGGCCACCCCAACCAGGTGTATGGTTTGCAGTAAATATCTTGTTGAGTGGGAGGAAGAAGGGACTCCTACGCCTGGCTGGGTTGGCCTTCTGTTTTTGTGACAACCTACAACCCAGGGGTTAGAAAACTACTGCCATGGCCACAGAGCCCCACACCTCTGCAGTGAGCACAATCCTACTTCATTGTGTTCTTATGCCCACTCAACTCCTTAGTTTCCTGAGTGACACACAACAGACCACGAAATGTTGTGACTCAAAACATGTCCTCAGTAATCATATGAGGCCCCCATATAACACTGTGCACATGCTAGGATGTAAAACTCAACTCGAAACTCATTTTTCTGCCCTAGAATTTCCAACTTCTTAAAGCCCGTAACTATCTAAGCAAGTAAGAAATCAACACTTGACTTAGAATTTTAATTCTTCGTGGTTAATTTTCTCAACTTTCTGGCTAAAATTATGATTCCACAAGGTGTGAAATAAGTATCAGAAGAAAACCCAATTTTTTCTTGACTAAATTTTTCTTTTTCTTTAGTGAAGTGTTCCAAAGGTGAAATTCATATGTAAATAATTACCGATACATTGAATTTTCCGTATTTCTCTTAATGCATGCTACAAATTATGTTTTCTTTTTGAAGTGTCCAGTGAGAAGAGGTCTATTGTTTCTGCACTGTCAAAGAAAACATACGAGTCAGAACAGCGTCTAAGAAGCATATATAATGATTCTTCGCTTTGCCAACTTTGTGAACATCTCACTGAGTCTGTCATTTGCCATTTAATTTCGAGCATTTCTGATGGCATCCGAGGTGGCAGAGAAAGTGCGAAGGCATGGGAAAGCCAAAATTCAGGATGTAACAAGATTATTTCTATTGATTCTCAAGTATTTGAAAACAGGTCGATTTCTATTGGAGAACTTGCTTTAAGTATTTCTGAAATCATTACTAAAATCCTTTGCAATAGTAACATTATAGAGCCTGACATTGCACAGCAAATGTTTTCTTTAAAAACAAAGTACATTTATTGCCCAGGAGTCACTGCTACTGACTTTGACCATATTTTCCAGGATCTCTTAATAGGAGTGATTCACGTACTGTCCAAAGTGATAGGAATAACTCATCACCTTGAAAGCAATGGAAGAAGTAAACCATTGTCCATGCTTAGAAGCAATAGTGTGTCCATGGGCAACAAAACAAACACCATGAAAAGACAGATAAGTTGCAGAAACTGGGAATCATCTACTCACCCAGATGAACGTCCCATTCAAAATGAGAAATTAAACTATCTGGCACACAAGTTAGACAGTATCGTCAGTAGCCTGAAAACGCGTGAGTCCAAAGAGGTGGTCAATAAGGTCTTCAATATTGTTTTAGATTTATTTTTACCAGATGAACGCAGAGGTGAGGCTGTGGATTCTCATGAAAAAGCAAGAAAACCTTTATCGTCCTCAAGTAATAACTTAGGGCTCACCCCCAAATCCGTTTTTCTTCTCAATGTCGTGTGTGAGAAACTTATCAGAACGCTTTTGGAAAAATGCACCAACACTGCCTTTCTCGATCACGGCCCTCTTTCTGATGAAATGTCTGCAGAAGAATGTCAGCTTTTAAAAATGCTTCAAAGTGTAGAAGACGAGGGCTTTGGTGACTGTAAGGGGGCAATGGGCTGTGAACAGTCCCAAGGAGATTATATGTCAGATCTTTTGGAAAATCTGGCAGAAATGGATACAGATGTGTCGCCATCGGACTCTATGCTCACCCTCGTTTCCCACACCTTGGTGAAGTCCCTGATGGACAAACTCTGTCACAATACTGAGCTCCCTCACAGCCCGCCCAGTGCAAGCCAGCACCTGAAGGGTAGAACACAAGAAAGACAGTCGGGTCTTATAAAAGCAAAAAGGCCAGAATTAGCAGGATTCAGACAAGGTAAAGGTTCTGCCGGCTTCACCAGCTGTGACAGTCGCGCCCTGACCAGATCCCTGAATCTCTCCAGCAAGGTCCGCTCCAAAACCCAGGCACCGTTTGGCAGGAAGTGTTCAGTAAGCTCCTCTTCTGTGACACCTCGCAGGAGGCAGGAAACAGCCATCCATAGCAAGCTACACCTGGGGAGTAGGAGCACCGGTGTTTATTCGGCCACATTTTTGGAGGAAATCATTTCAGAACTGTTTTTCGATCTCTCCACTTCCCTGTGGGGCAAAAATGAAAGCATCACGGAGGCCCAGCTCAGTGAGATGAACACACTGCTTGTCCACAACGTGGTGCGGGAGTTTGCGCGCGCGCAGATCGCTGTTCTGCGGAATGTGGAGGAGAGGCTGTGCTTCCCGCCAGTCCAAAAGGAAAGGGTACGTAGGGTTGTTGACTCGGTTTACCCCGACGTTTTGCAGAAATATCAATTGAAGGTGACCTGTGGTGTGAATCTGGCGCATGACAACTCCTCACTAGCAGGACAAATAGCGAACGGCATACTGTTAGAGATCGTGGACTACCAACTCCCACCCTGCTTCCGGGAGAAGCTCAGCCCGACCTCCTGCTGCCCCCTTGAAGCGGAAATCATCCTGCAGAAACTACAAAGGGCCCTGAGAGAATGCGCTTCCAGATCCAGGTCTGCGGGAGGCTACAGCACCAGGGTGTCGCACTCCTTTCTAGAGGATATCATCAGGAGGCTTCTCGCCCAACTCACTGCTCCACCCAGTAGGGCTTCCTCTCTGGGGAGAAAAGAGTTCATGAGTTCAGACTTCAGTGAAATGTCTAACTGTATCATAAATAAGGTTCTATCAGCCATTTCAAAACACAAAATTTGGCTCACTATATGTGACAATCCACAGCTATGTGCAGGGAAAAACACCCAGAAGATGGTGGATTCTGTGTATCGGAACATTATGCAAATGCCTGATTCTCTCATCTCAATCCAGAACAGCCTGGTGAGCCGAAGCCCAGTTATGGTGGACCGAATAGCCAGTTTTATTATCCAAGAGATTATTGAAAACCATCTTCAACCATTTTTGTGTGAAGAAGGTTTGCACCGTCCAAATACTCCACTGGATGCAGTATCGAACATGGTTAAACGGGTCCTCAGTGAGGTCACAGAGTCGCACAGGCCCAAGAGGCCCTCCCCCTCAGGTGTTCGCCCTGACACATTCATAGGGGAAATTGTGGCCAGACTTGTATCAAAGATATTCAGCTCCAAGCAGAACACTGACAATGAGCTGGAAAACATGACACAAAAAATAGTGAACTCGATAACCACCCACTTCAACAAACCTACAACTCACATCCTCAGTGGCGGCAAGAAGGGCGCCTGCCCCTCCGTAGGCACAGACATGGTGGATGAGCTCGTGTCCTCTGTTTACAGAAACGTGTTACAGCAGCACGGGCTAGACCCTGAGGCTGACAGGAAGTCTGAAGACAGCGAGACTTTTGTGGAAAACATCACCAATTTAACTGTAGCGGCCATTTCTGATTACCTTCTTCACCCGCTGTTCTCTGGCGATTTGTCATCTTCCTGTTCTATTTCCACAGCTGAGAACATCATCCAGGACATCATTAGTAACATCAGCAAACCCACCATGCCAAGCCCGAGTTTATCTCCATATAATACCTTGCTGCCATACACGCTTTTAGAAGACATGATCAGAGTACTATTATCTAGAATCTTTTCTTCTGCATCCGACTTTGTTCCAAACACAGAAACTCTAAAAGACAGGTCAAGAGTGAATTTCAATGAAATTGCTTCAAATATAATCAGTGATATTAGGATGAAAATTTCTCAACATGACATCCAGTTCTCAAAAGATGATGAAGAAACCAAGTTTGTTTATTCAGAAGATGATGTCCAGCACCTTGTGGACTCCGTTTTCGAAAACATTTTACAAAATTCCGAGTCTCAGGAATCGGTTGAACAA
>NW_006293349.1:1336637-1350941 GCF_000327345.1 Myotis davidii
TATCTGTCAACAACATCTTCAGCCCTTTGTGGACCGAAAGGCATTGCCTGCCCCCACAGACTCTCACCCTGACGGCGAGTGGAGGCCATGGCCTCCTGCCCATGTTTACTCGGCAGCATTTTTGGAAGACGTGATCTTTGGAGTTTTAAGGAAAATATTCCACAGGGTGTTGGGCATTGTGCAAACAAAATCCGCAAGAGACTCAGAAGATGAGCTTTTGGATAAAGCTGGGAAACTCATACATCTGATAGCAGAAGAGTTGTCAAGAGCCCCGGTCCGCATCCTGGAGAACGCCGAGGAGCAGTGCCGTTTGCCAACAGTGGAGAGAGATGTCCTCAACAACGTTGTGGACATGGTGTTCAGCAAAGTGCTGCAAGAATATGAAATGGACGTCCTGCCCGATTACGATTTCCTCCATGACACAAAAACCTTGGCAGCAAGGGTGACTAAGAGCATCCTGGCCCACACGTTTGATTTCCAAATCCACCCAAAGCTGATAGGAAAGCTTCGTTTTAAGTCGTACGCCACACTGAACGTCGATGTCTTGATAAAGAGAGTCCAAGGTTACATCGCTAAATCAAGATTCCAAAGGCAGGCCTCAACTATCTACACCACCATGTTATCGCACACCCACTTGGAAAAGGTGGTCGCCCAGCTGCTCGCTCAGGTGGGCCCACTGGCCTCCGGTGCAGAATGCAAGGGCACTTCCAAGTCGGAGCTAAGTGACAACGTCATAAGGCTGATCAACGAAATTATGTCCATCATTTCCAAACATGCAATCTGCATTGTCAAACACGGCAGTGAGAAACAGAGCATGATCTCGGAGAAAGATATCCAGTCCATGGTGGGTTCCATCTACGCCGACCTTTCACACTCAAAGCTCTACCAGTCTCTCACAAAGGATAAGAAAGGAATAAGTAAGATGCCTGTTTCGAAAATAGCAAGTTTTATCATAAAAGAAATATTTAACCATCATCTCCAGTCATTTTTACCTGGAGATAAAACATGCCTCTCCGCTGCAGTTGATCATGACGATAAACAGAGAGCAGCCGACAATCAGCAAGGAACCTTGGCTTTTGTGGTGAACTCGGCTGCCTTCCTGGAGGAGGTCATCGCAGAGCTGCTGTGTAAACTCCTGTACGCGTTCTCACACAACGTCTTGGGTACTGAGCACCCAGACATAGTGAAAGTGAAAATTACTGACATTGTGACAACATTAGTAAAATCAATCGTTCTGGAGTTCACCACGTCGGAGATTGTAGTTTCGAATTATTTCGATAATGATATGTGTTCTTCGGCAAGATACAAAGAAATGGTTCAAAACACAGCCAACCTGGTTTATGAAAAGATATTAGGTGAATACAAATCTCTGATTCAAGTCTACAAGGTTATGCAAAGTGACACGACTTCTTTCGGCAGGAAAATTTATCACTTACTATTGGAAGAAATTTATCATCATCAGATGCAGTCGTTAGTGTCAGGAGAACTGGTGTCGTCTTCCTGTTCTTCCCTTCAAACCGAAAACATCATCAGAAACGTGCTGAACGTCGTCGCGAAGGCCGGCCCGGCCAGCCCGTGCGTGACGGTGCTGCCGCGCGCGCTGCTGGAGGACATCGTTTCCAAGCTCATAGCGAACATCTTCCCTCCCACCCGCACGGAGGGCGAGCTCGGGGAGGGAGGCGCTTCACCCGATGACGAGTTTGTGGCTGCAGCTTCAAAACTGACGGATGAAATTATCAAAGAAATCACGGAACATGAAATCCGTCTTGCCAGGGCGGAGGAGAACGCCGACAGCACCCAACTAGACATGATTGAGAACTTGGTTGACTCGATATGTAATAATATCTTGAAAAAATCTGAATTTCAAGCGGAAGTGCAAAGAGATGCAGACAAAAAAGCAGGCTCGTTCCTCAGCAAAGTCGCAAGTTTCGTTATGAAGGAAATTATGGACCATCATCTGAAGCCATTTTTACAGGGTGACGGGGGCTCTGCACTCACCAAACCTGGGAAAGAAAAGACTCAGACCTCCCTCTACTCAGCTACATTTTTGGAAGACGTAGTGGTTGACCTTGTTCGCAAATTTTCTTCCCTTCTAAGTATTACCGAAGAACCTAAGAAAAAAGGGATGTCGGAGACAGAGCTTGTGGGGTTGGCTATAAAATTTGCAAATTCTCTGATAAGAGAATTCAGGAAAAGTGAAATTAAAGTTGTACCGAATGCTGAAGAAGTCTTTGCTTTCCCACCAATTGATAAAGAGACAGTGGATAAGATATCCAACTTTGTATACGATCAGTTCATAGGGAAGTATGACTCCGGTGACATGCAGAAGGATGATAAAGGTCACGTGCTAATAGAAACGATTGCTGCCTTAGCCCAAAAGGCAATCTCTGCCTTCAAAATTCAACCCCTGTTTTCAGGAGACTGGTCTTCCACCTTCTTTTCATTTCTAAATCCAGATCACATCACCCAAAGGGTTCAACACCTGCCACAGAAAACCACGGCACCGAGTAGCACGCGCCTCCGAGGAAACCAACTTACGTTTTCAGAGCAATCATATAAATACACTTCTCCAACCTCAGTCCGGAAACACGTGTTGGGAACTTTGGAACTAGACCAAGGAACAGCAAGTAGAAAGAAAAGTGTCCAGAGTGAGGAGGCGCCTGTGAAAAAAGGCGAGACCCAAGAGCGGAGAGTCACCTCTCTAACCAGAACCATGAGATGCAACCTGCTTAACCTGCTGCCAGGGGCAGCTGCAGGGGTGGCAACTAAAAAGAAAGAGAATGAAAATAAAATGACAATTTCAATTAAAAATTATACTGAGAATGTATCAACAGTTACATCTCCAACTACTAGTGTGAAAAGTAAAGATAGTCAGAAGTCAGATTTGAAGGGAGCACGTAAAAATGATGAAACTGAGAAGAAAAGCAAATCAGTGTCAACAGACGGAGAGAAGCAACGTAATGAGGCATACACACAGACTCCAGGAGCTCCCGGTGAGACAGAGTGGAAGGAGGAAATGGTTGGACCAGATCTGGACACAAACAAACAGAAGATTGACAAAACAAGAGGAAATGCATTGAGAAAAGAAGACGAGCCCTGTCCATTACCTTTGACACCCAAAGTGACAAATGCAGCGACCAACACAGAAGACACATTAACTCCAAAGCCGAACACTGAGTGTAGAAAAGGCACTCTCCCTCTAGTCGATATAAATAAACAATATGCAGGCTATGAACGTGTTCAAAATATCACTGAAAATATTTATGACAATATCTTTGAGACATGTTTTGCCCCAGAATCAGATTATTCAAGTTTCCAAACAATCCCAAGTGATACAGTTCATGTCACCCAAGAGGTCCGCGAGGATTCTGCCCCGTCTGTTTCAATGAAGGACTTACCCCTCTCGGTTGACAAAGATCTCCCTGCCCCGGAGAAGGAAGAAGAAAAGGATAACGAGAAAGTGAGAGAGAAAGAGAAGCAGCAAGAGGGAGGAAAAGAGAAACAACAAATGGGAGGAAAAGAGAAAGTGGAAGCGAAGGAAATCAAAAATGAACCCAGGAAACCGGACAGTGCTCAGTACCCACCGAAAAGTAAGCCTGGGATTTTCCCTGCTAAACTTTTAGAGGATGTTATCATCGAAATGGTTAACAAGTTGATCTTCTGTGCCTCACTAGAAGCACAAACATCTGATAGAGGCCAAAATGTCAGTGACGGCCAACATCAAGCCGACCTCTATGACACAGCCACGAAGCTCATTGATTTGCTGCTGAAGGAGCTGTCCAAGGCTCAGATTAAGGTATTTAGGCCAGAAAAGGAAGGCCTGCCAGTCCCTCCCGGAGGTAAAGGGTCAACCGTTCCTAAAGGGCCTCCTGAGCAGAGAGAGCCAAGGGCAGAGGGAGCCTCACCTCCCACTAAGAAAGCAACGGGGGCGGCAATGTCCCAAACGCAGAAAGTGACGAAGGAAATCCCTCTACACACGGTGTCGTTCCTGGACAGAATCCCGGCCATCGATGAGACACTGGTTAGCAAAGTGGTTCACTCTTCTGTGTGCAATATTTTGAAGGAATATAGGTCTCAAGACTCCCTTTGTCAGAATATAAAGAGCAACGGGGGAAATTTAGCGAGAAAACTGACCAGCAAAGTGATCAATGAAATTTTTCAGCAGCAGCTGAACTTGGAGCCCAGCGATGAGGTCCCATCTTGGGCATGTCTGCCTCTGGAATGTAAGGATATTGTCAAGAAGGTCCAGAAGGCGGTGCAGACAGCCAGTAAAGAGTGTCAGACATTCTCGCCATACGCCATCTTGCTGCCTCGCGAGTTCTTACAGGACGTGATTTCTGCTCTTTTACAGAAGGTTTTCTCAGTCACACCCAAAACCAACGCAGTCCCCTCGGAGGGCAGGTGGCTCCCAGAACTGGATTTCCTGAAAATGAAGTTACTGGGCACCATCATGACCGAGATCGTCAAGGACAAAGACGTGACCATTCAGTATGTGGAGTCCTTACACCCCAACGACGACGAGGTCATCCAGCTGGTGGCCCTTTCTATTTATGAGAACCTCTTGTCCCGGTTCGGCTCGCAGGAGATTATACAAAACTGTGTAGCCAGCAGCTGCAGAATCCTCTCCGAGACCATCGTGGAGCTGGTGCTGCGAGAGGTGTCCGGGAACCAGCTGCAGAGCTACTTCTCGGGAGAGCTGACCCCGTGTCAGTGCGCAGAAGTGGACAGCATCATTGAGAACATCCTCAAGGACGTCCTCCGCAACACGGACACGCCCCGGCCCCAGCCTGCGCCCGCCCACAGGCTGCCTTACAACGTCATAGAGGAAATCGCCGTCCAGTTTCTGTCCAAGCTTTTATCTGTGTTTCCCAAGGTGGACAAGAAGAGAAACAAATCCCTAGAAACTGAAATGCAAAACATCATGTCCAAAATATTAACTTCCCTGCAAGAATTTATCTCAAAAAGTAAGATCAAACTCATACCCCCAGCCAAGGCCTTGGCGACTGTACCGGTATCTGACAATGAAACCATCAAAAAGGTCGTCAATTCTGTCTACACCCGGGTGTTAAAACACTCCGGCTCCCATATGTCCATCTTCAAGGACTTAATGGGGAAGAGCAATGTCCTCTCCGACATAATAGGCTTCTTGATGGTGAAGGAAATTTCCAATTCTAAATTTCAACCGCAAGGAGAGGAAGAAGTATCGAGCTCAGAACTGGTGCTGGAAGCTGTCAAAATTATGGAAAAGGTGGTCAAAATTGTTGAATTTAAGTCCCAGGACAGGTCTTCCTCCAAAAAAGGTTCCATGTTGGATGTCACGTGTTTAGAGGAAGCACTGGCCTTGTTCTTAGCCAAACTGGTGAAGTTGCCCAGTGCCTCCAGCAAAGATGCCAAGAACTTATCAAAGCCCGAGTTAAATAGAATTGCATCTCAGCTGACCAAATCTGTGTCGGCGGAGATTTCCAAAAGTGACATTAGTCTCGTTGCTGCTGACCCTGAGGGGCAGCTTTTAAACCCGGAAAGTGTCGAAATGATCTCTCAGATTATCGACTCTATTTACAGCAATGTGCTGATACAATCCGGGACCTACCAGGACCTTTACTACGACATCAAAGGCACCAACAGAGTCTTCCCCCAAAAGGTGGCCAATTTAATCATCGATGGCGTTTCCAGCGTTTCCTTAGATACAGACACCGACTGCTCCAAGGATTCCCCTGCGGAGCACTTTGGAGATCTAGACGTGAACAGGATCGTCCAGAAGGCGCAAGAACATGCTTTCAAAACGAACCCTGACACGAAGAATGGAGCGCCCGATCCAAACACATCGGGAGAGGAAACGCAAATTAAAATCGTCCCCCACATTGGGAACAAGCCCATCAAAATAGACCCCGGCATTCTTTCCCAACACTTGGCGGTCATCTCGGTGAAAACTGAGCCTCTGGAGAAGCTGCAGATGGAGTGTCTGAGAAACACCGGGCACAGCATAGCCGAAGTGAGACGAGCCTCGATGCAGGGGAGAAGTTACTCCGCCGCAGACGCATCTAGTGAGGAAAAGCTGAAGAAAGAGAGACGCACCTCCTTGAACAGGACGGGACGTCTGGACATGAAGCCCTTAGAGGTAAGTGTGAACGCAGCCGCAGGCAAACAGGTGAAGTGAGACGAGGTGGCCGTGTGACTCTCCTCCTCAAATGGGTATTTGGGGTGCTTTCTGGTGGCGCTGCTGCGGCCCAGCCCAACAGGGGCACCGGCTGTGCTGGTTCAGCCCCGCAGTCATCTGACTTCCTGGGACTTGGCACATGGGTGGCTCCCTCTAAGGGTCTCAGGCCAGTGTTCCTAAGACAATCCGTTTAAACGGTGTTGCTTTGTTTGTAAACAGAACGGGAACACAGGGCATACCCTTCACATAAAAGCAGGGTGACCACGCTGTCATCGTCATGTGAAGATTCAGAAGAAACAACCTCGTGCGGTTCCTGCAGTTCTTACCGTGGATGTCGAAAGACGCCTCGAGGGGACCGCTAGGCTATCAGGACATAGGAAGGTTCAAAAACTACCTAAAGTAGCTTTAATGGCTCAGACTTGAAGCTCTCCCGCAGCAGCAACCTGCTGGCTTTTAGCAACATGTCCACCAACATTAGGCGACAAACGCTTAGATTACACTTGTTTCTTACTATACGACTTTCATTAGCCTTTTCCAGTTTCTTCTATCCTGCAAAGAAGTACACAGTTCTTCCCTCTCCCCCGCTTTTCCTGGACCCAGCAGCCCTGATGCTACCACATTGATGACCCTGTGTCCTCTTTCTGTAGACCTAACCCTGCCCTGCCGCTCACATTCAAGCCCCACATACACTAAACTGCCTGGGACTTTAAAATGCCAATCTGATGCCCTTGTTACAAGGCAACTTTGCCCCTGAGGACAGGGGGGGGTCTGGACAGTGGGGTGACCCTGATCCGCTGCACATTTTTCTTCGTTATCAAAGCCCCTGGTCTCATGGTGCTCGTTCAGAGGATGACTAGGTGTGTCCAGGTATATAGTCTGTGGCCTGGAAAATGAGAAAAAAAATGTATAGGACCGTGCTCCCTGCCCTGCCGCCCACAGAACTCAGTCTCCGGGTTGGGAAATATGTTACTGAGGGCTCTGTTTTCATACCCAAATAACTGAGTTTCTTGTGGGCTGGGACACTAATTTCATCTCCTTTGTCCTAAACTTTTTGGACCAATCCTTTCTGGCTCAAAACGTTCCTGTTCCATGAGGGTTCTCATCATGGCGCTAGCATGCGACTTGGTAGCCTTCATTTACGTACAAGGACTCTCTCGGGAGTAACAGAGTGTGAGCGGGCTGTGGTGTGACACTGCTCAAAGTCAGTTCTTAATTATCAGTAGAATTTTCTGTCACAAATATTACCCTTAGTTGCCAGCTCTCTTTGCTGAAGTCATTTACAGACCAAAGAAAGCAGGTAAAGGCTATGTCAACCAAACAATTACCCCGTCCTCTATCCTCTAAGGGGGAGAAAAGCCATCCTAAACATAAAACTTACAAATAAAGAAGCAGACATAGCGAGCTCTGCTAAGACATGTGACCTGCACCAATCTGGGTAGCAATACAGTCTCTCTCCGCACAGAGGAAGGAGAGACAGAAGACTGAATTAGATCAGAGAGCCAGGCGGCTGTTGGCCACACTCCGGGCTTTACTTTCTTCTCTGAGGTGACAAATTCCCAGCACTCGAGGCCACACACAGTAACAAATCTCACAGCCACATAGAATGACTTTGGATTTTCTCTACCACCAGTTCCCTCCACTAACACAGAAAATCAAAATGGACTGTTTTAATTTCCTAAGAAGGCAGTTTCCATATATTGTTACATATTCCTTTAGGGCACTATTTTCTGAAAACGGACTTACCATGTTGCAAAGGCATGTTGAGGTCAATGATTATTAACTTGTCAGTTTAGAGGCTCTGTGGCATCATTGAGGGCTACAAAAGTGGGGAAACTCTTATTTAATCATCAATGTCTTTGAACTGTCTTTAGACATGGAGAATGGAAAGTGAGGTTCGATGAGGGAGATGAGAGAAGAGTGGAGATGTATGTTCTAAACATTCTTTTGAAAAACATGTGTCCAAAGAACCAGGAGCAGAAGGATAAGGGTCAAAATCAAAACGTTCACAATTTTGTATTAGTCTTTTAAAAATCAAAATTAGATAATAACAGGTTTTTATTGGGGAAAGAAAAGGTTACTCTATGGTTCCTTATCGGGAATTTTTGAAAAATAGATGATCACGGCTACTTCTGTTACAAAACTTTAGAAGTAGGTGGATAAAAAGTAAAATACCAAGTTTAAGAAAAAAGGACCTGTTATAGACCTTCTACACTTTGAAGTAAGTTATGGTAGATTAATATGATCTCCGAGTGCAAAAGAAGATATGATAGACACCAAGTGTTTCTCATAATTTCCATTTGATCCTTAAAATGCTGCTAACATACAAGTGAGTGATAGGGAAGGAAACAGTATTTAAATCCTATTAACATGGCTCTAAGACCACAGAACCATAGAAAAAGGGATGGAGGCACTTGTTTTTAATATTCTTTGTCACTTCAATTGCAGGCTGTTGGCCGAAATTCCTTTCAGAACATAAGGAAGCCTGACATCACCAAGGTGGAGCTTTTAAAAGACGTTCAGAACAAACAAGATCTTCTCATCCGATTAGTAGTTCATGATATTGAAGGTGAGTCAGAAAGTCACAGGGGAGAGGAGCCAACCACTGATGACTATGAATTTGTGCTGAGAGAGGACATAAGAGAAGCAAGCTGTGAACGACTTGAGGACGAAGCTACGGAGGCAGATATGGAAAGCCCGGAGGCCACCGGGAAGCCTCCAGGAGGACCGACGGGGAAGGAAATGAAGTGGCCCGCCGCCGAGCTGGACCAGCCCACCCGCTCCTCCGTCCTGGCTGTCACCAACTCCTCCTGGGGAAATGAGCCGCAGTGTGAGGTGAGTGAGGGCCAGGGCTGCCGGTGACCCGACATGTATGGAAAAGGGAGAGATCTTCAGAGATTCTGTCCAGAATACTCCTTCATTAGGCAGAGGAGAACACTAAAGTGGTTCCTGTCACTCGGGAGCCTGGTGATGTTCATAGGATAAGAGAAATGATGAACATAAAACTAGCGAAGCCATAAAACTCAACCGAGGGAACGCAGGTCACAGAAGGAGACCTGGGTTAGTGAGAGGCCCCGGGGGGACATAAAATGGAAACCATGTGGGAGAAATGAAAGCTAATTATTTATATCTATTACTTAATAGACTCCAGCCTTTATTGTATTTTAGCTAATTAACACCCATTGAAGATTCTATGTAGAAAAGCCTTATGCAGGTAGGATATAACCAGAGGAAGGGCCAAGGTAGGAAGAAAATAAAAGATCCACACAAATTCAGATGATCTAGGTTTGAATTGAAAATTATTTGAGGAAATAATGGCTCAAAACATCCCTAATTTGGGAAATGAAATAGACATGCAGGTCCAGGAAGCCCAGAGAGCTGAATGGAAGACCTGAAATGATAAAATTCCTTGCCACCTCCTTGACATCAGCCTAGATGTTATTGTGGATCTGACTACAAATGCAAGGAAAACAAAGTAAAAAAAGGAGAAAAAAAAAGGGACTACAACAAAATAAAAGACTTCTGTACAGTGAAGGAAACCATTGTTAAAACAAAAAGACAGCCCAGCCAGCATGGCTCAGTGGTTGAGCATCGACCTATGAACTAGGAGGTCATAGTTCAATTCTCAGTCAGGGCACATGCCCAGGTTGTGGGCTCAATCCCCAGTAGGAGGTGTGCAGAAGGCAGCTGATCAATGATTCTCTCTCATCATTAATGTTTCTATCTCTCCTTCTCCTTCTCCCTGCCTCTCTGAAATCAATAAAAAAGAAGACAACCCACTGAATGGGAAAAGATACTTGTAAATCATACATCCAACAAGGGGTTAATATTCAAAAATATATAAAGAACTCATGCAACAATAAAAGAAATAACCCAACTGAAAATGGACAGAGGATCAGAATAGACATTTTTCAAAAGAAGATATACAAATGGGCAATAGGTACATGAAAAGATGTTCAATATCACTATTTATTAGGGAACTGCAAATCTAAACCACACATCTGTAGAATGGCTATTATAAAAAGGATAAGAAATAATAAATGTTGGGGAGAACGTGGAGAAACTATAACCCTTGTATACTGTCGGTAGGACTGTAAGTTGATGCAGCCACATGGAAAACAGTATGGAGGTTCCTCAAAATATTAAGAATAGAACCACATAATCCAGCTGTTGTTCCACTTCTGGATGTTTATCTGAAGAATATGAAAACACTAATTTGAAAAGACATATGCACCCCCTATATTCATGCAGCACTGTTTACAGTAGCCAAGATATAGAAGCAACCCAAGTGTCCAACAATGAATGGAGAGATAAGTTGTGGCTACATATATATGGAATACTACTCAATAATAAAAAATAATGAAATCTTGCCATTTTGACAAAATGGATGGACCTTAAAGGTGTAATGTGAAATGAAATAAGTCAAAAAGAGAAAGATAAATAACATGTGATTTCACACATGTGAAAATTTTTAAAAAATTAAAAGCAAAAGAAAAAACATAAAGAAACCTAATAGATGCAGAGAACAGGTAGGTGGTAACCAGAAGGTAAGAGGGTAGGACTGGTGACAGGGGCCACAGGGGTCAATTGGATGGTAACGGAGAGTAACTAGACTTTTGGGGGTGATCACTTTTTAGGGTATACACATGTTGACTTACAGTGTTGCATACGTGAAACTTGCATAATAATATTTTTAAATAAATGTTGTTGTATAACATTAGCAAAAGTCAAAATATATTGTGAGTAACGTTCCCAGTCATAATAGCCTTTTTGGAGATTCAGAATAAAGGTATTCTCATAAAAGGGATGGCCATGAAACTCACATATGACTTCCCAGCAAGCAGATGAGAGTGCCACTCACAGTGACTGACCTGGTAGCTTCTGAGCTGACCGGGATTATATCTATTCCCTTTATTTTTGAAGCCAGTAAAACCTGATTAAAATACTAGCGAAGTGCAGAAGTGGAAAGCTAATATTCTTCAAACATCGTGCAAGGTTTACCTTTAAAACCCATTCAAACTCCTGCATTAAAATACCGTCTTCACTGAGCCACGCCCACGGATTCCATTGGAAAGAGACATTTTAATCAGAACGATGGGTCCGTCCACCTTCCAATAACCCTCAGGCGCGCCCTCACGCTGTGCATGTGCGCGCCTGACGCCTGGGCTCCTCTTTGCAGAAAGGAGACAGGGAGTCCACGGAGCCGATCCATCACCTCATACACAGGATTATGAGCACGTCGTCCTACAACCAGGAGGACCTGGGCTCACCTGCCAGGTACGTGGCCGCAAAGCAGCACGGAGGAGCCATCGGAGGGGAAGGGCTGGGTCGGGAGAACGGGCCCTGGTAGAGCCACGATGGCGCCATGGCTCAGTCCCAGGCCTTCCCTCGGCCTCCTTCCCTCCCGGAGCCCCCCACGGTGGCTGCTCCCAAAGGCCTCCCCTTCCCACGTGACCCCCATGTTGATTCCGGGGCCTCTACGTGTCTGGGATCACGATGTCCGAGTGTCTGGTTTCCCTTCGTTACTTGTTCTCACCGGGGAGATAGGCGCCCGCTCCCCGCTCAGTCCCCGAGTGACCGCACGCCCCTGCGACCGCCTGTAAGAACCACCCAGGGAGAGAAGGGCCGTGCGGGCTGGAGGCTCTGAGGTAACGGCTAGGGAGCACGGGAGTTTGCTGAGCGAGGGGAAGGATGGGCAGCAACTGCGTGAGGAGGAGACACCCACATCAGGCTGACTACAGAGGACAGAGCACAGCACATTGCTTAGACCTGCCATCTAACCGGTCACCAGGCCTAAAGCGGTTCAAGTTTATCTAAAACGGCTCTAGGTGCACACACAGGCGTGCACTGCAAGAGGCAGCGTCCCGCGTTGTGTGGAGCGCAGTGGGTAGAAGGAGAAAGAGATTCCTGTTGCATTTCCCACCCACCCCCACCCCCCCAGCACAAGGGGACGTTTCTTCCTGACGCTGACACTCACGCCACTGGGGGTGTTTGCTCCTGGACCACGCTTGCCTTTTATTCCCGCACGATGGTTCCTTAAACACACATACTTAGTCACGCAAGCACCTCTCTCCTGCTGATAGCAAAGATGAGGACCGGGCACGGAGCAAACCAAATCAAAGCCAAGTTAGGGCAGGATGGGAGCGGGAAACTGCGGGCCTTTATTTGCCAGGCAAACAGCTGCCAACCCAGCAACGTCACAGGAGTCCGGAGGCCCGCCCAGGGCCAGCAGTGACCAAGTGAAGGCCCAGTGAGCGAGGGAGCGAGAGCCACATTCACCCTGGAGGGAAGTCCCACAGGGCGCACTCGCCCTTCCCCAGCGCGCTCTGCACCAGGCGTGGCCCGTGGCCTGTGGCCCAGTTGGGTAGAAAGAGCCCAAATCCCAGTTCCTCCCTGGGGGTGGGAAGGGTAGGTTTCCACTTGTCAGCAATATCCCAGCCTATTGTAGACGTTCTGAGGGACAGGAGATGCTCCCGTCTCCCCTGAACAGAAGCGCAGCTGGGGTGGTGGCTGGATGGTCTAGGCCTGGACGCCCCAAGTCAGTGGATGGGGGCCCCGGCAGGAACACCCCAACATCCTGGGGGCAGCCGGTGCCTGCCCACCTGAGAGCAAGGGGCGGGCCATCGGCCGAGGGACACACTAGCACTCCTAAGGTCCTGCGAAGAGACAGGGAACAACTCTTGGGAAAGAAAACATTTAAAAGTCGATCAGCAAGGCGGGGGGAGGGAGCACAAAAATAGGCCCTTGCACGTTGCTGTTGGGAATTTAAAATGGTACAGTCGCTGTGAAAAACAGTATGACAGTTTCTCAAAAAAACTAAATGTGGAGCTACCGTACGACCCAGAGAGCCCACGTATGGGTGTGCACCCCACAGGACTGAAAACAGGGGCGCCCAGAGGTTCGTGCCCAGCAGCGTTGTGCACAATCCAGATCTAGGAGCCACCCCACTGGGGGCCGGTGGAGAGAGAAAACGTGGTGCACACAGGCACGAGGCTCGGACTCAGCCTGTAACAGGGAGGAGGTCGGGGCACGCTACAACACGTGTGACCTGAAGACACTGCTAAGTCCGTCACGAGAGGACAGACACCACATGATTCCACGTCCATGAGGCACTTCATGGTCAAACTGGAAGTAGAAGGGCAGCTCCAGGGGGTGAGGCGAGAAGAAGGTGGGTGTTAGTAGCTGAAGGGTGCGGGGTAGCAGTTGGGGAAGATGAAGACGTCCTGGAGAGGATGGTGGTGACGTCTGCCCGGCAATGTGGACGGGCTCAGGCACGAACCGTCCCTCACGGTGTGTGGGGTGGACGTCACCACCATTTGTAAAGTGGGGGGAGTCCTCTGAGAAATCACAGCTACCCGTTCGGAAGCGCAGGGATCTGGTATGTCGCGTTCTCTTCACGGGAAGAACGGCTGACAGCTGTCCTTTCGCTAAGTAATCCCTCCCCCGGTCGGTACGCAGACCATGAAACGCTTTTCCTTTCCTTTCAGTGAGACCAAGGACTGTGCCCCAGACACGCCTGCTCAAGCATCAGACGGTAAGATTTGTTTTTTTAACTTAAATTAGAAAGTATTAAAAGAGGACTCTGTCTCCTGCTTTGATCAATAGTTCAGTTATCAAATCCGAAATGGATCCTTTTTTCTAAATTTCTCTTTATTGTTGAAAGTATTCCAGATGCCCCATTTTTCTCCACTGACCGCCGTCCACCCGACACCGGCCCCTCCCGGCCTCCGCCGCCCTGCTCCCTGTGCATAGCAGCTCCCGTGGTTGGTGTTGGTGTGGTTTTGTTTTTTGCTGTGAGCTTGAGCTACTTCTGGAAATATGATCCTACATCCCTCAGGTGTCCAAATGAGCCAGTCAGCTTGTCTTGTCTGAACTGCTATCACATTTTCTTAATGATTTTGATGAGGAATATGATGCTGTGAATCGACATTTACCGTGGGAGACCTAGCCACAAAATGAGGGTATATCACACCATAGTTTCTATCCGAGCCAGAGCCCAGGACACTAGGATTTAACAATTTTTTGAGAGGTTATTTTTCCTGTGGCTTAGCCCTACAAAAATGGAACCCCCCCAAAAAAAGAGGAGTGAGGGGCTTTTAGGGCTAAGTTTATTTGCTGACATCATCATCTAACTAGAATAGAACTCTTTT
>NW_006293349.1:1351073-1357572 GCF_000327345.1 Myotis davidii
AATCTGTGCACTGGTTCATAGGTCAGCGCTCAACCACTGAACCACACCAGCCAGGCATCACTTTTTCTTTTTTCAATCTCTCAGTACCAACTCCTTAGAACATCTGTGAAGATGTTTTGGTTCTCTGTGTATTGAATTCTCAGAGAATCAATACAGTTCTAACAGCCCTGCCTGGTGCTGCCCAATGGTTAGAGCGCCCAAGGGTCAGGGATTTGATTCCTGGTCAAGGGCATGTCCCGAGGCTGCAGGTTCAATCCCCAGCCCTGGTTGGGGCAAGTGTGGGAGACAAGGAATCATGTGTGTGTGTGTCTCTCTGCCTTCCCCCTACCCTTTCCACTCTCTCTAGAAACCAATAGAAAAAGTATCCTCGAGTGAGGATTAACAAAAATTATATATACATTTCTAACGGGGGTAGCAGGTGCAAGAGACAAAGCGCCCTGCTTACTGCTATGCGGCCCTGACACTTCGTCTAGCCACAGGTTCCCCAGGCTTTTCACACACGCAACCGCTCAGGGAGTTGGAGAAATCTGCCCTCGTGGCGAGGGAAGTGGGAATCACGTGCATAAGATGGCCCACAGTGCGGCAGTTGGTGGCCAGAAGCCTGTGAGCACACCGTGAGCGGCAGGCGTGGCCACAATCACTGATCCAGGCCCTTTCAGGGAGTCAAGGCTGCAGAGCTGGACGGGAGCACTTACGGCCACGCCGTCCTGCTCTCATGAGGACTCTCAGGTGCAGGAGCATGGCGGCCAAGGGCACTGCTAGCCGGAGGCAGCGTGCGGTCTAGACCCGCCATCCTGTGTGTGTGTGTGAGGCTTCCTTCCTGTGCTGTTGCAATGCTCACGCTTAAATCTTACGCCCTTAGCAGTGCTGCAGCCGCCCAGCTCAATCACGGGCTCACTCACTCATCACAGACTGACCACGCACCCCCCGTGTCACACCCCGGGTGTGAGCAAACCTGCGCTCACAGACATTCCATTGCAACATGGGGCAGGGCCTGAAAGGCTAAGAACATTGAATGAGCCCTTCCCATCTCATCGGGGACAAACACCAAAGACACTCCAAAGGCTTGCAAATCCCGACTTCATCCGGACACGACCCCAAGCCCCCTGCTCCCTCCCAGTCCGCCTGCTCTGACTCCCCTCACGGCAGCCCCGCTCCAGCCTCACAGCATCGCTCAATCCTCACCTTCAACCTCACTCACATGCCACCTCAGTGAGGCTGTGGACGAAACCCTTGGAAACGGTAGCCTCATCGCCCCCATGGCACTCCCTGCCCCACTCTGCTCGTCTCTCTCCCTGGCACTGGTCACCTGGCTGGCAACTGAGCTTTTCACTGTCTCCTTGTAGACTGTGAGCTCACAGCTGTTCTCCCAACAGCCCAAGACAGGCACGCAGGAGGAGGAGGAGGCCTTTGGGGCGATGGGAGTAACAGGGAGGGGCGCGAGCACTCTGGCTGGGGAAGCGGAGACTGCGGGCCTGGTAGGTACTCAAGCTGAGCTGCCACAACAGGAACAGGCTGTTCAGTCTGGAGTTCAACGGGCGGCCAGGGCTGAAGACACGCGTGCTTAGTTTCCTGGGAGGTACACGAGAAAGCCTCAGACCATTTAAATCTGAACACTGAGCTCCTGCACCTCTTTATCGAAGAACTAAGACGTGTACAAAGCTTTAAGGGAAAGGGCAAGAGATGTCCACCTCCCAGGTAGCCAAGATTTTTCCATTTTCAGACAAAAATGTTAAAGCTGTGCTTATAGAAACGCCCGTGCAGTAACAGCACGTACACCAGAATCGCATGGGAAGCAGCTGCTCTCCACAGACCTGCAGTCTGCTCGCTCCGCTCAGACCCAGGCAGCACCCGCTCCCTGCTGCGGGCTCAGGATTCTCCGGTCTGCTTCTCGCACGTTAGAGACACGTGGCATTTACCTTTTGATCTGTTTTTATTGATTTTGGGAGGAAGAGAGGGAGAGGGAGAGGGAAAGGGAGAGGGATCCTGCACACCCCACACTGGGGATCGAGCCTGCAACCCGGGCCTGTGCCCTGACCGGGAATCGAATCCTGACCTCCTGGTTCATAGGTCGATGCTCAACCACTGAGCCACACTGGCGGGCTTAATGCTCGTCTGCTCCCCGGGACCACTCTGAGGTAGACGGCTGCCCTGCACACACCGAAAGCTGGCTGACCAGAGCGTTCAGCCCACCAGGCTTTTCAGGGAGTTTTTTGCTGGAAGAAGAAAGGCACTCGTTCTGACAGGGTCAGGGGGAGAATGCTGCCACAAGAGTCCGGGGGCTGGACCCGAACCCACCGTGGCCACTCTCTGCCCCTGTGAGCCCAGCAGGGCCTCTGACCCCGTCAATAGTCAGAGTCCCAAGTGGAGACCTCCTCCTCCTCCTCCTCGTTTCCTGCGCAGAAAAAGCACCTCTGAGGGTGACCTTCAGCCCCTGGAGTGTGGTCCGTGTCAAGGCCTGACCCCTAACCACGCGGCCGCTGGGCAGCGTGAGGATGTCTGAGAAACGCCATGTCTGAGGGTGACCTTCAGCCCCTGGAGTGTGGTCCGTGTCAAGGCCTGACCCCTAACCACGCGGCCGCTGGGCAGCGTGAGGATGTCTGAGAAACGCCATGTCTGAGGGTGACCTTCAGCCCCTGGAGTGTGGTCCGTGTCAAGGCCTGACCCCTAACCACGCGGCCGCTGGGCAGCGTGAGGATGTCTGAGAAACGCCATGTCTGAGGGTGACCTTCAGCCCCTGGAGTGTGGTCCGTGTCAAGGCCTGACCCCTAACCACGTGGCCGCTGGGCAGCGTGAGGGTGCCTGAGAAACGCCACGTTGCTTTTCTGCTTTGTCCACAGAAGCCATCAGGCCCAGAGCTTCCAAGCAGGGGTCCAAGATGCTGGCCCGGGTCACATCGGTTCTGTCCAAGGTGTTTTCTCGCACCAGCAGCAGCGCGTCCAAAGCTGCGTCGTCCCCGCCCCAGGCTGAGCGCTGAGACTTCTATACCCGCGACTTCTAGACTCACCTCCCGTTGAAAATAAAGTGATTTTTGCAGCAAAGCCCCGTGTGAGCGGAGATGCTTTGTAGAGCATGGAGCCAAGGTGAAGGGCAAGAGAAAGGAAGCGGGCGTGGGTGAGAGAGGGTCGGGAGCTCCTCTGAGGGCCCCTTGGTCCCAGGAGGGGCTGGCGCCACGATCACCTGGAGCCTCGAGAGGAGACCCAACGTGGCCCGAGGGCACCCTCAGCCCCGGGCACAACAGCACGTGAACCTGAAGATTTCCTGTTAAATGTTTAGAGGTATTTGTATCAAAAAGGTTAACAAACTGAGGTGAAACTGGAGCGGAGTCTACGACGCCGCTATAAAACTGACTGTTCACTGTTAACGTGGATGTGGATGTGCATGTGCAGATCAGAGTATTTACATCATAGAGAAGAAACCGGCTTTCCACCTGAAGATAAAACTTCGTCCTTTCATACTAGTGATATACCTCCTAGGCAACAAGACCCAAGTGTGGCTAACGCACCACAGAGAAGTAAGCAATCACTTTGTATAAAATGCTAGAGATGCATAAAATGACGCCTGGGACTGACAAATACCCTTTTCAGACAATATCTTTGTGGATAAAATGCCATCAAAAAGTCATGGGTCAGTAAAGTTATTAAAACCTTATGTAAATATTTTAACATGAAAATAGATAGCAAGGCTCTATTTATAAAAATAATAAAAGTAAAGAGAAAATTTAACAAGATGGAGAGCTAATACAGTGATAAAAAGAGCCCTGGCCGGTGTGGCTCAGTGGACAGAGCATCAGCCTACGGACTGAAGGGTCCCGGGTTTAATACTGGTCAAGGGCATGTACCTTGGTTGTCGGCTCCATCCCCAGCAGGGGGAAGAAATTTTCCAAAATCAGTTAACATGGTACTTGGTGATTTTAGCATGTTTGCCCCTAAAATCTAAGGATCTTGTTTAAAAGATCGAAAAAGGTGAACAAAACAGAAAAGAGAGTCCACCACATCACTGCCAGCCCAACGCCGACTCAGAAATTTTAAGGGATGTGGTATCTTCTTTGGGATCTAAAATGTTCTTGGTAGGAGCCAGTGCTAAAAATTGAAGCATCTGAGAAAATTCTGTTTTACCAAATTGCATTTTCTTTAACCAAATCAGTCAGTGAGAGGTTGGGACAGGACGCTCCAGAGAAAAAGATGTGACTATAGAGTAAAATGTTTACATTCCAATGAGAATGAAGTTATTCAATTAGTAATTTAGTCAATTCATAATAATCCCAAACATTAACATTTACTTCTAATCAGATAACCACCAATCCTCTTCTTAAAAACTAAATTATCTAAATCAACTGCTTAGTCATTCTTTTCTTCTTTGTTCGTTATTGTTGTTGTTAATCTTTACCGGAGGATATTTTTCCATTGATTTTTAGAGAGAGTGAGAGGGGAAGAGACAGAGGGAGAGAGAGACATTAATGTGAGAGAGACACATTGATTGGTTGCCTCCCACAGGAGCCTGGACCAGAGCCTGCAACCGAGGTACATGCCCTTGACTGGAATTGAACCCGGGACCTTTCAGTGCGCAGGCTGACACTCTATCCACAGAACCAAACCAGCTAGGGCCTGTTGAGTCACTTAATAAATATATTTTATCTTTCACTTTATGCCCAGAATTGTTCCATAAAATATAAATTTGGAAATATAAATTCAAAGGCCCTGCCTTTAGATCTTGTAAAATAATGTCTATAATTCAGAGTGCTGCGGGCACTCGCAGGGCAGGGGGAAGGACGGCCGTCAGCCTCGCTGGGCCCCTGGGTGAAACGTCACCAGCAGCAGACCTGCAAATGCACAGGATGTTTTCCATTAATAAATGGCGCAGCACACAGTCAGTCTACATGGGATTCGTGCAGAATTGCTGTGCCCTGTTTGTCACAAACTACATAGTAATGTTGGCGAGAGACGCAGTATTTTCACTTAACACGTGGTAATGGGAGGTTTTTTTAAAACTTTGGGGGAAATAATTGACCAACCAACTGTAGAACCAATACCAGCTGACTGTGTCTTTCCTGGGCCGGTGGCTCAGCTGGTTGGCGGCTGGTCCTGTACAGGAAAGGATGCAGGTTAGAGTCCCCGTCAGAGCACATGCCTGGGCTGTGGGTGCGCGGGACACATACAGAAGGCAACCGATCAATGTTGCTTCTCTCTCTCCCCCCCACCCCGCACCGCCCCTGCCTCTCCCTCATTTTTCTCTCTAAAATCAATGAAAACATATCCTCAGGTGAGGATTAAATAAAAATTAGTATGCCCTTTAAATATTTTGTTTGAATTCTTTGTTTCAGTGTTTTATTTATTCTGTATCTGGCCTTATTTTTTATAAATCCAGTTTACTTAAATCCTCTTTAAGCCTTATTCTTTTCCATTTTTGCTTTTAACTTAGTATTTGAAGACATTGTAACTTCAAATAAAAAATCAAAAAAGTAAAAAAAAAGTCCTAATTGCGGCATAGAAACTGAAGCTCTGAAACAAAAGTGAATTCCACCCTCGAATGACAGTGACTTCAGATGCGCCCATGTGACGGGTGCCCCCCACCTCCTCCCCGAGCCTTTAGTACCAAAGGGCTGCAGCCAGACCCCAGAGGTCAGACCCGTTTCCGGCGAGACGGGGAGACGGGGAGACGGGGGCAGAGGAAGCCCCCTCCCTCCTGCTGCTCCCCGAGGCCAGGCCTGGCCTCAGCTGCCATCACTGAGGTCCCCAGCCATGGAGGCACCGAGGTGGGTGGTGGTCACCTTCCCTCTCGATCACCTGGTGCTGCACAGCTTCGGCCACGGAACGGCGAGGACAACCCCCCTGCCAGCGCTGCCGGGGGATAGTCAGTCGTGAAAGGGACGCCCAGAGAAGCCGGCTGAGGGGTCCACCCCGCTCTCCCCTCCAGCCGCCGCCGGCTGCTTTCTGACCAGTCGCCTTGGAAACACTCCAGGAGTGTTGTCAGAGCTGAACCGGCTCCGTCTGAAGCGATGGAGCAGGACAGGGTGCGGTCAGCTCCAGGCGAACCCCCGGAGGACACACAGAGGTCCTGTGCGCTCATGCCGCCCCAGCCCCAAGGCGGGTGGCGTAGGGAGGACTCATGCCGCCCCAAGGCGGGGAGCGTAGGGAGGACTCATGCCGCCCCAAGCGGGTGGCGTAGGGAGGACTCATGCCGCCCCAAGGCGGGTGGCATCGGAGGTTCCTCGTTTGCTCCGGCAGAAGCGCGGAGCGCGGTGTTGCTGTGACTGCTGTTTCCCGGTTCCGTTACAAAATCCCCGCCTGGTAATTCAGCCGGGAGTCCACCGAGAGGGTCTGGACCCACAGGGCTGGGGAGTCCCCGCGCTGCCACTCTTGGGGAGGTGCTCATGGAGAAATTTTTTAAACTATTTGCGTTTTTTGTTTGTTTTTAATTTATCTTTATTGTTGAAAGAATTACAGATGTCCCTCTTTTCCCCCATGGACCCCTCCAGCCCACCCCCCCCCCAGGCCTC
>NW_006293349.1:1357663-1361844 GCF_000327345.1 Myotis davidii
GGTGACGCACACATCATGCAAGGTCTTTGGTTGATCTCTCCCCTCCCCTTGCCCCACCCCGTCCCTCTGAGATGCCTCAGTCTGCTCCTGCTTCCGTGCCTCTGGATCTGTTTTGTCTTTGGGCTCTAGTTCCTGCGTCTGTGGAACTCCGTCTTGTCCTGCCTCAGGTGCACGTGGTCACAGCTCAGTAACTGCTAGCTGGTCACCCCTGACAGAGACGCTGACAACGGGCTTCCCGACAGGCGGGAACACTGTCGGGGAGGCATCCACTGCCACTCTCCAGGTTTCATAAGAAGAGCAGACCAGCTGCACAGGTAGACCCTGGAGGACTGGGTTCTCACTGGGTCTTCTGGCTGCCCGGGAACCACCCTCCTCCCATCTTGGTTCCTGTCCTGATCAGCACCTTCCTCTGCTGGTCCTCCCCTGCTCCTAAAAGCGCCTCAGCCATCTTCCTCATCATCACCTCCCCCCGCAAACAGGAGTCAGCGGTTATGAATTTCTAGCCATGTGCCAGGTCTGTTATTTTATAGTCATTCTCTAAGCATTTCTCACAATAACTCAGGAAATGTGGTATAATTTTATCCCATCTTACAGAGGAGGACACTAAAGCTTTCAAGGGGCTAAGTATGTTTCCCAAAGTCTCTGAGCTAAGCGATAAAAAGAGTTGACCGATTTTTTTTACATGCTAACTGTTAAAAAAACAAAAACAAAATTAGCTTTGTTGTGACGTAATTTTCAGACCATACAATTCACCCATTTAGGGTGTACAATTCAATGGTTTGTGTATATTATATTATTTTTTACTATTTTAATGTTTTTATTGATGAGAGAGAGAGAGAGAGAAGGATAATCATCAGTTGGCTGCCTTCTGCATGTGCCCTGACAGCGAATAGAACCGGCGGCCAATGGGTGCATGGGATGATGCTCAACCACTGACCCACACTGGCCAGGGCTACATTATTTTTAATTGTGGTAAAATATATTTAACAAAATTTACCATTCTGGCCACTTTTTTAATGTATAATTCAGTGACATTTATTATACTTACAGTGTTATACAACCATCAATACTCTCTATTTATAAAACACTCTTATGGCCCCAAGGAGAAACTCTGCAACCACGAAATAAACTCCACATGCCTCGGCCCTGGCAGTGGCAGCCAATTTACTGTGAACTCTGTCGGTGGATGTGCCTCGTCCGGACATTCCCGTGAATGAGGTCGCGCAGCCTTTGGGCTCTGCGTCGGGCTCATCTCACGCAGCAGAACGTGTTCGAGCTCCTCCACGGGGAGCATGTGTTCGAACTTCATCCTTTTCGTGGATGAAAGTCCTCCCGCTTAGTGTGCGTGCTGTGTCTCACTCATCCATTCATATTCTGATGGGCATGTGGGGTGCTTCCACCCCTAGACTATACGAATAATGTTGCAGTGAACACGGATGAACAAATGTTTGTTCAAGCACCTGCTGTCAGCGCTCTGGGAATACGCTGAGAGTTGCCGGGTCTGTGGTAAGTCTGTGCTGCTCATTGGGAATCCCCAGAGCGTTTTCCGTGGCAGCTGCATCGTCTGGCATTCCCTCAGCACGGGAGCGAGGGCGCCCGCCTCACAGCACTGAAAGCACTTACTATTTCTCTCTCCCTTTTTATAATGATAACCATTCTCCTGGGTGTGACGTGGAATCTCACTGTGGTTTTGATTTGCATTTCCCCAATGAGCAGTGACACTGCACCTCTTTTCATGGTCTTCTTAGACATTCGTATATCTCCTTTGGCAAAATGTATATTCAAGCTCTTTGTTCATGTTTCAATTGTGTTGCTTGTCTTTTGTTGTTAATTTATATTAGTTCTTTTATATTCTAGGTATTATATCCTTTTCAGATATATGATTTGAAAATATTTCCTCCTATCCTATAGGTTCTCTTCACACTTTTCTGATAATGTCTTTTGATGCACAAATTTTAAAATGTTGATGTAGTACAATTCTTCTTTGTTGTTGCTGTTCATGCTTCTGGTATGATATCTAAGAATCTATTGCCAAATCCAAGGCATGAAGATTTACTCCTATGTTTTCTACAAAGAACTTTGTGGTCTTAGCTCTATATTTAAGTCATTGATCATTCTGAGTTATTTTCTGCATAGAGTGTGACTTAGTGGCCCAACTTTATTCTTTTGTACGTGGAAATCCTGTTGTCCCAGCACCATCTTTTGAAGAGACTTTATTTTGCTAATTCAGTGAAACTGGTGCCCTTGTCAAAAATTAATTGGCATGAATATATGACTTCATTTCTGAACTTTCAATGATATTCTACTGATCTATATGCCTGTTCTCATGCCTGTATCACAGCGTTTTGATTACATCGCTTTGTGGTAAGTTCGGAAATCAGGACGTGTATGTCCTCCAACTGTCCTTCTTTCTTAAGAGTGCTTGGCAATTTGGGGCTTCTTGCCATGTCATTTAAACTTGAGGATCAGCTTTTTTCATTTCTGGGGCGGGGGTGGGGGGGGGGCCATCTGTATTCTGATGTGGATTGTGTTAATCCTGTAGATCATTGTGTAGAAATGACATCTTGACAATATTGTCTTCCTCTCCAAGCAAGTTACTGTGTGGATGTCAACAGAATGATTCTCGGGTTTATATGGAAAAGAAAAAGGTCCAAAATGGCCAACGCAACACTGAAGAAGGAAGCCAGAGAACAGAAATCACATTCTCTAAAGCTATGGAGCAATCAAGCCCGTGCCCTGTAGATCATTGTGTAGAAATGACATCTTGACAATATTGTCTTCCTCTCCAAGCAAGTTACTGTGTGGATGTCAACAGAATGATTCTCGGGTTTATATGGAAAAGAAAAAGGTCCAAAATGGCCAACGCAACACTGAAGAAGGAAGCCAGAGAACAGAAATCACATTCTCTAAAGCTATGGAGCAATCAAGCCCGTGCAGTACTGTTGAAAATACAGACAAATAGGTCAATGGGACCGAATAGATAACCCAGAGGAGACCCAGACAGACACAGTCAGCTGACCTCTGACCTTGGGACGCAGACAATGGAAGAGGCACCACCTTTTCAACAAATTCTGGAGAGCAAGTGAGTGTCTGCGAACCCATGGATCTCGACCGTGACCTGAGACCCCTCACAAAAATCGACTCAAAATGCATCGCAGACCTCAGTGCAAAACCCAAAACTATAAAATTCTAAAAAAACACCCAGGAGGAAAATCCAGGTTACTGTGGATCTGGACAATATTTTTGAAAGTGGATTTCATTACATTTAAAACTCTGCAAAAAACACTGCTCAGACTGGATGGAAATAGTGGCAAAACAAATATCTGATAGAGACATGAATCAAAATATAAAAATAACTCTCAAAAGTCAACAAGAAACCACCCAATTAAAAAGTGAGGATACGGTTACAACAGACTCCTCACCTGAAGATACACAGGTTACAGATGCGCATGTGAAAACGCTTCACATCGGATGTCATGAATTAATTGTGAATTAAGCAAAAATGAGGTCCCACCCACCACACAAGCTGCTGCACACTTTAATTCTTGAAGCCACCTGGCAGTGGTATTCTGTTGTGGCAGCACACACAGACTCATACAGACCCCGATTAAATATGGGGATGTGCGGGGAGCGGATGGGAATGTGTACAAAAGGAAGAGGGGCTCCCCTGCTGGACTGACAGTGGAATAAAAGAGGGTGAGCTCACTGTGTGCTTACAAAGAGGTCCCAGCCTGCCAACGCCTTAACGCCCCCCAACATCTGCTTTTCACCAAGCTCTTCAGGGACTCAATCTATAATGAACATCATTATCCAAAACATCACCGAGAATTAAGCAAAACATTAAGCATCGTGTGCGTAGGACCACAGCCATCCCGCTGAAGTCTGGGTTCCCAGCCCAGTGGTACACCTGTGGTGAGCACATAAAGATTTTTTGTTCAAACACATTGTGCAGTGACCTCCAGCCCAGGCTGGACCTTCACAAGGCCCTGCAGGTAGGTGCCCTCCCCGTCTCTGTGGGGGCAGCCGTGGCTACGCGGGGGGGTCTGGGCCAAGATGTGGAACCCGATTCAGATCAGCCAGTGAACGCTTCCTCAGAGTAACTTAGGGTCAGAACTCAGAGTCCAAGAACCCGTCTGAGTGCTTCTTGAAAAGCAAAAAAGGAAACTCAAAAGCTGGGAAAG
>NW_006293349.1:1361935-1362970 GCF_000327345.1 Myotis davidii
CTACACACACACACTTAGACACACACAAACCTACACACACACATATCTACACACATACACACACACACACCTACACACACAAACACCTACATACACACTCCTACACACACACACACAACACACACACACAAACACCCGCCATGCTCCAGCCCCGTCTCAATTCCCTGGCCTCCACTTCCCTCTCTGTTTCGGGGAGAGCTTTATGTCAGGGTCCTTAAACAAGGTCCCGTTTTACAAGGCACCGCAGAGGTTCTTTTGAATGTATATCCTACGGAGTCTTACCTCACCCAGTCCCACTGTTACCTGTGAAGAGCTTTCAAAATAACCATGGCAGGGCCCCCGGGGACCCAGCCCGAGGCCCAGCGGGGTGAATGAGGACGCTGGCCTTTGTGCCGCCTTGTGTAGGGCCTCGCATGTGATTCTGACGCGCAGCCAGGGTGGAACACGCTGTGCTATAGGTAAACATGGAACAAAAGGCAGCCATAACCCATGCTGCAGGGGTGTTGGGTTTCATTCATACATTGGCCATGCGTCTCTAAACGAGACATGGCGTGCTTGCAAAGGACATGTCCAATGCTTGCGCTATGCAGAAGTCATGAATGCAGAGCAAGGGGGACTGTTTCTTTACAGAACGTGCACTGACCTCAACCTTAAGGTGCCTTTCAGCATGACAGTTTAGAAAACGTTAACCTCTTCCTCTTATTGGTGATCGCTTAGGTAAAGATGACATAATTTGAGGTTAAATGAAAGGCTCAAACTGTTCAAGTCATGCAAATAAATTGTAAATTAGGATTAGCTTTTTGAAATATTAAGACCTTATGACTGAAATTTTCATTTGATTTATTGCCAGATAAATCCATCCTATGTAAATTCTGTATATCTGCTCTGGGCCATTCTTCTCTGAATTATATGCCATCCGGAGAGAACCAAGATGGCGGCATAGGTTAACGCCGGAGTTTGCCGCCTCGAACAACCATTTCAAAAGTGAAACTAAAAGACGGAAGGAACATCACCCAGACCCACAGGAACGCTGGC
>NW_006293349.1:1363705-1381311 GCF_000327345.1 Myotis davidii
CCATCCATCATCCTGATGTTACTAAAATAGCATAAACCTCTACTGATAAAGATAATGCATTTTAAGTGCTGCTGCTGATATTCTGTTTATATTTCCATGCACATCAGAAGAGAGTCCTAAAAAGTAGCAATATTTAAGCAACATATTGACCACTATACACTATGATCCCTGGGGGGGAAAGAGAAACGGGTGATGAGTTTTCTCCACTAATTTACCTATCACTCATAACAACCGTCTTAATATGAGGAAACATATAGAGATGTTATATACAAGCCTAGACCCGTACCAGCTCTCAATCCAAGGCCACCCACTTCCACTTGCGCCTCTAGTTGAGCCTCACAGAGGTCTGTATGGCACATAAGCCAACATCTGTTCTGGTTGGTAACAACAGGAGACACTGTTGCTTTTCCTTCCTTGCACTTCCTAACCCTGAATTCCAATCCCATTTTCCATGCTCTTGTAGAAATTCAATCATTTTTTTGAAATGTTAAGATCCCTCAAAAATTTTCCTCTGTCAGACAGATATAATCACTGTTTACAAGTTTCATCAACTTACAGGACTTGAATGCACCGTTCACCAACTAGCACGGATTTGGGAGCCAGAAGGTGGGAGTGTATCTTCCCGATGAGAGGAGTCACCACCTCCCAGGGCCAACCTTCAGCCTTGCAGGCTCAGAAATAAGCTGTTCAGTCCGGCCAGCGTGGCTCAGTGGTTGAGCATCAACTGATGAACCAGGAGGTCATGGTTCGATTCCCAGTCAGGGCACTTGCCCCATTTGGCAGCTTGATCCCCAGTGTGGGGCGTGCAGGAGGCATCTGATCCATGATTCCCTCTCATCATTGATGCTTCCATCTCTCTCTCCTTCTCCCTTTCTCTCTGAAATCAATCAAAATGTATTTAAAAAGGAAAAGAAATAAGATGATCACTTGCTGGGTACTCTTTTCAAGTTTATCAATCACAAGCATTTCTATGTTTATCAACTGCTTATTCAATTTTTGTCCCATTTTTTGCAGTGTCAGCGTTTTCTCGTTGATTTGTAATAATATTGTATCATAAATCTTTACCATATAACTTGCCAATATTTTTCTCAATTTTTATTTTTCTTTGATTTGCTATTTACTTTCACAGCTCCAAGGACTGTGTAACTGACTTCAGGCAGGTCACTTAACCTCTCTTTTTATTTTAAAGATCAAAGAGAGGACGAGAGAGGGAGAGAGAGAGAAACATCAATGGTGAGAGAATCAGTGATCGGCTGCCTCACGCACGCCCCTCCCTGGGGAGCGAGTCCATAGCCCGGGCACGCGCCCTTGTTCTTCTCGTCGTTCTTCTCAGCTATTCTCAGTGTTTTCTCTGCTGCTTCCCCTGTGGCCACAACAGCTTCCCTGGGCTGGGACCTTCCATGCTGACAGGACAACATGTGGGGAATAAACACGTCTATTCTCATGTTTTTTACTAAGAGTAAGGATCTTATTGTCCACAAATCATGCCACATGCCTGTTCAGGAGAGCAGAGCAGAGGGAATGGGGGGGCCTCCGGGGGCCTGAGAAGGAGAGGGCTCCCTGCACACCGTGAGGGCTCTGCCTGAAACGGGTGAGGAGGAGAACCCGCTAAATGCTATGCGAACGTTCAACAATGTCCATTACGTCAACCACTATTTTATTTAAGGAAACATTTATCGAATACCTATCATGTTCCCGGCTCTATGTATTAGGCATCGGAAATAAAACCAAAAACAGGAAAAGTGAGGTCTCTGCTCTCATAGCAACAATTTGTTAATGAAAAAAAAAGCAAATGTTTATTTAAAAGTATGAAAAATAATATTAAATACAGTGGACACTATAAAGAAAAGTCCGTAGATATAAGATATATTTTAAAGAGATAAGAGTATCTGCTGACAGACAGATGCAAACGGTGAGAGTAAGGTAGGAACCGGGCATGACTGTGCTGACTGAGGCGGTAAAGCGGGTGGGGCCCGTTTTGGGGTAGAAGTGAGGATGGATGAGAGTTCCGCTTTGGCCACTGTGCTCGGAGGTGGGCGGGAGGAAGAGGAGATACTGGACACATGAACACGGAGTCCCAGGGAGCGTCTCTAATGGATGATCACATAGTCAGTCCGTAGAATAACCTCTGATTCTCCGGGTATTTATTTTTAAAAATAAAGATGATGGCCGAAACCGGTTTGGCTCAGTGGGTAGAGCGTCGGCCTGCGGACTGAAAGGTCCCAGGTTCGATTCCAATCAAGGGCATGTACCTGGGTTGCGGGCACCTCCCCAGTGGGAGATGTGCAGGAGGCAGCTGATCGATGTTTCTCTCTCATCGATGTTTCTAAATATCTCTCTCCCTTCCTTTCTGTAAAAAATCAATAAAATATATTTTAAAAAAATAGAGATGATGGGAATGCAACGTAGTACAGCCATCTTGAAAGCCGTGTGGGCCATTTCTTACAAAGCTAAACACACTCTCGCCAAACAATCCAGCAACAGTGCTCACTGGCATTTACCAGGAGGCACTGGACACAGGACCGTACACACTCCTGCACGGGGGTGGCCATGGGAGCGTTATTCACAATCGCCAGAACTTGGGAGCAACCAAGATGTCCTTCCGTAGGCGAGTGGGTGAGCGAGGGGGTGAGCCATGCCGCATTCAGACAATGAGATATTCTCCAACACGAAGAAGAAATGAGCTGTTTGTCGGTGAAATGCCCGGGAGGAAACCTCAGTGCGTATCATGGAGTGAGAGAGACGAGGCAGAAAGGCTGCGTGCCGCCTGATTCCAACCATAGGACACTTAGGAAAAGGCAAAACTATGGAGACATTTAAAATAACGGGGGTGGCCAGGGCTTGGGGGTAGAGCGGGAGGATGAATAGGGGGGCAGAGGATTTGGGGCAGTGAAACTGTTCTGTGTGATACAATAATGGTGGGTCCATGTCACTGTATATTTTCCAAAGTCCCAGAATATGCAGCACCAAGAGTACGCCCTGTGCCTGCTCTAGGCTTTGGATTATACTGGGCTCAAGGCTCATCATTGCACGGAGGCACCACTGATGGGCAGGTCAGTGGTTGAGGAGGCTGTGGATGTGGGGGCAGGGGGACGGGGACCCTGGGAGACTTTCTGTGCAATTCCTCTGGGAGACAAAAACTGCTCTAAAAGTGCATTTTCTTCTAAAAGTTGCCGAAAGATATTTTAAAAACTAGACTTGGCAGACAGAGCTGTAATAATCCCAAACCATAAAGAGGAACCTCTCCCTCTCCATCGTGCTTTGCTGAGGTAAGCCAGAACTTCACAGAAAACTGATGACAGAAAGGGAAAACACGGAACGCCGGTTGAAATGTTATTTCCCAAATGGAGTTATCAGTAGATGTGCTCTCCCTTTAAAAATTACAAGCATCGTAAGTTCATCAGCCCTGTTTCCAGCAAAATTGCTCTTTTTTTTTTCTCATTTCCAAGGAGCCTTGAGGCTTCATATGAATGGCTTTTGCAGAATATGCCAGCTAATTCCTTTCTTACTGACACGCAATGACCCAAAATGTGACCCGGTGTGCTTCTGAAGAGGCTGCCCTTTTCCTTGCAATGATGCATAATGCTGGCTAATTATGTTGCTGTATCAGGTTTCTCATAAGGAGACAACTTAATGGGAAGTTATAATTCTTTCCAATAACTCAAGATTTAAAAATTAAATTTTAAAAATGCCTAAGAACTTAACTCCATGAAGCTGACTACAAACCAAACATACAGTCTGGTGGACAGGGCGCCATACTAGGTGTCTTTTGAAATATTCTAGCATCCAAAGGCAAAAGCTGTATGGAGACCATGCACATAAAGAAGCAGCAACATTGAAGAAATTTACTAGGAATTTAGACAAGGGGGCCCACCCAGCGTGGCTCAGTGGTTGAGCATCAACCTATGAACCATAGGCCGTGGTTCAATTCTTGGTGAGGGCACATGCCCAGGTTGCAGACTGGATCCCCATTGTGGGGCGTGCAGGAAGCAACCAATCCATTCTTCTCTCTCATCATTGATGTTTCTATCTCCTCCCTCTCCCTTCCTCTCTGAAATCAATAAAAATATCTTTCAAAATTTTAAAAAAAAAAGAATTTAGAAAAGGGGGAGTGGACTTTGCATCTGTAATCTCAATTACTGATAACATGACAACAAGAATGTACATTTGTCTGCAAGTATGTAATAAAAGGACCCAGAAGCGGGAAGGGAAAAACTTCAAGAAGATGATAAAGGACAGAGTGAGTGATTATTAATACGATTTTGGTAGATCTGGGTTTGTGCATTTAGATCACTATTTGTAACTTAATGGTTAAAACTATTTGGGTGTAAATATATATATCAAGGTCAATCCTTAAAGTCACAGCAAACCTTTACGGTACTTGTGGTTTTTGTTACCTGGGACTAGAGGAAACAGATAAAGAATGTCCATAGCCAACGTGTGAATTTGATTTGCAATCTCTACAAACCCAGGCACTGTATATTTTGTAGCCATGCATCAGAATCTTAAATTGACCTTCTACCACGATGGAGACTTAGGGAGCTTACTTTTCCTTACAGTCTTGGGAAATTTCTGTATCTTTATGAGATTTCTCAGTGGAAATGTTTTGTTGTCATCGTCAAACCATGTTGCTTGTGATGCTATTTGTTCCTTTTCTTTGACATTCTCTTTCCCATCCTTCTTGATAAGTAAATTTGTTTCTCCCCAAGAACTAAACAGAAACACGGTTGAGTTTAAATTTTAATTCTCATGTAGCAAAGTACTTCTATATGTTTATAGTGATAACTGTGTTTTATACTTAAAAAGTGACATCTCTAAATATTTAAATACACACCTGTATAACGTGTTAATATGTCATTCAGTTGAAAACAACCCATGAAACACATATAAATAGAATGCTTGAACTAATGCATAAATATCAATGTGAATTTATATAAACACTGAATTGAATTCAGATATAAAATTATTTCTCCCAAATAATAAAAAAGTAATGTAAATCAATTTTCATGGCATTTGATTCTGAAGAAATAAACTTTTTCCACAACATATAATGTAGTTACAATGGGTTATAAAATATATTGCATACACCCAAACATCATAAGAATGTGCCATTACTTCAAAACAAATTAAAAAATTATAGGTCGAAACTCTGGAAAGGCATTTGATAATAGTGATTTACTTGTAAAAGTACCAGGAGACAATTTCTAGACCATGAAACAAAGCTGGGTAGCCAACTTGAGTTGAGAAAGAGAAACTGCAATTTGACATGTTTAAGGAGACTTAAAAGGGTCCAGATGTAGTAGTATGGTTCAGCTAATCCTAAAGGTATCCTACCCAGGCCTGCTTCGCAGATCTTAAGAACTGGCTATCGTATAGAATAAAAATTACCTACAATAGCTTAAATACGTGGTCAAACAAAGGAAAATACTTTTTAAAGGTAGACAACAAAATCCAGGCAAGGCAACTCTCAATGTCCAACATACAGTAAAAATTATGTCCAAAAACAGAACAATATAACCCATTCCTAAAGAAAAGTCAGCAAGTAGGAAAACTCAGGAATGACAAAGGTGCTTATACTAGCAGAAAAGGGCTTTCAAAAAAATTTTTTAATAGATTCCATATGTTCAAGAAGATAGAGAAATAAATATAATAAGAAATAAAAACTATAAAAACAATTGAAGGTCTACAGATGAAAGTACAATATATGAAATAAAATTGCCCCTGGGTGAGATGAACAGCAGATGAAACACTGAGAAAAGATCGTTGAACCTGAAGACATGACCATGCAGCAGAGAGAGGAAAAGCATTAGTGCCCTGGGCCCTGGTGCTTCTCATTTCCTGTTTCCTGACTCCCACATTCTCTCCCTGGTGCCCAGGTGTGAGGTCCTCCTCTTGTTTCGGTTTTCTATCATCCAGACCCTGTGTGATGTCTGCTGTCAGACTCCCTGGGAGGGGGGCACTTACTATCACCACTTCCTCTATCTTCTGTGGAAGGACAACCAACTACTTGTCGGGTGTCCGAACCCCTCAAAGCCCTGACCCCTCCAGTCACCACAAGACACCCCAGTTCTGGCTGCACTGCTGAGCCACGCCCTGATGCCCGAGTGAACAAGGAAAACAAGGGCTCCACCCCCAGGCTCTGGGTGGCCTGGTCTCTACACTCACACTACTTACCCGTCTATCTCCAATCCTTTTCAGGCTTCTGTTTCTTCCTCCCTATTACCAGACCAACTTTCTGGAATGAGGCAGAGAAATAAAGAACACTGTCTTGTGTTTTCTGATCTTATCCCTCTACTAAGTGGCCCTCCACAGAACATTTTGGGCTCAGGGTTATCCTAATCTCTCTCGGGAATAGATGCCTAGGGTGTCATCAGCCTCGTAGGCAACACCAATTCATCATGCCGCTGGGAGTTAGGTTGCTCTTGGCCCAAAGTCAAGTTCAACCACTTATTTACTGACCTTGGGCTTCAATTCCTTCTCTCAAGTGCAATGAAAATATCATGTGTCCATAGATGAGGCTTTTCAGTGAAGTTTCACTAAGAGAATGCGTGTATGTCATTGAGCTCCGCACCAGGCACATGAGGTGGTCATTGAAGATTACTTATTATTTACTCTGATATTGTCACCATACCCGCCCCCCCCAAAAAAAAATTTCCTCCAGTGATTTCTTAACTCCCACAAAACAGTTTCACATGTTTGCAGGTACAATGCCTTGTTTCTGCATCCCCGATACCACACAATTCCCCAATTCTGAGCAAACTGAACTTCAGATAGAACCGAGGAGAATGCTCAGTTTCTTAAAATCCAACCCAGGGGGTTGTTATTTCCGCCCCACTTAGGGAGAGAGTCCTACGCAGCTGAGCATCGCATTAGAGATAGACTCAGCGCTTCGCGGAGGCCTCCACGCTGTCAGTCATGGGCGAGGACGTCAGCGAGACGGCCCTCCGGAGACGATGCACAAGGCGAACCGTTAAATATTTTATCAGCTGCTGTTGATAGCAGGCACTTCAGCCCAGTGAATGTGTTACTACTTCCTCTCATTTATTCCTGAGATGCTTTTATCTCTGTTTATCGATTGCTACCTTTTAATTTTTTATTTCACACTAGTGAGCGGGGAGATATGATTAATAAACTTGATTAAATTTTTCAGTAGAAAATTATTGTTAACGGGCTTGCACAAATGTAACTGGCTGATTTTCTCAAAGATACTTTCGTCTGTCTTTGTATTCGCTGCTTTGTTATGCTACGTCTCTGAATGCTGATACTCCCGTGAGGGGAAATGGGAAATTGTAACTAACTCTCGGGGGCAGGAAGGTAGGCTATTTTCAGAAGAGCGATTCACCCGGGGCCACATGCCCAGGGTCAAGCCTAAACCTCAACAAGAAAAAAAACAGAACAGCCACAGACATATACACAGGCAATATTTATTCTCAAAAATGACCGAAATTGGCTGTGCTCCTTCCCCTTAGCGGATAGCGTGCAGCTGTCAGGAGAGACCTGGTAAGCGGGTGGGAACATGTACTCAGAGCCTCTGAGCTTTACTCACAGTCAGAACCCGATGCCAACCGTTCCCGCTTCAGCAGCTGCAAAGGTGCAAAGGCGGACACGCAGCGCTAACGGAGCCATCAGCCCCAGGGGCCCCTGAGGCCCACGGAGGGGCCGCTGCGCTCGTGGCTGCTCCTCAGGCCCCAGGCCCATTCCTCGCCCCTGCCCAGCTGCGGTCCTTAGACGAGGGGGGTGGCTGTGCTCTGGCCAAACCTCACTCAGATCAAACATGATCTCCCCTATTTGTGGGATCTAATGAACAAAATGAACCACCAACAAAATAAGACCCAAAGCAGGAAGGCATGGAGCAGATGGACATACCTCGATGTGGGGTTTGGGGGGACGAGGAGCGAGAAACCAAAGAACTTACATGCTTACTAGAGGCCTGATGCACGAAATTCGTGCAAGGGGCTCGGCCCTCGCAGCCCTGGCTTCGTGCGGAAGGTCCTCTGGAAGGACATCTGGAAGGTCAGCTGTCCGGTCTAATTAGCATATTATGCTTTTATAGATATGCACAGCCCATGGACACAGACAATAGGGGAGTGAAGACCAAGGGGGTGGGGGTGGAGGAGGGGAGGACGGAAGAAAGGAGGAAAATGGGAGACATCTGCAATACTATCAACAATTAAAAATATACTTAAAAATGAAAAACATTACAAAAGAGACAGTAACATGCAGGAAAGGGTGTTGAATGACTGGAGATGTATGGAGAGATTGTCTCACTCCAATCTGTCAGCCTTGGCTGTGGTTAGAAGGCCCTGGAAAGATTTCAGGAAAGTCCTGGTGCCTGAGCCACGCCCCAGGCCGATGAAATGGGACTCTCTGGGGGATCCTCGGACAGACCTGAGCTTGTTCTAAAGCCCCTGCCCTAACCTAGGCTTCCCGCCAGGCAGGACGGATTTAGAGCCCTTGAAGGGTTACAGATCCGGCCGACAAATACAGATGCACTCCTGGTGCTGTCAGCTCTGTCTGAAGGTGCAGTTAGAATTCGCACACAACTTACATGCACACGTGCACGTGCTCGGCGTGTTCACCCGCAGTCCACCGGGCAGGTGCGTGGGCCTGCAGTTATTGAACTTTCCAAAGACACAGCAGCGAAGCCAGTTCCAGTCAAGGGTCCCGGGTCCTCAGTCTGCTTTAAGCCAGGGCTGAGCCCTTCCGCACGCCCCTCACCGCAAACCCTCCCCGAGACCACATCCAGGGTCAGATACACAGAGCGGTCCAGGTCTTCCTCATCCGAGAAAGGGCCTCGCACTGGGGCCATCCCCCGGGCGGTCCGGAAGCCTCCAGGGGCTGCTGGGGAGCTTGTGCTCCTGGCAGAGGGGGTTCCCCGAGGACCTGGGTACCTGCGACCATGGCTGAGGCCGCAGCCAGGCCACAGGGCCTGACCCAGCACGTCTCTCAGAGGCCCTCCACCTTCGGGCCCTGACTTCCCTGGGACCTGAGTCCTCTCTACCCTGTTCAACCCTCTCCTGACCCATGGGTTCCCAGCTGCGTCCTACGAGCTGTCTCTGGGAAACAGACTCTCCCCCGCCCCGCCCCCTCCTGAGACCCTGGGGGCCCTTCCCAATGACCACCGAGTGCCTTGCAGAGCTCAGGGCTTCACAGAAAGGTGAGCCCTTTTCTCCGAAATGGGCCAGGGAACCCCTCTCTCAGGGGAGGGGATGCTTCGGGGAGACCCACATGAGGAGTCAGGTCAGAAAGATGCAGAGAGCAATCCAAAGCCTCCGTTGGGAGAAACGTGGCCTGTTGTAGGGTGAGAATACAAGGTAGAACTCAGTAGGCCATACAGGAGCCGTGGTAAAAGACAGCACAGGAGAGAGACACAAGCCCACTCACAGGGGAGAGAGACAGGAGCCCCGGGATGCTTCGGGGAGACCCACATGAGGAGTCAGGTCAGAAAGATGCAGAGAGCAATCCAAAGCCTCCGTTGGGAGAAACGTGGCCTGTTGTAGGGTGAGAATACAAGGTAGAACTCAGTAGGCCATACAGGAGCCGTGGTAAAAGACAGCACAGGAGAGAGACACAAGCCCACTCACAGGGGAGAGAGACAGGAGCCCCTCACAGGGGAGAGAGACAGGAGCCCCTCACAGGGGAGAGAGACAGGAGCCCCTCACAGGGGAGAGAGACGGGAGCCCACTCACAGGGGAGAGAGACAGGAGCCCCTCACAGGGGAGAAAGACGGGAGCCCACTCACAGGGGAGCACCGTAGACCAAGGCAAGGATACTGCCTGCACTGTGAGGGCCACAGAAATGTGAGAGGGTAGAATCTTATAGACATTTTACAGCCAACCCACATGGCTTAGAGGGAAGGGAGGGGAGGGTTAGGGGAAGGGGGAGAGATCAACCAAAGGACTTGTATGCATGCATATAAGCATAACCAATGGATGCAGACACCAGGGGGTGAGGCATGATTCGGGGGTAGGGAGGCAATGGGGACATAAGGACACATATGTAATACCTTAATAAAAAGATAAAAAATAAAATATTTATGCAATATTTTAGATTTTATGAGCTTAGAGCAAAAATCAGATGTTTATGTTGCAAATTCAGCTGCATTCTGTCATTCTTCAGGCAACGCTTGTCCCACAAGCCAGAGACATGCCGATCTCGCATGGAGCAGGACCTGGGATGGGACCAAGCCTTCGTTCCTCTTTGCTGGTATATTTCTAAAAACCATGTTAATTTGTGGCCACTTGTACAGCCACTCATTTTCCAAATAAGATGTTTCAGAATCCCTTTACTGACAAGGACTAAATCAAGAACAGCAGTCACCAATTCCCGGCAAATTATCCCAAACACTGTTTGCTCCTGCTTTCCAGCCAAATAAATGAGCAGGTGGGATTCCGAGCGGAGAGCACCACAATATTATCAGAAACAAAACTGCTCTTAAAACTGAAGCTAAAGGCCTTTAACAGCAAAATTGGGGTCAGGCCCTTGAGCATGTCCCCGATATATTCAGAATCAGTTTAATATGTCCTGGGGCCTGAGAGCCGAAAGCAATTGATATCTGATCGATGAGGTGCTGGAAGCACAAAGATTTTCACGCCTTCCCAGCCGCAAATCGATACGTAATAAGGTTTTAACTTATCTGGCATAACAAACGGCAATGGACATAATGAAACCATACGGCCATGGTGGAAGAACTTGGGCAGAACATGAAATTTATAATAAACGGATCAAGCGGTACACTTCATGTCAGCGCCAGCTCTGTTTCTCCTCAGATAGCAGCTGTAAATCTCTGGGGCAAGGTTGAGTGACTTTTTTAAGCCCATCCAGTTACTGTCCATGGAGTGAGAGAGCGTTTCTCTCTACAGCTTCATTTGGGAATCGCTGTCCTATCTGCAATGTGGGCAGAGCTGCGCAACCAAAGCACCGCCGTTGCCCGGCACCCGGCACAGGTCCTCCAAGCTGAGCCTGGGCAGCAGCTGCAGGTCTATCTGAAACACTGGGCTGCCCAGATGTTACCGCTTTTTAAAAACATGAACTACATTTTACAGGGTTTTAGCTTATGTATATAAACATTTGGGGGGAAATACTAGCTAAAGGGGAAAGAGGGTCATTCCTAAAATGCTCCCCCAGTAGTATTTTGAAATTTCACCTTTTTTTTTTTCTATAGTAATATCTTCACTAACGGGGGAAAAAAGTCAAACCACAAGGGGAAGTTTAACATAAATAAATATAGTCACTTTTTAGTTTCTCTTTTCAGTGTGAATAAGTAATTAATATGCCTATGAAATCGTAAAGAACCTGTTAGTAACAGACAGAAGGAAAGGCTCTTCTCCTGACCCAGGGCCTGCACCTGGAGTTGTCTGTCCCGGAAGTTGTCTGTCCCAGGAGTTGTGTGTCCGGGAGTTGTCTGTCCAGGAGTTACTTGTCTGTCTGGGAGCTGTCTGTCTGGGAGTTGTGTGTCTGGGAGTTTACTGTCCGGGAGTTGTGTGTCCGGGAGTTGTGTGTCTGGGAGTTTACTGTCCGGGAGTTGTGTGTCCGGGAGTTGTGTGTCTGGGAGTTTACTGTCCGGGAGTTGTCTGTCTGGGAGTTTACTGTCCCAGGAGTTGTGTGTCCCGGGAGTTGTGTGTCCCGGGAGCTGTCTGTCCCTGGAACGGCTTTTCTCTTCCTCTTCCTCCTGCTCATCTCTGCAGAGCGAGGCTCTCTCGTCCTCCCTCTTTGGCGCTAAATTCTAAGGAACCTCCTGATGGCCCCTTATCCTATCCTCCATTACTTCCTCCCTCGTGTCTTTCAAGCAAATGTCACAAAATTAAAATTGTCACTTTTATTCCGTTGTCTTCATCATGTAGGAGAACTCATCCCTTCTGTTTGCCAGTCAAGCCCTTGTTTGGCGTCTGGAACAACGTTGAGGCTATTTTTTAAACGATGATGGAGGTCAGAACGAGTATCTTTCCAAACCACGACGGTACGGAACTAGACATCATTAACAGGAGGAAATACGTGGACACCGAACCACATAACCCTGAAGGACCAACGGGCCGAAGAGCAAATCGAAAGGCAGAACAGAAAGCATCATTCGACGAATGTAAGCAACAACATACCAGAGTGTATGGGATGCAGCAAAATCCTAAGAGGGCAGCTTAGAGCAGGCGCGTCACACTCAAAGGCTAACACGGGCCAAAGACACAAGGTGTAAGTGTATGTGGCCGCAAACAAAAGCTTCAATTTTCACAGCAACGTAGGTTTATTTCGATAGAGACATGCTGAATACAAAGGGCTGAAATAAATGAGTCATCATTAACATAAAATAACAGAACATTTTAAAATTCATATTTTTCTTGAACATTAACTTACAAGACACTGAATAACTGCCCACATTAATGAGCATAACACAAATAAACCTATTTTTCTTGTTCTCCGAAAGCAAAATATTTCCTGTTGTGCACACCAAACAAGTCAGTACAAGGCTAATGATGTGGCAGTTACTTGCTAAAATATTCGCTGCTAGTATTAGTGGAGAGAAATCGTGCGTCTGTGCATAAGGCGCGTAAGGGAAATGAATGCAACATGATTATAGTAATCAGTCATTAGCGAACGTTGTAGTTCGTTATTAATAATTATGTATAATAGGATATTATAAAAATTAAGTTACAAAATTTTTATTAAAACATTTGTTACATACCGTTATATTGGCTGGGCCACAAAAATATTTGTTGTGGGCTGCGAGTTTGACATGCTTGGTTTAGAGCAACAAATGCTACATTAGGGGGAAAAAAGATCTAAAATAAACTAACTTTACAACTCAAGAAACTGTAAAAAGAAGATTAAGAGTAAACCTAAATTTAGAGAAAAGGAACTAACAAAGATCAGAGCAGAATAAATGAAATCAAGACTAGAAACAGAATAGAAAAAAAAATCAATGGAAATAAGAGTTGGGGGCTTTGGGATTTGGGTTTTATTTTGTTTTGTTTTTTAAGATAAACAAAATTGGCAAACCTTTAGACAGACTAACCAAGAAAAAAGAAAAAGGACTTAAATAAAATTAAAAATAACAGAGGAGGCAATGCAACTAGTACCAAAGAAACACAAAGATCCTGACAGGCTACTATGCACAATCACATGGCAATGAATTAGATAACCTAGAACCGTGGTCGGCAAACTGCAGCTCGGAAGCCACATGCAGCTTTTTGGCCCCTTGAGTGTGGCTCTTCCACAAAATCGCACGTGTGGGCGCACGTACAGCGCAATTGAAACTTCGTGGCCCATGCGCAGAAGTCGGTATTCGGCCTGGGCGAGTCTATTTTGAAGAAGTACTGTTGATATTTGGCTCTGTTGACTAATGAGTTCGCTGACCACTGACCTAGAAGAAGGGGGCAAATCCCTCGAGACATACAACCTACCAAGATTGAGTCATGAATAGAAAATATGAGCAGACAAGTAATGACTAATAAGATTGACGTCGTCAGCAAAAGCCTCCCAACAAAGAAAAGCCCGGGGCCAGGTGGGTTCACTGGCGAAGTCCTCAAGCAAGGAGAGAAGAGACAATGCCAATCTTTCACACCGTCCCGGACAAACCAGGGGGGAGAGAGCCGTCCCGGACAGACCAGGGGGGAGAACCGACCCGGACAAACCAGGGGGGAGAACTGTCCCGGACAAACCAGGGGGGAGAGAGCCGTCCCGGACAGACCAGGGGGGAGAACCGACCCGGACAAACCAGGGGGGAGAACTGTCCCGGACAAACCAGGGGGGAGAGAGCCGTCCCGGACAGACCAGGGGGGAGAACCGACCCGGACAAACCAGGGGGGAGAACTGTCCCGGACAAACCAGGGGGGAGAGAGCCGTCCCGGACAGACCAGGGGGGAGAACCGACCCGGACAAACCAGGGGGGAGAACTGTCCCGGACAAACCAGGGGGGAGAGAGCCGTCCCGGACAGACCAGGGGGGAGAACCGACCCGGACAAACCAGGGGGGAGAACTGTCCCGGACAAACCAGGGGGGAGAGAGCCGTCCCGGACAGACCAGGGGGGAGAACCGACCCGGACAAACCAGGGGGGAGAACTGTCCCGGACAAACCAGGGGGGAGAGAGCCGTCCCGGACAGACCAGGGGGGAGAACCGACCCGGACAAACCAGGGGGGAGAACTGTCCCGGACAAACCAGGGGGGAGAGAGCCGTCCCGGACAGACCAGGGGGGAGAACCGACCCGGACAAACCAGGGGGGAGAACTGTCCCGGACAAACCAGGGGGGAGAGAGCCGTCCCGGACAGACCAGGGGGGAGAACCGACCCGGACAAACCAGGGGGGAGAACTGTCCCGAACAAACCAGGGGGAGAACCGTCCCGGACAGTTCAGTGAAGCCGGCCTTGCCCTGGTACCAGCGCAGGTGAGGACGCTCCACGGAAAGAAAACTGCTGGCCACACCCTGATGAATACGGACACAAACATTTTCAACCAAATATGCACAAACCAACTTCAACAGCACATTAAAAGCATGTTCACAGGTCGACGTTCAACCACTGAGCCACGCTGGCTGGGCTCATGCATGGTTTTTTAATGAAACAGTAAATCGCTGTGGCATGCAGTACATGGAGTGAGACAGCGTAACAGCAGCCTGAGGCAGAAAAACTTGTAATCATTTCTCTTTTCCCTTCTTTCCAATGAGACAATGAAACTGGCTTAAAAAAGAAGAGGGAAAAGAGAAAGCAAATATTCCCCGCTCTTTGGACAGATTAACGTACAGTTTGCTGCACATCTAACCCGTTTCGCTGCAGTAAAAGCCATTCGGACCCGATGCTCCATCTATCACTCGATGCTCTTTACAAAAGCTGTAAGTGCACTCGTCCCAAATCTCATGTTTGTGACAGGAAACAGCTCAGCGCTGGTCCCGGGCGGCTTGGAAGATGCTGGAGAGTTGCCAGAGGAGGCAGGATAGAGCATCTGTCCTCTGCTTCCCCCCAGGACAGCAAGAGAGAGAGAGCAGGACAACCACCGCCCCAGCCACAGGTGCTGCTTCTGTCGGGTCCGTTCCCGCCTAGAAGACCCCGACCGGAGCCACCACCTACTGAACAGAAATCAGGCCCTGACAGACGGCCGCGTCAGGCACAGGAAGCACTCGCCCATACGAAGACTTCAGCAGGGTATGCAGGGGGGTGTGTACAGGCATGCGGGTGTCTGTACAGGTATGCGGGTGTGTGTACAGGTATGCGGGTGTGTGGGTGTGTGTATAGCTATGCGGGTGTCTGTACAGGCATGCAGGTGTGTGTATAGCTATGCGGGTGTCTGTACAGGCATGCAGGTGTGTGTATAGCTATGCGGGTGTCTGTACAGGCATGCAGGTGTGTGTATAGCTATGCGGGTGTCTGTACAGGCATGCAGGTGTGTGTATAGCTATGCGGGTGTCTGTACAGGCATGCAGGTGTGTGTATAGCTATGCGGGTGTCTGTGCAGGTATGCGGGTGTGTGTATAGGTATGCAGAGGTGTAAAAGTATGCAGGGGGGGTGTACAGGTATGTGGGGGTTCGTGTACAAGTATGCATGGATGTATGTACAGGTATGTGGGTGTGTGTACAGGTATGCATGGATGTATGTACAGGTATGCGGGTGTCTGTACAGGTATGCGGGTGTGTGTATAGCTATGCGGGTGTCTGTACAGGCATGCGGGTGTGTGTACAGGTATGCATGGATGTATGTACAGGTATGCGGGTGTCTGTACAGGTATGCGGGTGTGTGTATAGCTATGCGGGTGTCTGTACAGGCATGCGGGTGTGTGTACAGGTATGCATGGATGTATGTACAGGTATGCGGGTGTCTGTACAGGTATGCGGGTGTGTGTATAGCTATGCGGGTGTCTGTACAGGCATGCGGGTGTGTGTACAGGTATGCATGGATGTATGTACAGGTATGCGGGTGTCTGTACAGGTATGCGGGTGTGTGTATAGCTATGCGGGTGTCTGTACAGGCATGCGGGTGTGTGTATAGCTATGCGGGTGTCTGTACAGGTATGCGGGTGTGTGTATAGGTATGCAGAGGTGTAAAGGTATGCAGGGGGGGTGTACAGGTATGTGGGGGTTCATGTACAAGTATGCAGGGGGCGTGTACAGGTATGTGGGTGTGTTGTACAGGTATGCAGGGGTGTATATACAGGTATGCAGGTATGTTGTACAGGTATGCAGGCGTGTATGTACAGGTGTGCGGGTGTGTGTGTGTGTGTATGTGTGTGTGTGTGTGTGTGTACAGGTATACTGGTGTGCATGTACAGGTTAAAACAGTGTATATAGGGCTCCATACCACTGGGGACTTGGAATGTATCCCCTATGGCTAAGGGGGAACTACTGTAAATGCACGTTATGCAAAAAGATATGTTAACATCTAGCCTATGTTTATAACAATTTACTATAAAACACATTTAAACCGATAACTATAATGCAGATTCCAGACAAGGAAAAGTTGCTCCACAGATACAGCTCTTGAAACTGAGAGATTACAAATCTCCAGATGCTAGAGCTGCCTGAGAGTTGACCCTGAATCCCCCGACACGTGATGTGCCTTCTCTCTCCTCCCAGAAGCCGTAAGACTCCACCCTGCTCAAGCGGGGCCTCCCCCAAACCTCAGAGGAAAGACATCTGTCAATCCCAAGTGCAGTACGGAAATCGGGACGCAGCCGAGGTTTGGATCGCGCGCTGACCCATCGTGTGTCTGAGCCCTTAGCGATCCGTCTCAAGCCCTAACCCCTTTGGGTCTGTACGTAGCAAAACCTCCTATCACACCCGACCCCGGTCCTCCCCCCGCCCCCTCCACTCGGTCACGCTCAGCTCCATGGGGCTGGGGGTATCAGTTATGAAGAGCTGAGGGGGCATTTACTGGAGTGGACTGTGCTGGTCACAACACTCTTCCACAGCAGTCCTGCCTAGGTGTTCTGTGCTCCTGTCTGAGCTTCTCCCACGATATTAGGAATAAATACACCGTAATACATGTCTTATAAAGCACCCCTGTGAGGGAAAGCAGCTGAGGTTAATGTTCTTCTTGTAGACATCAACTTTTTGTCACAGATGTACATTTTTAAAGTATATGAGAGCCCAGCCAGTGTGGGTCAGTGGTTGAGCGCCCACCTATGAACCAAGAGGTGATGGTTCGGTTCCCGGTCAGGGCACAGGCCTGGGTGTGGGCTCGGTCCCCAGTGTGGGGTGTGCAGGAGGCGGCCGATCCATGACTCTCTCACCACTGATGTTTCTCTCTCTCTCCCTTTCCCTTCCTCTCCGAAATAAAACTTAAACAAATTTTTTTATAAAACCTCATTTCTGGTGATGGCTACAAAGAAATAACTCTCCTATCCCAGCTCTAGATTTCCTCTCTGGATAGCTTTATTGAACTTATTTACTTTAAAAACCATCCAAACACACCACAGGAGCTGGTGGCCACCTGCAGCCATAAATCCACACAGCAGCGCAGAGGACCACAGTTTAATCCGTTTTGCGCTTCATGGTTCGCTGTCCTCCGCCTCTCACTGCATTTTATCTTGGAAAAGGCTGCGTGCGCTGCCCAGACGGGCACCGGAGACCATCGACGAGCTGAGCAGGGTCAGTCCAGGCCGGACCGGACCGTCAGAGCTGCTGC
>NW_006293349.1:1381364-1381803 GCF_000327345.1 Myotis davidii
GCCGCTCCAGAGCGGCTCCCCTGGGCCAGTGCTCTGTGCCAAGAGCCTCACCTTCCGCTCAGCCAGGAACCCAGCCCAAGGGGCACCCCTGACAGCCGGTCAGGTCCGGGGGGTCCCAAGTAGGAATCAGGCCTGCCAGCAGGTTGGGGGGGGGGGGCGCCTGGAAAAACTAATAGCCACCACTTATTAAGTGCCTACTGTGTGCCAGGTTCTGAACTAGGTGTGCCTCAAATACATTATTCTAAATTCTTGCAGCCTGTGACATAGGTGTTTTAATTCCCATTTTAAAGAACTTCAAATTGTCTTAATGTTTAAACATACCTAAAACTATGTGGCTAGTGAGTCATAAGAGACAGGGTTTGATCCCAGATCCCCTGTGCTTTTTCTGCTAAGCTACATAACCTCTCATATCAAAAAGCTTTCAAAATGTGAATATGTT
>NW_006293349.1:1381899-1382391 GCF_000327345.1 Myotis davidii
CACGGCCCCCAACCCAGGCGCCCCCAGCCTGGGACACCCTGTGAGTCCCGGCTCCTTACTCGCCCAGGCTCAGGCCCCGAGCTTCCAGAGGCGCCAGCCCTTTTGTCCGAGCAGCTGGCCCAGCGGGCACAGGGGCTGAGCGCCCTCCCCCATCAGCTTCCCGCTCACCCCTTGAAAAAGGATCATAAAATCTTAAGGAAGTTTAGACAGGGCTAGACCATCCGCCCCAGCAGGCAAACCTGCATCCGTAACAGCGGCCTTGAGAGCAGGATCGAGCGAGACAGCCCGACAGAGAGAGACAAGGCCCAGTGCGCTCGCTCCGGGTGGAACCTAATGAACCACACGAACCAACCAACGGATGCACAGAGACAGACCCCCAGGCACAGGAGCATGCGCAGACGCGGGACCTCAGAGGGAAGGGGGCGGTGGGGGGGATCAGCCAAAGACCCTGTGTGCATAGATGCATCCCCATGGACACAGGCAAGGGGTGGG
>NW_006293349.1:1382460-1398695 GCF_000327345.1 Myotis davidii
ACTTCCAACAGTAAAGATTCTTTTTAGATGAGACTATATCTCTAGTTGTGTGTTGATCTTTACAGATGTTAACTGAGCAACAGTAACAAAGATAAAGAACACATTAAACCTAAAAGCGTTTTAAAAGTGGCCCAGGCAAGTAGCTTCAGTTAACGCTCTCACTCCTGTGTGTTTTACTAAAAACGGGGGAGAAACGTAAATATGACTTATTCCCGCAGGTGAAGGAGGAAGACAAATGAGGAAGTAAAAAGCTTCTGACCAGCCAGCCGGGAAAAACATTAACAAGTTCACCAAACCTTAAACACCATTAGTGCTCAGCAGAGGCCCGGTAGGTCTCTAATGAGGCCCCAGGGGAACCTGGGAAAGAAACCGAAAATGAAGACAGTATAGGCAACTCGGTGTCAAAGCTGCATTGCCAGGTGACCACAGAACTGGTTTCATCTCCAAGCTGCCCCCTCGCCCCTCAGGAGCTGTCCAGCTACAGGGTCTTGGCACAATGCAACCAAAACACAGCGTAACTTGAAAAAGGCCCTCCCACCCTCTCACACACCAGGACTGCTAATCGATCTATAGCGATAATCTGAGGGGTTTACACAGAGATATGATAAATCAGACTGGGATGGATCATTGCATTGACAGAGGCTGAGCAAAGTCACCACCAGAATCAATGTGGGAAATACACATCCTTCGATTCCCCAATGTTTCCTGGGCAGATACAAACACAATCTGTACACGATAAAACGGGTCGTCTCTCATTCCTTTCACACAACTTGAGAATTGGCCGCCTACCCCCTTTACAATTAGTGTCATCTCCTATTTCTAGAGGAGAGAAGCCATTCCGAGCAGATTCTCCCAGGAGAGCAGTGGGTCTGCGGGAGGAGATGGGATGGAGGTGGCTTGGACCGGTCTGCTGAAATGTAGACCTCAGGCCTAAAACTAGGCTCAGAGCCGTCTGTGCAGTTTGGAAATTAGTTTTTCATGTATCTCTCCTTGTGGGAGTGTCTTAAAACCCCTCAAAATTGATCGATTTACTAGTACACGAGTCTAACATAACACCCCAGATGACTGCGATCCTCAGTTGGCCGGAGGGCAATGCAGGTGATGTGTGAGGCCGACGTTCTTCTACCGGTGGGTGGGCTGGATGTGTCCTCAGAGGAACTGGGACAAGGGGAAGCATTACAACTTTTGGCAAAGTTTCCTTCTTTGATAATAAAACAGAAAATAGCAATATCAGTGAAAATAACAATGCAGCTCTCCCAATAAACATTGAAGTATAACGTTTATTCAGTTCTTTCAAAGTTCAGTTCATCATTAACAAAATCTGTGAGTTTATGATCATCAAAATTTGTGAATTTGTGATACAAAAATACTAAACCAAGTGTCAGGCTTCGTATGGTAAATTCCTCACATGGAATATTAAATTTTCTTCCATTAAAAAGAAAAGCAAAAGCAGTACAAACATGTCTATGTCAGAAAATGAGCATGTGTAGGCCTAACATGTCTCATGAAGCAGAGGTACCTTTGAACATGTATGGTTGTGGTAATTAAACATCTCTCCCTAAGGAAGATTTTTAGGAAGTTGAGTCCATTATACGTACAACCCCCCTGCTCTGTTAGGCTCTCTTAAGAAAAAATAATAATTAAAGAAAATTAGATATTCTTACCCTAATACCTATACCCCTGCATTACACACACACACACACACACACACACACACACACACTTCCCAAACAGCTTTGGTAAAAGAATAACTAGGAGAGGCCTAATCATACTTTCGTTTAAAAGTGCCAGGGAGCCCAGATGACATTGGTAGGAATTGTTTCAAACATCTTTAAAACAATCCACCAGCCCCACCACAGGCGTGGCTCAATGACTGAGCATCGACCCATGAACCAGGAGGTCACAGTTTGATTCCTGGTCAGGGCACATGGCTGGGCTTGGGTCTCAATTCCCAGTAGGGGGTGTGCAAGAGGCAGCCGATCAATGATTCATTGATGCTTCTATCTCCCTCTCTCTCCCTTTCCCTTCCTCTCTCTAAAAATTCAATGCAACTATATTTTTTTAAGTCTATATATTTGATCCCCATTTCCTGGTTCATGTTCCCGCTACCCCCTTTCCTTCTGGTGAGCACCATTCCGTTGTTAGTATCTGTGGATTTGTTTTTGTCTGTTTCGTTAGTTCACGTATTACATTTTGTTTTCTATTCTACATATGAGTGAAGTCATACTTTTTCTTCTCTTTTTCTGTCTGACTTACTTCATTTAGCATAATACCCTGAAGATCTATCCATATTGATGGCTATATTTCATCTTCTTTATGTCTGAACATATACCTATATATTTCACATCCATCACCTTTCATTTAGGAGAAGCTTACTTAATACCTGCAAATTTGAATAGATCCCCAAAGTAATTAACCAGAATGTTCAGCTCTTTCATAATCCTCATTCATCTGCAAAAAGATCTGCACATTACCCTAAATGACAGCATATCTAAATATTTGAAGCATGGTCATATTTTTCTACAATTTAGATTTATCAACATTAACTTCACTCTAATGCAGTGGTCGGCAAACTCATTAGTCAACAGAGCCAAATATCAACAGTACAACGATTGAAATTTCTTTTGAGAGCCAAATTTTTTAAACTTAAACTATATAGGAAGGTACAATGTTATTAATTTAATTAGGGTACTCCTAAGGCTTAGGAAGAGCCACACTCAAGGGGCCAAAGAGCCGCATGTGGCTCACGAGCCACAGTTTGCCAACCATGGCTCTAATGTAATGAATATGATAGTGAAGGTAAGTATTAAAAACCTAAAGCTCACCTGACACCTATATGATCGTGTTGACCAGTGCCACCCCCTGTGTATTTCCTTAGAATCACTGTGGGCTCCTCACTGTAGATGCCAAGGACTCACCCGCTCCTAGAGAGGCTTAGAAAAGGGAGCGCGTATGTAGCTGGAGACGGACCACAAACAGCTCCATACAAGCCACAGACCTGGACTTGGAAACCGCCCTTGAGTGACGGGAAAAATAAAAGTCCAATGGGTGCTTTCCGTAAACAGATGAGGAACGCAGGAAGCACAGAACCGTTCACATAATTACAGGAGCTTTAGCGAGGTGGATGTCCTGAGCTTAAAGGGAAAATGTCAGAGTCCTTTTGTGGCACGTTATACAAGGCCCTGCAAGAGGGTGCACTTCAGTCGTTACACAATGGACCTGGCCAGTCTGGCTCAGTGGATAGAAGGTCGGCCCATGGACTGAACGGTCCCGGGTTCGATTCCAGTCAAGGGCACAAGCCTCGGTTGCAGGCTCAATCCCTGTCCCTGGAATCCCCAGCCCTGGTCGGGGCGTGTGCAGGAGGCAACCAATCGATGTGTCTCCCACATTGATGTTTCTGTCTCTCCCCCTCCCTTCAAAAAATCAATGGAAAAATATCCTCAGGTGAGGACTAACCAAAAAAAAAATTGTTAGACAACTGTTACAAAAAAGACAATAAATTAGGAACTTGCTTGATTTGAGCTGTGCTGTAACAGAATGCTATCCAGAACCCCGTCGCTTTGTCTCCATTCTTACTAACACCTGGTGCATCTCTGTGCTGCCCGCTGCGGGGTAAGCGTGGAGTCTCTCATTACTGTCATCCAGGAAGCCGTGAGTCCTTTTCACTTCACGTTCCCCAAAAATTACAGACGGCTCTGGACAGTGCGATTCCAGACCCATCACCGCTCCCACGGTCCCCACACAAGGCCTGCTCGGTCCCGAACGCGTGCCTGCCGCCTGAGGCGAGAGTCCCCCCACCTCTGCTACTCAGCTGGCAGCCTGGGCCTTGCTATCATCTCTCTGGATGAGAATCCTTGTGCAGCTGCTTAAAAAACCATGTCGATCCCTAATGGAGAGACTATGTTCTCAAACTTCCTTACCCGAGGCACTCCTACCAAACCTGACTTGAAATATAAACGGCAGGTGTCCCCAAGTGTAACTTACAAGTTAAAACAAACTCTTTGCACTCAACCTAACACGCCTCTGTAGGAGAAACTCATTTGCGCAGTTTTCACACAGTTCGTCCTCACTATAACGTAGTCAAACGGGCAGGCCAACCCACGTGTTTGAGACAGCCTTTGTAAGGGACTATAATTTTGGATATAGGCTCTGTGAGATATACAGGTATACATATGTACACACGTATACATCTACATACGTGTGTACATATATGTGAACTCATAAAAAGCACACACTATTTGGAATTTCAGAGCTTGGGTTCAAATCTCAGTTCTTGCTGCTTACGAACCTGAGGGACTTAGATAAGCCTCTCACTCCCATGTACCCAGTCCACACCTGTCTTTCTACTTCTAAGGGAAAGATGAAAGAATGAATGCATGCATGAATGAATGAGTGAGTAAATGCTTGACAAAAAGAGAACCAGAAATGACTTATTGGTCCACTGAGAATATTTCAAGAAGGAAGAATGAGAATTGTTAGGAGGAAATATTTGCACTTTTTCATGGTTTTAAAAGTCTGTTCTTCCATGTAGAGGTCGAAGAAATTGGAATTCCATTTCACGTTGCTTTATTAGAGGTCTAAGAAGAGCATAACGCATCTAATTACCTTCCGGATTACGGTGCCATTTCGATTACTTCAGGGTGAAGTCCATTGCGCTAGGACAGGGTGGGGAGAAGTCTAGCCCCTCGGCTGTCCCGCCCTCTGGGGAGGAGGAGCGAGAGTGCTAAGCTCTGAATGCCAACCTCTCCCAGCGGCACAAATGCACGGGGAGCACAGATTTTGTGCTGGGCAAGTACGACACACACTAGCTGAAGGTTCTTAGTCATCAAGTATGTGCACAGACTCATCAGAGATTTCCCATCCTGACACACTGATAGTGTTTCTTAGGGAGCCATTGGGAAAAAAGCTATTTTTGAGTCAGTTTCATGGTTATATTTTAAAGGCCATCGGTACTTACCCTTTCCTAGAATAGTTCCCTATTTAAACAAGCAGATGCTGTCCGACTCAGTATCAAAATAAGAACTGTTTATACCAGGATTATCGAGCGGCTGAACTTTATGTTTGCCCGCCACCAGCTCCATCCCTTCCTTCTCACTCAGCCGAGCGCCCTGTGTGTGTCTCACCACTTTCCAGATCCGCCCACAGACCATCCCCGCTCTGGGTTGTTCGAGAACATCTCGCCTTGATAAGAGGAGCCACTGCCCAGGGTTGGAGCTCTGTACGCATGAATCCCCAGTAAGGTATTCATGGGTTATTTTTTCCGAAATAATTCCCTGTGAATTTCATGCTCCAAGGAATAATGAAGAAAGGAATGACTCCGTTCATCTCCATCGTGTGGGACAGATTTACTCTGCCATGGGCCTCAGGTGTGGGTGACTAACTGGTCTAAAGCCGGGGGTCATCAAGCTTGTTCTACAAGGAACCAGGGGCCACAGAGTTTGGGCACTGTGAGCGGCACTGTCTGTCACAGTTATCAGCTCTGCCGCCGCTCCATTCTGCCCTTGGAGCCCAAAAGCAGCCGAGGACAATCCCTGACTGAGCAGCCCGGGCTGTGTAACAGCGAAACCACTTTCAAACTGCTGTTAGCTGTGATGAACCAGGTGTGACCCACGGACAGTTTGCTAAGCCCTGGTCTAAGCCAACTATGGACACACAGAAAAGCACGCTGGCCTGGGGAGGAGGTCTGGCTACTGAACTCAAGGTAACGAGTTCAAATCTCGCCCCTAACAATTGACACAATTTGAGGTCAGCCATAATACCCCTTGAAGTCTGTTTCATCATCTCTAAAAGGAGGTTATATCTCGCACCTTGCACATGGTCTATGAATATTAAATAAGGGATGTGTGTAAACATTTTAAATAAAAAAAAAGAATGGTTGGGGGTTAATGGGGCGGGATGAGGACACATTTGTAATACCTTAACTAATAATAAAAAAATAAAAATAAATAAATTAATTAAAAAAAAGAATAATGAAAACAAAAATGATTTAAAAAATAACATTTTTGTTTTTGTGAATAATAACCAGTATTATATCCGCTTCTGTTGATCCTGCCTCATACTCAGTTCTGTGCTTAACCTAGAAGGGTTTGTACCTATATAAACTAGATAATTTTAAACTATGCTAATGGGCAAAACACCATAAATGTGAAAACTTATTAACTATCTGAACAGGAATCATCAATTAGTAATTTGAGCAAAACAAAAATGTTTCATTATGTAATCTCTTACAGTTTTTATTCAGCAAATGAAGACTTGTGGGTTATGATAAAATTCATCTTGAAAACCCATTCTATGTGTGAGACATATGACGTCCCATATAATTTTACAGAATTTCTATGATTTAATTATTCATTGAGATCATCTTCATAGTGAAAATATTTTTTTCAAATTATGCTTCATTTACATATAATTTTTAAACTTGCACTTGATTATTCTGAATAAATATGAATGCCACAGTCTTACCAGATTATCATTTCCAAATTTCAATTAGAATAGTAAGAGTAGCTACTGTTAATGAAATTCATTCGCCATGTCTCTTAACCAAAGTCAGATACAATAATTAAAAATTGCTTATGGTGCCGGCCATGAACCAGGAGGTCACGGTTTGATTCCCGGTCAGGGCACATGCCCAGGTTGCGGGTTCCATCCCTGGTGTGGGGCGTGCAGGAAGCCGCCCATCCATGGTTCTCTCTCATTGTTGATGTTTCCCTCTCTCTCTCTCTCCCTCTCTCTTCCTCTCTGGAATCAATAATAATATATTTTTAAAAAAAGGCAATACTTGGAGGCTAGCACTTTAAATGCAGTAACTGAGATGGAAAGCTGTTAGGATGGCAAAACCATAGGTAAAGCACCCAAACAGAAAGCCACTGCCCCAGCTGGGCTCCAGGACAACACAAGCCCCGAGAGCCGCAGCCAAGGGAGCGATGGCCATGGGCTGCGCCACACCAGGATGAGGCCGGCCAGTCCCAGGCTTGGCTCTGCGTGGCCATAAACACCGATACTGGCGCCAACAGAGGCTGGAATCAAGCTCACGACCGGAGGCCGGAGGCGGAAAGGCTCGGAACCGGCCCGCAGGGTCTACAGAGAAGGCTCAGCCAACGCTCCCAACGTCCTGGATGTAACGACGACAAACAGAAGCTGCAGGCGGGAAGACAGGCCAAACTAACCGCCTGACGCACCGGGTACAATCACTGCTACAAGTAGATTAAACACCAGCTGAAACGTGATCGTTCTACACCAGCTTCAACTGCTTGTCTTTATTTCCACGGGTCACGTGAACGTTACGATTAGAAGGGAAATGTTCGCACTTTCATGTATGACTCTGCTTAGGAAGAAGGAAGTAGAGCCTCTTGTTACTCATTCACTGACTGGTTTACTATCGATCACAAGCACCACCAATGTTATCAAAGGTCATGGGAGAATGATACCGACAATAAGCAAACAACAAAACAAGCAAACAATAGCCACAGTGGCTTTTACATACGGTTTCATTTCAACCCGAAGTTTTGCTCCTTTCAGTCGGCGTGTGCTCGCAGCTCTTCTATGCAAATGGTTTCGTCTGACCGTCTACAGTGAAGCCGGGAAATGAAAATAGAGAGAGCGCAGCAGCAACATCAGGTCAAGGGCAGAGATGCTGCTTTACGCTCAGGGCACCGCATGCCCCAGCTGCCGGGGTGTGCGGGGGGGCCGGGGGGGTGTCCCAGGAGGCCACAGCAGCAGGGGCGGGAAGAGGCAGGCCCCACAGGGCCCTGGGACCCGAGTCCACAAAACCACGGCGCCCACTTGGGAGATGGTTCTCCTTGATCGCTGGGCCCAGTGGTATCTCAGGTCCCTGTCCTGAGCCCAAATCCCAGAGGAGCGGCAATGAGTTGCTGTGTGTCACTGTGCATCTCATGCAGAGGGAGAGAAGAGAATAACAGAGCCCCAGGCTGCACTGCCCTGCGTGTGTAACGCATCGACATAACATGGAAAGGGCACGTTTTACCCAAACAGTCTGCAATATGATGGGTTCATGCTGTCTGTACGTTTATTCCCACAGCAGCACAAAATGTATCCTTGCCTGCTTACTCACTAAAGAAGAAGAGCAGCCCGGCCGGCGTGGCGCAGTGGTTGAGCGTCGACCTAAGAACCAGGAGGTCACGGTTCAATTCCCGGTCAGAGCACAGGCCCAGGTTGCGGGCTCGATCCCCAGTGTGGGGGGTGCAGGAGGCAGCAGATCCATGAATCTTTCTCTTTGTTGATGTTTCTATCTCTTTCTCTCTCCCTTCCTCTCTGAAATCAATAAAAATATATACTTTAAAGTAAAGAATAAAAATCCTTATACCTACAAGGTCTCCAAATAACCAGAATTGGACATGTAAGTAAAAGGCAAAACAATGGTTAGAACAGACTCTAGACAGCCGTGGGCAAACTACGGCCCGCGGGCCGGATCCAGCCCGTTTGAAATGAATAAAACTATTGAAAAAAAAGACCGTACCCTTTCATGGAATGATGTTTACTTTGAATTTATATTAGTTCACACAAACACTCCATCCATGCTTTTGTTCCGGCCCTCCGGTCCAGTTTAAGAACCCATTGTGGCCCTCGAGTCAAAAAGTTTGCCCACCCCTGCTCTATACACATATAGACACACACACACACACACACACCCCACACACAAACCAATAAATAAAAGCTCTGAATTCCTAATCACATCTGTCCCCAAAGATACTGAGTAAGAGACTTTGGGCTTGTACTAACCATGCAGGCCTCAGAGTGAGTTATTCCTGGAACCAGAGATGAAGGAAGAAAATAAATTATTCACACGTTATCTATGTGAGCGATCTGCCCTTAAAGAACGGCTTTAAATGTGAGCATCACACTCTATTCCAGAGAGCCATCATTAGATATTTGAGAGAGTCATACGTCACATGCACAGAAATTACATATTGGAAAGTTAATCACTAGAGCCAATGACTGGAAGTTATTTCACACGGAAAATGGAGCTCTACTCAGAATGGCCCACAGTTAGAGTTAGCCTGGCACCCTAAGAGCACATCACTCTTACTAACTGCGTATGTGGTAGACAGACGTTCTTTTGTCTTTAAATAATAACCCCGCATATTGATTCTGATCATATTCATCTTTGAGTTCAATCACGAATGGAATGCAACAGCTTACTGGAGGACTTGACTCTGAAGAGCCGGATTTAATAAGAAGCTTGGCAATGTAAAATGTATTTTACAAATACAGAGGCACATTCACACGCTGTCAGGACTGTGAAACCCTGTACTCCAGATCAGGTACTGAACACACCCACACAAATGCACAGTGTCTAATGAGCGGGGATTTGTGCCACAATGTGGGGGGCGGGGGTGCAGTCAGAGAAGAATATTGTGAGATATTAGAGCAGATCCAATGATGGTGTTATCGGTGGAAGTGGGGTTCTTGGGCACTACAAGGAAAAGAATTTCCTGAGGCCCCTGTGGGAGGATGGGGTTTTGTGGAAAGCTTTATTGATGAGGTACAATTAATGGGTTCCCTTCTAATGTCCCACCTCTGCCCACCCCACCATGGAAGAGTCCGATCTTGTCGTCAGCAGGGCCAGGCTGTAGGACCCTGCCCATAGTTTCTGCTCCACATTAAAATCCAGTTCAGTTCAGCGTCTGGCCAGCTTAGCTTGTGCTCCCAGCTGTAATCCATCGCATGTGGGGTCCACACAGCCATGGGCCATGCGACTGCTTAAGGCCACATGGTACGGAGAGAGAATAGGTGGGTGTATGGGCGAGTGTGGGTCACAGAGCAAGAGAGAGGCAACTCCTGGTCTGGGGATGTTAACCTTCCAAGATTCCGCACTTCTTGACGGGGTCCCTCCTTGGCCAATCCATGTTCCCAGGCTAGACTGACAGGCAAGCCCTTCCCTAGGTCACCCCGACTTCACTGCCCATGTGCCCACTTATTTCAAAGAAATATTTCTTGATAAACTAAACTATTTTTTCATTAAATAATCTAATCTAAATATATTGAAATTATTCTGATTCCTGTGTCATTTGGCCATAAAAGGTAAAAATAATTCCAAAATCCACATTATATTGATTCACCTTTAATTTGCTGTTTTATTCATCCATCAGCTACATGTGACATGCAATGACTGAATATCATTTCCTTTTGCGTACTTTCCGTGTCCTTATTAAGAGATCTTAGTTAAATCCAGCGTCACCAATGTTTTCACCTGCTTCTTCTAAAGGGTCAGTCTTCACATTTAGATCTAATGTCCATATTGAGTTAATGGTTATAAGTGGTATACGAGTTGGGCTGTGAACGTCTGTGTTGCTATGGCTACCCAATGCCATTTGCTGAAAGTCTGTTTTCCCCCCACTCAATTGCCTTGATACCTTTGTCAAGTAATTAATTCTGCATTTTTGTTTGAGATATTAAGAGGTATGTTTTTTTCCAGCAACCCATCGTATATAGTAAATCATAAAGTTTGAGTAACACTGAGAAGGCTCTTAATACAAACAACAACCTCAAATTTTATAATTGGTATGCAAAGCTTATTTCCATCGTCCATACTCTCTCCCTGGTCCAATCCTCCGAGACCTTTCCCAAGCCTTTTCCCGTAGCTCTTCTTTCTCACATTCTGTTAATACATTCTCCATTTATGGGTAATGACCTCCAGTTTCAACCCATCACCACCAATAATTCTCAAAACCCACAGGTCTAAAATGTGAACTGGCTACCACCTCAAAGTCAGTTTTCATTCCACAGCTTGCCTTAGATCTCTCAAAAGCAATAAAACTCAGCATATCTAAAACTAAACTTACCTTTTCCATTAAACTTGCTCATCTTTCTGAAATCTCGTTTGTATTTAATTTCATCACATTCCCACCCATCACAAGGCATAAAATTTACTTATGGCCATCGTTCTTCCCCATCTTCCCACATGCACGCCTGCCAAGCAATAAAGATTATACTTCTGTCAATGTCTCTCATCAAATTCCTTCCTTCATATTCCCACTTCCACAGCCCCGACTCCGGTTCCCATTTCTCTGCACCTGTTCAAATTCTTACTTCCAATTGGTCTTTTCTTTCCTTCGCGTTATTTCTGCCTGCCCACAGTTCTTCCAGGTATTTCCTGCAAATACTGCTCAGATCGAGTCATTATCTGACTCAGATTTTCAGCAATTTTTCAAAATAAAGTTTTTAGCAGACTTTCAAGGCACCTCAAAGTTTAAGTACACTTGTCTTTTCTAGAATTTTCTCACACACACACACACACACACAGTGCATATAATTTATCTTCTAGCTGAGCCAGCCTCACATTCTCTAAATTAGATCTTTAATTTTTCATTCCTGTGATTGCTCATGGAATTACCTCCTCTGAAATATTGTGACACTTTATTGCCACCTTTTAAACCGATTAAAAACTATTTTTAAGGCTCAATTCAATTATCCATTACTTCTGCCCCCGTCCAGAAGTTCTCTCTCACTTCTGACTGTCGCATAGCAAGAATTTTTGCCTTGTGTTAACTTCTTTATTTATGCCTGTCTTATACAGATGAAAGGCAGCAATACTGATATGACATATGACAGATTTTTAAAAAATCATCCCTCTCTTTTCACCCAAGTCTGAACCAGATGAGCACACCATCAGCATGTGGAAATGAGGCATCAACTTTACCAGCGGTCAGCCACGCTGGAGGCTGGAAACGCCCCCCTGCTGAGTGAGCCCCCCGATACTGTCTCCATGTCAGACAGATCCCCAACCACTCACCTCTCCGTGGTAGGAACCGGGTCACGGGGTCATGGGGTCACGGGATCACATGGTCACAGGGTCACGGTGCTGTAGACCTGCTGGCCGGAAGGGACAGAGCAGATCCTGTGCTCTCTGCTGGAGGCCACCTGACAAGGAGGAAGAAAAGGGGAAATGGTTTTGGTCACAGCCAGTTATTTGCCCTAAATCACCAACAAAACAGACAACCGTTCTGCCCTGAAGAGGAGTGAGCGATGGCGCAGGGGGAGGCGCAGGGTATGCAAGCGGACGCCCTTCTCAGGGGAGGAAAGGACCTGAGAGAAAGTCATCCTCCACCAGACACGCAGGCGCCTTCCCTGCCCAAGTGCGCAGCCGCTCAAAGCACAGGAAATATAAATCCACTCAGGCCACAGCAAAGGCCCTCGGACACCATTGGCCAGTCCAGGGCGGAAAGGAAAGAATTCCTGTTTTAATTCATAATGTTTCCCAGATTGACAATCACTATTCTCAGTCAGTAACTATGCATTAAAGCCCTCCTTATTTAAAAAGTGTTTACGCTTTCAAATTCCACAAAAGCCTTATTTTTAAATATGGCTACACGCCCGGCTAGTGTGGCTCAGTTTGTCGAGCGTCCAAGAGGTCACTGTTGCAATGGCAGGGCGGGGCACATGCCTGGGTCAGGGCTGGATCCTCAGGGGGGGCACGCAGGAGGCAGCTGATCCACGATTCTCTCTCATCATTGATGTTTCTCTCTCTCTCCCTCTTCCTTCCTATCTCTGAAATCAATAAAAATATATCTTAAAAAATAAAGATAAAATAAAATATGGATACAGGAAACTATGTGCCTTTCACAGAAAACTGAACTGATTTTTAGAGAGAAAGGAAGAGAGAGGGAGAGATAGAAACATCACTGATGAGAGAAAATCATCTACTGGCTGCCTCCTGCACGCCCCCTACTGGGGATCGAGCCCAAAGCCCAGGCATGTGTCCTGACCGGGAATCCAACCGTGACCTCCAGGTTCATAGGTTGAAGCTCAACCACTGAACCATACTGGCTTGTTTTTTAGTCGATTACCTCAAACTCCCAATGATGACTTCTTTGTGGGATGACATTTAAAAAGTAGATATGCCATTATGGAGAAAAAATGGTATTGCTGAGTACTCTTGTACTGGAACTGACAAGTTAGCATTTTCCCTGCCACTGGAGAATAACAGATTTCATGGAAGAAAAGGTAACCTTTAATATTAGAACAGACTTAAAAAAACTGGAAGTGAAGGGGTTCGGCACTAAAATATTCTGGTTCAGTAACAGAACACTCAGTTTATATACAAAGATCACATTTTATGATCCACAGAATGTTTAGGTCTAAATTTCATTTAGTATATGAAGTATCACCTTTAAAATGCTTCTGTAATACAATGATGGGATATTTAGTTCTCCCGTTTACCTTTTTATTGGAAATGTCTAGACATTAAGACATTAGTGAGCTGCTAAACTGATAAGGATTCATTCGTTTTTATTTCCATTGATAAAGCAGAAAAATAATTTTACCTATTGATAGCTTCATTGTAATCCTTAATCTCACAATTATAATAAACTATTTTTCATAAAATAAAATGACAACAAACTGCCTTTCATGAGACTTGGCTTTTGCTTAAAGAAAATGGGGAGGTGGACGTTTTGTTCTGTTTCTGTTTAAAAACACACACATCACAAAATGAATCCAGAGACAGAAACCAAAGTACAAGAGAGAAAAACAACGCAAGGAAGATTTACTTGATCTCCCAGATTCTAGTTAAGTGCCAGGCACTGGAGCAGAAGGTCATGGATGGATTACAGAGCAACAGAATCCCGTTCCAGCCATGCCCAGGGAATTGAGGGAGAGAGGAAGTTGTTCCTTGCAGTTGCACTTTACAATTTGTTAGTTCTTTTGAGAGAGAGAGGCTTCCTGTCAGATTTTTACAAGCTTTTCCTTACTCATAAATTTTGGCAAAAAATTCTGTGTGGGTATGTGTATGTTTTAAGAAATGAAAGAAGCAAAAATGGTCGTACCATTAAAAAATAACAAATATTCATATGACAGCTTCATGAAAAAGAATCAACTAATTTAGTCAGCCTATTAGCTTCATTTTGTTAGAATTGGGGCGGGGGGGGCTCTCTTTTTCCCTGCTGTGGCCTTCCACAATTTATGAGAAGCGCCTGGTAATTAAACCCCAAGATGGTCAGCCCCTCTGCTCAAACTGCAAGACAAGATAAGCTACTTTCAAGGTCACATTCTTGCATACCCCTCCTCCCTGCTGGTTTACAACACAGGGACAAATTAGTAGAGAGTTCCTTTCCCCCTCAAACAAGCCACTCTTGAACTCTTCATAACTGTCACCCTACGAATGCTTTACAGGCTTGGGGAAATACTGGTAGGACACCTCCCTGGGACATCTGCCTGGACTGTCTCCTGAAGAACTAACAAAACAACCCCCTCCCCCAATGTCTGCTCAATTTCACCTCGCAACAGGAGCAGCTGGAAAATCCATCCCCTCCTTTCCTTGCCCAAGGTTTTTAAAAGGGGGGTGGGGTGAGTGAGAGCTTTTGTTCCTGGCCTTTGTATTGATTAGCAATGCCCCGGCACTATCCCTTTGGGGAAAGTAAAAATAAACTTTCTCTTTGCATCTACCTCTTCTTTAGTTGTGAATTCTCCCACAGCCCGCTTCACTGGCCCCAAAAACCCTTACACATTTCATTGGACCAGAGTCTGGAGACAAGACAGGCTATGAGAGCAGGTGTTCTGGAAAGATCACAACAGCAGCTGGTCACGGGGAGGCTGAGAGGCACATGGAACACACTCACTATTTAGTAGGAAAACAACAAAAAAGCGAACATTGTGTTAAGCTGTCCAATAACTGGACCGTGTCCTTTATAGTCCTCGTGGTCATGAGCTGAATCGGGCCGTTAGGCCTAGAAACACAGGCAGAGTCCACACGCTGGCTCCAGAGACATCTCTGATGCCAAGGTAGATGGCTAAGGCTCAGATCTTTCAGGGTCTCTGGATGGGAGTTTCACGCCGCAAGAAACCGAAAAGCTCTGATGAGTATAGGAGAAGGCCTTGGAGAGCACACATGTCTGAATTCAAAGTACACTGGGCAGAGGCAAGTTGACTTCATCGTAGAAATACCATAGTTGGGGTGCTGAACCTGGGCGAGGATTATGAAACGTCTCAATCGGTGAAGGGACAGGAGTTCGGAGTTCAACGTTCTTTGGTTATTATTTTTCCCTTTTGTTTATATGTTTTGATCAAAATGAACTTGGTGAGAGATGTTTATCTCTCAGCCCCTCACATTTTTCAAACATAATCATACCTTATTGGCTCCAAGAGTCCATGGGTGCCAACCTGGGCTCCACATTTTACATGTGGTCACAGGCACACAGGACTCGCTGAACACATCTGGGCGCTAGCAACAAACACATCCAACAATAGCTCTGAAAATGCTAATACTGGACTTGCTTTTTTAAAAATATGTTTTTATTGATTTTCAGAGAGGAAGGGAGAGATAGAAACATCAATCAACTGCCTCCTGCATGCCCCCTACTGGGGATTGAGCCCACAGCCTGGGCATGTGCCCTGACCAGAAATCAAACCAACAACCTCTTGGTTGCATGGGTGGATGCCCAACCATTGAGCCATACCAGCCAGGCATGCTATTGTTTTTTTATTTGCTAACTGTATCTGTATTTGCTAAACATGTCATTATCCTTAACTCTGAAGTTATGTGAAGTGGATACAAGGTCATCACTTATGACTTTCACAAATTTAAAAATCAAGGAAGACGATTATCAGTGCCCTGACCAGGTCAGTTACACAGAGAAACCTGGACTTCATTGGATGAAGGAGTGTGTGCCCAGGGGTTCTTGCTGCTTTTGTGCTGCCCAGTTGTTCATGATCTGCCCTTCGCAATGGAATAAACTCATTAATTGTGTACATTTGATTTGTGACACTTTCCATTCTCAGATCCCTGTGGTGAATTACATGACACAGTGGACACAACTGGAGAGCAAAACGAAACACACCCCTGTGGCTGCTAGCCAGGACCCTGTCAAACAGAATCGGACGCTGCATCCACGGTGCCCTTTCAGGAGCAAGAGGAAGAGCGAGGCTCAGAGGCACCATTTCTCTAAACAGCCAAATGGGAAAAATCTTCTTATTAATGCAGCCAAGAAAAAACTTTGGTGGCAACAAAGCTGCAAGAAAACCATGTTATCTATATAATAAAAGCTAAGCAACCATTAGGGCGGAACAACCAGAACAACGGGTTGCTATGATACACACTGACCACCAGGGGGCAGACGCTCATGCAGGAGCTGTCCCTGGTGATCAATGCATCCCACGGGGGGAGCATCACTCAGCCAGAAGCCAAGCTCACAGCTGGCAAGTACAGCTGTTGTGGCAGGAGCCTCATGCCTCCTTGAGGGCTCTGGGCTGCGGGGCACCTCCCCCCCCCCCCCCCCCCC
>NW_006293349.1:1398739-1401142 GCF_000327345.1 Myotis davidii
TCGACTGACAGCCTGAAGGGAGCAGGCCTAAGCTATCAGTTGGACATCCCCTGAGGGTTCCCAGACTGCGAGAGAGTGCAGGTTGGGCTGAGGGACCTACACCCCCACCCCTGCCATGTGCATGAATTTCATGCTCTGGGCCTCTAGTGTGTGTGTGTGTGTGTGTGTATGTGAGTATAATGTGACACAAAACAAAAATATTCTTTATAAGAACATGGGGCAGAAATGCTAACAGGTCCATTTATCTCAATCAGAAATAAATCCCATTGAGGGAGAAGCTATTTTAACAAGTAAGTGCCTGGCCGACGTGGCTCAGTGGTTGAGCATTGACCTATGAACCAGGAGGACAGGGTTTGATTCCCGGTCAGGGCACATGCCTGGGCTTTGGGCTCGATCCCCAGTGGGGGCGTGCATGAGGCAGCCAGTAGATGATTCTCTCTCATCATTGATGTTTCTATCTCTCCCTCTCCCTTTCTCTCTGAAATCAATAAAAATATATTTGTAAAAAACGCATAGACCCAAACAACAAGGTGGTGGTTCCCAGAGGGAAGGGGGTGAGGGTAGTGAAGGGTAAAGGGGGTCAAATATATGGTGACAGAAGAAGACTTGACTTTGGGTGGTGGCCACACAATGCAATATACAGACGATGTACCATAGAAATGTACACTTGAAACCTATATAATTTTATTAACCAATGTCACTCTGGTAAATTTAATTTTTAAAAAATAATAAAAAGAAAACATATTTTGTGCATAGCATACATTACACTTCCTTTTTCACTGAGAACAAATAAAACTGTCTATGTGATCCTTCTGATGAGTCAAATGCTCCATAAAGAGAATAAGGACAAATTAGTTGGTAACAAAGTAAGTCTCCTACAACAACAAAATCAGAGGGGAATACTGAGCCGGCCCAGGAAGCACGAATGCACACGTGGAACTCAGTCACAGCACGGCAATGGCAGCTCGATTGTCTCAGAAATCACGAACGTGGTCCCTCCGGTCTGGTCCTTGCCTGAGGCAGCACTATGGTGGGGGCAACACAACGTTAGGAGATGCTTTACCGCGGTGACTGCTGGCCCTTCGGGCAGTCACTTTTCAATTAGCCCAAGGCAGGAAGAAGCTTTGCGTCAGATAACAAAATGTTTCTTTCAAAGAGAGCCAGCAAAATTTCTCATTTCTAAGCTGTTCTGGAACAAAACAAAAAGTCAAGAAACACCTGATGTGGCAGATTAGTGACCAAATTATTTTCGTCAGAAGCTACTCGACATCTTTAAAATCATGTCACAGTCACTCATTCATGCCATCTTCATGGATTCCACAATATTTGCTGAAAGTCACGTATCTTCCAGGTCTAGCAGGAAGCGTCACAGAGCCATAGGCTACTAGGAGTTCAATATGGTCTACCGATTCTCCATTTACTTTTCATCCGATTTGTAAAGCTACCTGTGACCCTGTCAAGAATCTGAATAAAAGCTCAGAGGAAGCACACAAAATGCTGAATTCCATAAAAGCCAACACACAAACACGGTGCAACTGGGTAACCCGGCAGAAACAAGTATTGTGAACTACGGAGAGAGGATAGAAGAGAATAGGATTAGAATCTGTTTCTACACTTCAGGTTCCCAAAGTTCAGTTTCGGATGAGCCAAGTGGGTCTAAGCCAGCCGTGGGCAAACTATGGCCCGCGGGCCGGATCCGGCCCGTTTGAAATGAATAAAACTAAAAAAAAAAAAAAAGACCGTACCCTTTTATGTAATGATGTTTACTTTGAATTTATATTAGTTCACACAAACACTCCATCCATGCTTTTGTTCCGGCCCTCCGGTCCAGTTTAAGAACCCATTGTGGCCCTCGAGTCAAAAAGTTTGCCCACCCCTGGTAAGCTCAACTATAATGTAAGACACACTGCAGCACGAACCAAAAATGACACCCTCTTCAGAGTCATGCCTTTGGAATAACATATGCCCATGATGCCACAGCGCTTCAAGGCTATATGAGTCAAATCTCTCTCTCTCCCTCTCTCTCTCTCTCTCTCTCTCTCTCTCTCTCTCTCTCTGTATTGTCTATTCCACCGTGTCTCTCTCTCTCTCGCTCTCGCTCTCTCTCCCTTCCACTCTCGCTAAAAATCAATGGAAAAACATCCTCAGGTGAAGATTAACCAAATAAAATAAGAAAGAAGAATAAACTTGCAGAGAAATGACAAATGACATATGTAAAGGGCAAAGGAAAGTGGTCACAGGCTTCCATGTGTGGTAAACTGTGCAAGGTAAATATACAAGAGGAAACTAACGGAGAAAGTTTTCCTTGCAGATGTCTCTGAGCTGTTTGGGGCTAATGAGAGTCAAGAGTCCTCTCCAGTTTTACAATAGTAAGATTTGGAAACAACCAAAGTGCCCATCAGC
>NW_006293349.1:1401336-1419890 GCF_000327345.1 Myotis davidii
TCAAAAAGCAAGCAAGAAAGGAAAAAAAGGAGTGCTCTGTAGCCAAGGGGAATTTATCTTTTGCCTTTAGGTAAAAGGTGGGGTGGGAAGTGGGGAGCACTTTCCTGTGCCTACTCCTCTGAATTTCTTTCAGCCCAAAATAATTCTGTAAGAGGCACAGTGTAGGCTGACACATTCTGGTTTCCTTCCAGTTCTGAGTGGAGGGATTACTTAGAGTAATCACTTAGTTTAAGGCCCAAAGTGGAGTAATTTTGAGAGTGGAAGTAACTGCCATTAATAATTAGGCTGGCAGAGAGGTTATAACCCAGGACAGGCCCAGACAAACTAGGAAACATGCACCTGGACAGCTCAGGTGCCGCCACCTGCTGCCACCTCTACTCTGATGTCTCAGAGGCACTTGGAATTCAATATGATGAAATCCTTACATTCTCCCCCAAACGCGTCCCCTTCCAATATCCTCTTTAACAGTGAATGACACCATCCTCCAACCAGCGCCTAAGGCAGAACTGGGAGACTTAGCCTCAACACCACCTCCTTCCTGTTATTCAGTTCTTCACCCGGTCTATCAAATGCACTTTCTTCACGTTTAAAATCCTCCGAACTCCCATCTGCACTGCAATCTCCTCAGGCCCCTGCCTTCGTTCAGATGCTGTGAGGCAATGCCAGAGCTGGTGGTTCAGAGTCTAAACCAGGGGTCCTCACACTACGGCCCGTGGGCCACACGCAAATACAAATATTGTATTTGTTCCCGTTTTGTTTTTTTACTTCAAAATAAGATATGCGCAGTGTGCATAGGAATTTGTGCATAGTTTTGTTTTTTAACTATAGTCCGGCCCTCCAACGGTCTGAGGGACAGTGAACTGGCCCTGTTTAAAAAGTTTGAGGACCCCTGGTCTAAACTTTAGACAACACTGAGTTCTGGAGGCTGGGGAGCCCCAGGTCAAGGTGCCTGCAGATTCGGTGTCTGGTGAAGGCCCCCTTCCTGGCATGCAAGGGGCTGCCCTCTCACTGTGCACACCGGGCCTGCCTCAGGCCTGCTCCAGGAGAGGGAGGGGCGACTCTGGGCTCCCCCCTCACTCTCCCAGCACGAGAGCTCCACCTCAGAACTCACCTCCCAAGGGCCCACCTCCTGACACCGTCACATTGACGTCAGGGCTTCAACATACAGATTTGGAGGCGACACAAACGTTCAGTCCATAGTAGTCCCTTTTTCATTACCTTTTTAAAAAATCTGTATTGTTAAAAGTACTACATATGTCCCCGTTTCTCCCCATTGATCCCTCCTAGCCAGCCCCACCCCCTACCCCACCCTTCACCACCCTACTGTCTGTGTCCATGGGTTAAGCATATATGCACACAACTGTAACCCCCACGCCACCTACTCTCTGAGATTCGGCTACTGTACCAGCCTTCTAAGTGGTCTCTCAACCTTTACTTGCCTCCATTCCAGTCTAGCTAATCTTTTCAGAACACAAATGCAACCAAGTCAAGTATTCGTTTACAATCATCCAGGGGTTTCATATTGATCTGAGACCAGAATCCTACCCTGCCATACAGTGCCCACGTGGCAGCATGGCCCGGCCCTGCCTGCCTCCTCGCCGACCCTGCTCCCAGTCTGCATCTCCAGCCACCTTACTTCTTTCCCCTCAAACCCGCCACACCGCCCCCTAGGGCTGTCATCAAACCTGATGGCTTGAAATAACAGAACAGGAAGTCACTGTCCTGCAGCCCTGGAGGGGAGAGGTCTGAAGTCAGGGTGTGGCAGAGCCGCCGGCCTCTGACCTTGCGGGGAGCCTCTTCCCTGGGTCCTCAGGGCAGCTGGTGGCCACCAGGCGCCAAGATGGCCCTCAGTGAGCAGCTCCGGCACTTCAGGCTCCGCCTCCATCCAGGTCACATGACATCCTCCCCTCATCCATCTCCGTGTCTCTTCTCCTCCTCTTCTTAGGGCACCAGTTACACCAGAGCAAGGGCTCATCTCATTCCCGCATGACCTCATTTTAACAACTAATTATATCGGCAATGACCCGATTTCTAAACAAGCTACTGGGAAAGAGGACTCCTATATGCCTTTAGCCGGAGTGAGGGGGAGACCAGAGCCACCCCTCCCTCTCCTGGAGCAGCCCGTCACACACGCCATATTTCCTTCGGCCGCGACCTTTGCACATGCTGTTCCCTCCACGGGAAACATTCTTCCCTTCCCTGTTTGCTCCGTTGATTCGTATTTATCCTGCCGAAGCAACTTGTTTTTTGTACGCTTTCTTTTTACTATCAATTATTTTCTAACAAAACACTCTATTCCCATCCTTAACTCCCTGCAATGAGACAAATAGTAAGTTCATAAGTATCACTGGTATAATAAAGGACAAATATGTGTGTATTTATACACATAAAATAATATACTTTATCCAATAAGGGAAAGTGAATTCCTGTGTTTGTTTAGTTTCACTGAAAGCAACCTTAGCAGTAAGACGAACGTGCTATTTCTGCCAAGCACTGTCCCAGCTCCACACTGAAGATGGAGGGCCTCGCTGTCATACAAGGTGACACGGCCTATAAATCCGCTGGCCCTGTCCCCAGACCTCGGTATTTCTGGGTTTCATTACAGCGTCACTGGTGGCCGACTGAAGGGATATCATACCTACCATCATCACGCATTTCATTCTGAAAACGTCAACACACAGCTGTTTATCTTGTTTATTTATTTCTATCGTACTCAGAAAGTTCAACCTTCACGCATCTCCAATCACTTTTCATTTTCTTCCTACTTTAAATTTATTTTTAACTTTACAACATGCACAGTTTTTTTTTAATTCTACTTAAATTTTATATACTTTCAGTAAATCAATACTTTTTCATTTATAATTAATAACCCACCTAGAGGCATTAACCTTAGGTTTAATTATATAAAAATGCCAAGCCGAAACCGGTTTGGCTCGGTGGATAGAGCGTCGGCCTGTGGACTGAGAGGTCCCAGGTTCGATTCCGGTCAGGGGCATGTACGTTGGTTGCGGGCACGTCCCCAGTGGGGAGTGTGCAGGAGGCAGCTGGTCGATGTTTCTCTTTCATTGATGTTTCTAACTCTCTATCTCTCTCCTTTCCTCTCTGTAAAAACTCAATAAAATATATTTTAAAAAAAAAAATGCCAAAAAGTGATTTGACATAAAACATCTCCAGGCATATTTTAAATGTGTGCTTATATATTAAAAATACTTCATAACTATAGTTAATTTATAAAATTTTTGTTTCATTGCAGTGGTTTTATTTTCATTCGACATACATTTTAGTAATTTCTGTTAGCCAGCCAAGTTAAAGACCTGTGGCTGTTCCTCAAAGCTCAATATACATCAAAACCTAATCCAGGCCAATATGGAAAACTGGCAAGGAAGAAATTAAAATGTAGCAAGTCCCTGTGAGCTAGGAGCTATGGTGTGTGTGTGTCTTGGCTACTATCTCACTAACTACTACTGTTTTGTTTTGTTTTAAATATGTTTTTATTTATTTTTAGAGAGAGGGAGGGAGAGGGATAGATAGAGACATCAAGGAGAGGAACATCATCGATGGGTTGCCTCTTGCATGCCCCCCACTAGGGGGCAACCCAGGCATGTGAACAGAACCTGGAATAGAACCAGGGACCTCTTGGTTCCTGGGTCGATGCTCAACTGCTGAGCCACACTGGCCAGGCACTAAATACTACTTTGCACCACTATGACTTACTTGTCCTTTATCTCCTTTTCTGGGTCCCACCTGAGACCATACATGGCTACTACGATACCACTGACTATGTGCCTGTGCTGCACTTCACGTCCGTGACTTGTAGGAGCTCCAGTGGCACGAGCAGTCAGCGCATGGCACTTGTGTGCTGTTTTTACCTGGCAATCTGTATTTCTAAATCCCTTCCCCTTTTTCACCCATCCCCAGCCCTCCTCCCATCTGGCAACCATCAATTTGTTCTCTGTATCGGTGAGTTCTGTTTTGTTGTTCATTTTTTGTTTGTTTTTTAGATTCGGCATGTAAGTGAAATGATATGGCATTTGTCTTTCTCTGCCCTACTTATTTCACTTAGCATAATATCTTCTCTGTCCATCTATGTTGTCACAAATGGCAAAACTTCTTTCTTTTTATGAGTAATATTCCATTGTTTATATGCACCACTTCTTTGTCCATTAGTCTATTGATGAAGACTTAGGTTATTTCCATGTCTTGGCTACTATAAATAATGCTGCAATGAACATAGGGGTATATATTATCTTAACAATTTAGTGTTTTGGATTTCTTCAGAAAAATACCCAGAATTAAAATTGCTGGGTCATATGGTAGTTCTCCATACTGTTTTCCATGGAGAGTTTATCAATTTACCATTCCACAAACAGTACACGAGGGTTCCCTTTTCTCCGCATCCTCACCAATTAATTGTTGTTTGTTGCTTTATTATTGATAGCCATTCTGATAGGGGTAAGGTGATACTGTGTTTTTAATTTGCATTCCCTGATGTTTACTGATGTTGAGTATCTTTTCATCTGTCTATTGGCCATCTGTGTGTTCTCTCTGAAGAAATCTCTTCAGGTCCCCTTGCCCATTTTTTAATCAGTTGTTTGGTTTTTTGGTATTAAGTTGCATGGGTTCCATATCTTTTGGATATTAACCCCTTATTGAATATATCATTGACTAATATCTTATCCCATTTAGTAGGTTCCCTCTCTGTTTTATGGATGGTTTCCTTCTATGTACAAAACCAATAACAAACCATCAGAAAAAGAAATGAAGCAAACAATCCCATTTCCAATTGCATCAGAAACCATAAAATATTAGGAATAAATTTAATCAAGGAGATAAAAGACCTGTGCTCAGAAAACTATAAGACATTGAAGAAAGAAATTGAAAAAGACACAAATAAATAGAAGGGTACACCATGTCAGGGATAGGAAGAATTAACATCATTAAAATGTCCATACTACCCAAAGAAATCTACAGATTTAGTGCAATCCCTATTCATATGCCAATGGAATTTTTCACAAAACTAGATCAAATAATCCTAAATTTTATATGGAGCCACAAAAGACCCGGAATAGCCAATGACATCTTGAGAAAGAAGAACAAAGTTGTCAGTATCCAACTCCTGATAATAAGCTATACTACAAAGCTATGGTAATCAAAACAGCATGGTACTGGCATTAAAAACAGACACCTAGATCAACAGAACAGAATAGAGAGCCCAGAAATAAACCCACACCTATATGGTCAACTAATCTAAGATAAAGCAATATGCAATGGGGTAAATACAGTCTCTTCAATAAACGGTGCTAGGGAAACAGGACACACACATGCGAAAGAACGAAACTGGATCACCTGTTCATACCATATACAAGACCAAACCCAAAATGGACTAAAGTCTTAAATGCAGACCCGAAACAATAAAACTCCTAGAAGGAAGCACAGGCAGTAAACCCTTCAACATCGCTCTTAATGACACTTTTTAAAACACGTGTCTTCAGGCAAAGGAAACAAAAGAAAACTACAGAAACCAGACTGCATCCAACTAAAATGGTCTTTTAAAGCCCAGAGTACACCGTGGGTGTCCCACAGGAAGCCACGAAGCCCTGAGAACATGAGATGCACACAGTTGGCAGGAGCTGGTAAACACGCTACCCCCAGGGGCCGGAGGACTGCATCCCGGCACCGGCATGAGCTGGAGCACCTACTAGCATTAAGTGCTCGGTAAACGATGAGTCTGAGCGAATGAATGGACGCTCGGACTTTGCCTTCAGCGTCTGACTCATATCTTCTCAGCATGAGAGCTTTTTGGGACCTTGTTGTTAGGATAGTGTAAGGGCTTTAAACAAAACACTTTCCCAGCATGCTCTTCATATGCACTGCTCATGGGGAGGGACTTTGTTCATTCACTTCTCTTTCTTAAGTCAGCATTTTGCTCTCTAAAACCAGGACTAAAGTGGTGAGAGCCGAGATCATAATCCCACCCTAGGTAACAAACCTTAAATTAATGACATTTTGAAGAAAAGGTATATATATACATATATATATATACGTATATATATATACTAGTATGTATGCCTTTATGATGTGTCATAACCAAATAAAATTGCTTTTTCTATTATTTCTTTTTTTTAATTTATCTTTAATATTGAAAGTATTACAGATGTTCCCCCTTTTTTCCCCATTGGCCTTCACCACCTTATTGTCTGTGTTCACGGGTTAAGCATATATGCATACAAGTCCTTCAGTTGATCTCTCCCCTCCCCCTCCCCTCTGAGGACCCTCGGTCTGTGGCAGGCTTCCATGTCTCTGGGTCTGTTTTGTTTGTCAGGTTATTTTGTTCATTAGAGAGCAAATGAAATGGCTTTCTTCCTGTCGGTACGAATCCTGGCGTCCCTGATGTGCGACTTGCATTTAACTGGCAACCATCGGGGTTACTCATAGTCACAGCAACAGAGGGAACAGCTTGAGCTCCCGTAACAGGTGCCTTAAGTGACTGCGTTCACAGACCTCATTAATCCTCAGCCACTAGAGCCCTCGGGAGCCGCCCAGACAGCCTGGGCCTTCTGGGCAACAGCAACGTGCCAGTAGGAAATCAACGTCCAGACGGCTGAGCTCGGGCTCCAGGCTGTCACCAGGGGGAAACGCCTGCACCATCGCCAGGACCAGGCGCCAATCGCATGCCATGATCCACTCGCTTCCTTATCCTTGATGCCTGTGAGATCAGATCTCTGAAAATAAGTCCCTCTCTCGACTCTTCCTTGGGACCGCTTCTCTTGACTCAAGGTGTTCCTTCATCAGCGAGCAGGGTGCTTGTCCAAGATAGTTGTTTTGTTTTGTTGCCTTGTAACTTAAGAAATATATTTATGGCAAGTGAAGAACTGTGCAAAACTCAAAGGAAACTTGGACCCACCTGCCTCCTACATCTTCCGTCGCTTCGGATTAGTTACAGAAGTAGCCATGGCATTAATTCTCGTGCTTTCACTCATAAAGGGCTGAAGCTTCAAAGTACTAAACGTTACCATCCCAAGTTCAATGTGGAGTCAAAAGTGTGCTGCTGCGCATGAGACAGTCTGATCTCATGTAATTACTTGACACTTGTATGGGTCTTGATCAACTAGAAATTAGTCTAAATTAGTGTTTATGGTTTGTGCTGCATTCCTCTTTCTTGTAGCTAGTGACATTGAAATTATATTTTACTTTAGAGTCCTTGGCTCATGTTTTGTTCACGTCACTCTCAAGCCAAGGAAATCAGTAGAACTTCATGTGCACATGCCTTCCCTCCTTAAGGGACATCGGCCTCTAGGAAAATGGCATTGCATCTGAGCCCAAGACTCAGACCTTGGTCTAGTTTATGAACCCACATTTGTGTGCAGACTCTATAACTGTCCATTATTCAGCTTGTGGGAATATGCTGCCCACCATTTCACTACAGTCCTGTAATTATCAAGTCGTATAATTTGTTCCAAGACCTTTATATACTACTAGAGGCCCTGTGCACAAATCCATGCCAGACTGGGTCCCTTGGCCTGGCCTGCGCCCTCTCGCAATCCAGGACCGCTCAGGGGACATTGGATAGCTGGTTTCGGCCCAATCCCTGCAGGGTCGATCCCCGCATGCCCGATCCAGACAGGAGGGAGCCCTATCCTGTGCGTTGAGCGTCTGTCTCCTGGTGGTCAGTGTGCGTCATAGCGACCTGTCGACCAGTGGTTCGGTCGTTCAGTCATTCGGATGCATGGGTTTTATATATATAGATAATATTTGTACAAACGCTGCCATCCTGGTTCCCTCATCCTCACAGGTTGGTGGTAATAGACCTGCATCCAAAGGTGGTCACGCAGAACTCAGAGTAGATCGTGTTCAGCAGCAGCTCCACGCATGTCTAAACACTCCAAGTTGTGAAAATGACCGTGTGACTTCATTACTGTCAACCGATGCTCATTGCCACCAAGTCAAGGCCAACCGGAATCCCCGATGTGGGGCTCAGGGGAGAAGGAAACTTCAGTGCATATAGTTCAGTGGTGAGATGGACCAGCCAGGCCAGGACCAGCTCAACTATGAGCCACGCAGTGGTGAAAGCACAGCCAGGAGCACCCTCAGCAAGGCTGCGCTCAGGCCAGAAAGCTCTGCCCCCACCCCCCACCCCGGCTCCCTTCCAGTCTGTTTGGGTCTGTCCCCCTCCATGGGCCCCGCCTGGCAGGCTCCGTGCTGCTTGGTCCCGTGAGGAGTCTTCCCGGTTCAGCTCCAGCCGGGGAAGCACAATCTCAGTCTCTAATGACAAGGGAAAGCGCACTCCCAGGCCAGAGGGAAGCTGACTCAGAGAGGGTTCCCCACCCTGGTCCCTCCATTGCTCTGTCCTCATGCAAATGAAGACTCCAAATCCTCACAGTTCGATTGGTCCAAAAAGCACTGTCTTGATTGGTTGGAGTGGGGCCACTCTGATTGGTCAATGAAGATGCTGATGGGGGAATATGCCTGTGCAACTCTGATTGGAGGGGGGAAGTCTCAGTCCTATTGGTTAAAAGGCCATTCTATGAACTGCTGTGTAAGGGCTGGCCGGGATGCGGGAACCCAGTGCAGGCAGGCAGTTCAGTGCAGAGTGCAACTTCAAATGCAGTTTGTGGTTTTAAATTAAGGCTCAGATAACTAATAAATAAATAAGTAAAATAAATAAATAAATAAATAAATAAATAAATAAAGGCCCAATTAGCCACTAGGAGGCCTTTTGGTATCTTCTTGCTCAGGCTTGATATTAGCAAGAAATAGTACAAAATATAGCAGAGATTATATAAGGAAACACATCTCTATCTTGAAAAAGAACCATCCTTCCATGATTAATTGATTAAAAATATTAGAAGCAAAGGAGTTATTGGCTTGATATAAACTTAAAAAAACATATAGTCACAATAGAATCTAAATTCTTAAACTACTGTGAGGTCCAACACTCCTCAAAGTCAGACAGTAAATGTTTCCACTTGGTAAAAACATGTTTTCTTTAATTAAATAATCTCATTAAATTTCCACAGTACATTATAGAAATGGATTAACTGTTTTCTGACTTTATTTGCTCTATACAGGTAGAAATAAAATCAAAATTACTATATCACTATTCTACCACCTATGCTAAAATGACAGTCTCCAGATTATTATATTTGAGTTTTTTCCTGGCTTTTTAAAAATCAATTAATGCATAATTTCAAAAAATTGGTGCATTTGTCCTTCGCAATTTTCATCAGTTATAGAAAATTAAATGGCAAAAACATCTCCCCAGGGTTATGGCTCCATAAAATAAACAAGTGACTGAAACTCTGCAGAAAGCAATCTGGAAAAGAAATATCCCGGAGAGAGCAACACACGTTTGTAGCTTTAATGAAATATAAATTAAAACACCTTCCTGCTTGGCTAGTTCTAGTGTTTTTCTTACCAGGTGAACTCTCTACTGGCGAGCAGTTATGTCATTTAGAACTGCCAGTTGGGAAATATGATCGTCCCCAAGTAAAACAGACTTTGAAAATATGTCATGCCACCACAGTGCTGTTATAGCCTTGAAAGACGGATTTTAAATTACTATTTAACTGAGAACAATTTTACCTCCAGAAACAATTTATGAAAATAACATAAATCAGATGTGATAAAATCAGTAATAAATATTGCGAATGAAGGATTTTAGAAAAGATAAGCTAGCTTTAGAGAAGACAGAACAATTTACATTCCCAAACTATAGTGCATAACATCCTTTAAATCACATCTGATGTTGAGAAATATAAATATACGCACATCTCTGGTATTGCAGCCAGAATGTATCTCTTAATGGCTGCTTAGCTTACATATATTTGTGCACGCCCCACACTGGGGATCAAGCCCACAACCCGGGCATGTGCCCTGACTGGGAAGCAAACACTGACCTCCTGGTTCATAGGTCGCCGCTCAACCATTGAACCACACCAGCCAGGTACGTGTGTGTGCTTTTATAGGAGTCTGGTTACCTTTTTAGATGGTTTTGCAATACATTTATAAGGTAAAACAAAATTGCAACCTATTCTTAGAACACAATCCTAAATGTAACATACCCGCTATTTTCAATTTCTGACCTTTACTATTTACAAAAAAAAAAAAATTTCTCTTTCTAGACAACAATTATTTTAAAAATACGTTTTTATTGATTTTAGAGAAGGAGAGGGAGAGAGATATAGAAACATCGGTGATGAGAGAGAATCATGGATCAGCTGCCTCCTACATGCCCCACACTGGGGATCGAGCCCGCAACCCGGGCCTGTGCCCTTGACTGGGAATTGAACCCTGACCTCCTAGTTCATAGCTAGAAACTCAACCACTGAGCCACCCAGCTGGGTTGGGTAATTTTTTTAAGTGCATTATTAAGCCACGTTCATTTCCCGGTGAAATTGAAAAGTGAACACAGGCAGCCAGGACACTCCCAGGCACGAGCATCACCTGTGACACTCCCACACCCGGGTCACTGCTCTCACGCTCTTTCGTCCAGACCCTGTGCCATTATTCAGGGCACATTTCCTCCTCGTCACGTTGCGGCCCCCTGGCCCCCGCTCCGGGCTCACGTCCAAACCGGCGCCCAGTGCTTCCAAGATTTGTTACATAAAGACGACTCTGGGGCTTAGAACAATAAAACAGAAATGCTCTCTCTAATCTCTCAGGCATGATTGCCACCACAAATTTATCAAATGCTAATGAAATAATAATGCATTGAAAGTCCCAGGTCCTAATAAAACTTCAGTTTATAGCCACAGCATTGCATGTTTCTTACCCAGGAAGTATTCACAATAAGCATCAGAACAAGGTGTGACTCCCTGGCACGACTGGACGGCACCATGTTCATTGTCACGTGACAAGGGAGGCAGGGAAGGGGTCCACCTCATTTACTGCAACGAACGGGGGTTGTTGTGATGACACAGGATCGGGGCCCGGATCCACCCAGGGCTGGCTCACCTCCCGCCACCACGGGCCACACGGGCGGCTCATGGTCACCGCTCTCCTCCTGCCCGTCACTCCTCTCTGCTGGCTGGGTCCCTCCGTTTATCCGCTTCAGGCTCCCTCTTCACTTCAGTTTCTACGCGACTTCCATGCATCAGCCACCTGCCATGTCCTCCCGGCCACTGTCCGTGTTTCTAAGGAACTCTGCGTTTTCCTCTTCAAATTCCCAAGAGCGGGAACCCGACGGCCCAATTCACTGCTCACAGCAGAGCAAGCGCAGGCTGCTGTGAAGACCCCCTGCTGGCTGCCACCTGCCCGGTCTGGGCTCATCCCTGACCCACTGAGCCGGAGCCGGGAGACGGGGCCTGAGTGACAGGAAGGCCGCCGAGGCCGCAGGGACCGCGTGACGCGTGTGGCTGGGATGACCGGGCGTGTGAGCAGCGTTCGCTGAGGTCGCACTGGGCCGTGTAAACGTTCAGGTCCACTGGCTGTTTAGTAAGGTCGGCTAACCCTGGTCTGGGGATGAAGTCAAATGAGTTTTGCAAAACCACCTCAAAGCTTGTGAAATTCACTGGGAAGTCAACCGCGAGTCTGGCTGAGGGAGGAAGAGAGGCCATCTCTCCAGTGACGCCTGCGATCAGTGAGTCCTGATGTCTAAACAGCGATGCAGCCATCGGGCCAGGGACTCGGAAGACGGTCTCTCTATGGATATCAGCCGTGTAAGCAGGAGCCCGGGAGGCTCGAGTCCCATGAGCACCTCTGAGGTGACAGCTAAGCCCGAGAGAAAGAGGCCACGTAGGTCAGGGATGTCTGCCGCGGGTGCGGGACCGAGAACAGAGGAGTGGGTGCTGCATAAGAGCCACCTCTGGCCTGGACGCCCAGTCTGGTGGGGAATGTGCCTCGCGAGCAGGACTAGAAGCTACAGGATCCAAAGAAACCAAGTCACGAACCATCAGCAAATGTCTAGAGACGTCTGTGGGCAGAGCCCTCGCCCCTCCACGCCGTGCACGTGGCCGGAGGAGCGTGAAAACAGTCACAGAAAGTCAAAGCTCATGGTCAACTCGGTGCCACGGTGTGTCTACGGGACAGGAAGACAGTCCGTCAATTCTTCGGGAAACGGATTCCCCAAACGGAATGTGGAGGAGGCAAATCTGGAAGAGGGGGCAGAAGACACTCGCAGCTCAGAAATAGTTTCCAGATGTTCCCAAGAGGTTTAAATTTTAACAACAATTTTGCTTCTTCTCAAACACACTCTCCTAACTCTTCCAGAGGAACATGCCCAGAGAAGCGAGGGCAGGAGAGCTTGGCCCTTGGTCCCAGCCCACCACTCAGCTCCCACCCACCAATCAGAAGACTGGACCCTCCTGGGTAATCCCACCGTTTTCTCTCGGCCCCTGGAATCCCCACCGATGGGATGAGGCACACAACCTCCTTTGCTGCTCACACTCAGCTCTCAACTTCACCCCCCTCAGGAGCTCACGTCTTCAGTTAAAAAAAAAGGCGGGGGAGTTCTCTGCTCAAAATCTAGAGACATCCCTCTTCAAACTGGAATGTCAGTGCTCACACCTCTAATGATCTTGTCCTAGTCCACAGCGTAGTAAGTTCCCCAGTCTCCGTACATTTCATCAAAACTGCAGTTATAATAAGATCTCATAACATTAAGGTAATAACTTTTAAGAAATGTTATCCACATTCACTAGTTTGCTATTAAACAAATTCACAAATGATTAAAATTGAATATGCTTGTCAAAATAAATTAGAGACTCAGTGACAAATGTTATGAGGCATTCCTTTTACTCATTAGGGTGTGACATTTCTATAACTAACAAGAGTTTTATGGATACGGGTATGAAATCAGATTCTATCCTATAAAATATCTTATTGCGCTAAGTAGAACTCATTATCACCTATAATTCAAAGAACTCTGAAATCAAATTATAGAATGTTATGTATAATGTTATTCTTCAATACTAAAGTAAGTAAATTTATGCATAGATTGTTTTATGTGCATAAAACTTCTGGAAGGATAAGTTCCATACTTCAAATAATCATCTATATTGTTGGGATTTTTATTAAGAATGCATTAATTTTATTATCAGGAGAAATAATAAACACAATCTGAGTAAATAAAAGGGGATTTTGATCACCTGTATACTTTGAAATACATTACAACTAATCTCACTTCTCATAGCCTGATTTCATGAAAATATTTTAAACTAGTAACACTTTCTGATGAAATTCCTATATGTAAAGTATCATCATTAAGATATTTTTTACTGCCCTGACTGGTTTTGCTCAGTGGATAGAGTGTCGGCCTGTGGACTGGAAGGTCCCAGGTTCGATTCCGGTCAAGGGCATGTACCTTGGTTGTGGGCACATCCCCAGTAGGAGGTGTGCAGGAGGCAGCTGATCAATGTTTCTGACTCTCTATCCCTCTCCCTTCCTCTCTGTAAAAAATCAATACAACATATTTTTTTTAAAGATATTTTTTACCTAATATACACAACAATCACATATTCCTCAGGATGAGTTTACATATAAATACAGTTTGGTTTTTGTTCTTACAAATGCAAAGGCTAAATATATGTTGATCCTTGACATGACTAACATAGTATGATGTTTAGAAGACCATAATGAGTCTAACCCCGTGGTCGGCAAAGTGCGGCTCTCGAGCCACATGCGGCTCTTTGGCCCCTTGAGTATGGCTCTTCCTAAGCCTTAGGAGGACCCTAATGAAGTTAATAACAATGTACCTACCTATATAGTTTAAGTTTAAAAATTTGGCTCTCAAAAGAAATTTCAATCGTTGTACTGTTGATATTTGGCTCTGTTGACTAATGAGTTTGCCGACCACTGGTCTAACCTATCTCCCTGTTACAGAGAATGTAGTCACTTAGCCAGTGTCCATTGTTTGTGGCAATGTCTGCAACCTCCAATCCAATGTTCTGTCAGACAGTAGATGGTGTCAGGATGCAGAGCATCATATAATAATCCTGGGCCGGCAGAAAAACACGCCCACTTTGGCAGCATCATAACTCTGCAAAGACCATGTAGAGACCCATTACTTTACACTAACGATGTGCAAGCCACAGTGTAGGAAACGGAACTTGCGTTTCAGAGCGCACTGTGTGTGAGCAAGGGCACAGACGAACGACAGCAACGATCCAGACCATGGACTCGGAGTCACAGGGAGAGAAGACGCTTTTTCAGGCAAAGGTTCTGGACTTAACAATAACCTGTAAGTAATGCCCTCAGGCAATAAAAGATGATAACGCATTCACTAAAATGACTTCAAGGGTCAAAAGGAATATTAAAAAGCAGGAAAAAATTTTAGTAATTAAAAATACAACAGGTTTTTTTTAATCTGTAAAGAAAGGTTAGACAATAAAGTCAAATCTCTCTCCCCAGAAGTAGACAGAGAGGGAAAGCAATGGCCAAGCAGCAAAGGCAGGCAGGGAGTGAGGAGGAGGAGGACGGTAGAGGAGACAGACACACGGGGAAGAGAGGAGAGAGGGGGAGAAAGAAGGAAGAAAGGAATGAGAGAACTAAGAGATAAGACAAGGAAGCCCAGAGGTGAATTAAAGAATTTTCAGAAACTCTGTGGCGATCACTTCCCAACATATATGTCTGCCAAACCATCATACCTACACCCTAAACTTACACAATGCTATGTGCCAGTGACATCTCAATAAAGCAGAGGGGGGAGAAGGGTGTCGTTTCCAGAAAGAAAAGAACAGAGAAACTGAAAGAAAGGAAATTATTTTAAACAAAAACTATAAGATTTTCTAAAGCAGAAGGAAATTCCTCTCCTTTAAACAGTACGAGCAAAATGGGTGTAAAAGGGTCTACGACAGGCACATCCTTAGAGAGTTTCAGGACAACGGGAAAGAGGCGACCCTGTGAGGGTCAGGTCACACACAGAGCATCTTCCCAGCAGCCTGGCTAGCAGCAGTGGGACGTGGCCTCCTCACTGCCAAGGCCAGGTCATCTCTGACCGCAACGTGTCCATGTATCCCAAAGATCCACCAACAAGCGGCAGAGAGTGAAAACCATTTTCTGACCCTCAGAATGCCAACACTTTCCCTCCTGGGTTCAAAATCATGCCGGCGCCGGAGGGAACACAGCGAGGAAGAACAGGACATGAAGTTCGGAGAGAGATGGGGAGACAGAGGACTCCCAGGGCAGCCCTCTGACTCAGCAAGCAGCAGAGCTGAGAGGCACTGGGTCCCATCTATGAGTTTATCAAAGAAAAACAAAAGTAGCGCCAATACAGTGACTGGTAAGGTTGACTGACTCTGGGGAAAATTGTAAGGAAACGCATTTTCCTGAACTCTCAGAGAAGGTAAAATAACCCAGATGTCACAGATTTTTAAAAAAATAATAAGCAAATTAAAGGAAAACAAAATAAGGTGATTATCAAAGCAGAAAAACGTGTGATGATTCTCAGCTGGAAATAAAATATTGTCTAAGAACAGAAATGAAAACAACGTGCATACTTAGCTGGGCAGTTAGCCTCTTTTATACATAACTAGAGGCCCAGTGCACCAAATTCATGCAAGGGGCTCGACCCTCACAGCTGGAAGGACATCTGAAGGTCATTCAGCTATCCGGACTAATTAGCATATTATGCTGTTATTATTATAGATCATATTAATGGAAAGAGTAACTATGGGTTCAACCAAAAATGTTAATACCACCATACACAGATAAGGAAGTGGGAAAGGGAGTCAAAGAGAAGTAAAGTTTACAATTACATCATGAGGAAGCCAGTAGATGGTGCCCAAAATGACAAAGCAAAATATCGCAGTGCATGTCTGTGTAGATATATGCAGATAAATGCCAGAAGAGACAGCCAGAGCTCTCGACGGTAATGTCAGGCTGGTGGCAGGCACGATCATTTTTAATAACACTTAGCATTATTTGACATTTTAGACTATGATTAAGTATTTACTTAATGAAAAAATTTTAAAGTATAAAGTAAATGCAACAGTCCTACAAAAAAAAAAACACAACGGCCCACTGCCTGGATAAGTGTGGTCACCTCACCGTCTATGGGCACCGCCCCACAATTCATTCATTTCTTAAGACTCTACTTAACCTCCCTTGAGAACTGTGATGACAGACATGGCCCTGCAGGCCTTGAGTTTGTGAAAACACAGACATAAAATTCAGGAGACGCTGTCACATGGCCCCTTTAATGAGCTCCTGTGCGCTGATGCTATCACTGAGACTCCCAGATGCTGACATTTACAATCTTTTTGTATCGCAAAACCGTGGAGACGTATGCTTAGGCCCCGAGGAGTCCCAGGTGTGCTGGAACGCAGGGTTTCCCTTCCCATGGCTTCTCGGCTCCTCTCACTCGATTCCGGGGCTCAGATGCCTTACGATGTGATCGGCATGTTGTCTAAATGTTGTTGGTAGCCTAGTGGAAGATTTAATATTGCTTCTTGCCAAATACGTCTCCAAAATGTTAATCCCCTTATCTCTCCATTATCCTTTGCAGAGCAGGCTGATGCAATACTGGAGTCAGAGACGATCAATGCAGAAGCGATTCTAAAGGCGAGGAAGGAACTTGTCAGTTGTGGGAGTCTTAGCAGAATATCTTAAACTACTTTTTTTAAGGGTGGTCAGAATTAAAGCTTTCTGTAGGGCATTTTTTTGGGTGTTGGTGTGTTTTTTTGTGGGGGACGTTTGTTTGTTCAATGGTTTTGTAAGGGGATTTATTTTGTGTGTCCGATTTGCTGGAGCTTAAGTTTTACTCTAAAGTAATTAGAATAGAGCACTAGTAATTACGAGCACTAAGATCCTATCCCCAGTTCTAACATTTATTCGATATCTTCAACAAACACTTCATGAACACCTCAAAGCCTTGCCTTGCCTTATCGCAGACGTGTTAAGTGGATGGCATACAAGACCCACTGCCTGGGAACTAAGATCAAATTATCTACTGTAGGAGATTAGAGGCTTTGCACAAAACGTTTGAGCCCTTGATAAAAAATTGATGCCAGGCCTTTAAAACAGCCCTTTCGGGAAAATGACATCTTTAGAGAATGACTGTTGCAAAATATAGACTCTATTTCATCTCAAGCCTTGATTTCAACTATTACTCGTAACCACATCAACCCTGAGAAATGCAGGCAAACAAAGCAATTAGTGCTCGTCCAGGTAGAGCTGACCTCAGCCACCTGCCTTACAAACGAAACATTCGGAACGCTGACTCCTCTTGTCATTGCTCAAGGTGAAGGTGTGGGCAAGTCAACAAACCCTGCTGTGAAGCACGTTCATGCTCTGAGGCAAGGGTTTTGTTTGTGTATCCAGCCCCAATGGGCCTCGTCCTGCCCGACCCCTGGGCCAGTCTCTTGTTCTTGGTCTCTGTGTCACTGCACACCTCTTCCGGCGCTTCTCTGAAGCACTGAGAATGGTATTGAGTCCTAAAGTAATAACAGTAATAAGTAGAGTGAGAAAGCAGGAAACCTAAGGTCTACGGGGGAGTCACCTAAAGCGCTGTTTGCCTCTATGAATAAAGTCACAGAGAGAAGAGAACAAGCCGTCTGCTCAGTAGCTCCTGGCACAGTTTTATTCTGTCTGTTAACTGTTGCTAAGCTGAGGAGCATGGGGTAGCAGCAAGGTCTAAACCAGCCGTGGGCAAACTATGGCCCGCGGGCCGGATCCGACCCGTTTGAAATGAATAAAACTATTGAAAAAAAAAGACCATACCCTTTTCTGTAATGATGTTTACTTTGAATTTATATTAGTTCACACAAACACCCCATCCATGCTTTTGTTCCAGCCCTCCGGTCCAGTTTAAGAACCCATTGTGGCCTTGGTCTACACACTGGTCTAAACACTCTCCCATTCATAACAAGTCGGGAGGGATGCCTTCAGCTGCTTAATGACAGACTTCTGAGTTAGGGAAATGGATAGCACCACGGTGCGTACAGCTATTTTATTTAAGACAGAAATTGCAGGGCACGAAAACTCAGTTCCACTCTTTTGTGTATAATCTCTCCCCTCCCCACCTAAAACAATCCACATGGCTTTGCACCCACCAGGGCAAGGATTAAGTCTTCAGTGTTTCTAGTATGTGAATACAGTATGCTCTCCTCTCAAGCTAAAATCACTCAGCGTACTCACAATGTCTCTTGTGCACCTACTGAATCCAAAATAATCAATAACCGTTCACTTGATGCTACTAGGATTTTCATTCCTGTCAAACGTGTTTTGGCTTCTACCTCTTCTCACTAATGAGTTGGGGACTTTTTAGCACGCGCCACATGCTCTCCTGCCCACTGGTCCAAACACCAACACCCAAGGGCGTAGCCGTGTGGAGGGGAGTGAGGCAGAGCAAGCCAGCCCCAGGGAGGGGAGAAACAAAGCCATGTTCTGCCTTCCCAGCAATTTCCCAATTTGAAATAATGGGTTTATTTGTGACTATTCTTAATGCCTGTCTCCCTCCTTATGCTGTAAGGCCCATGCCAACCACCATAGCTTTGCCCACATGTACCCCAGCACTTACCCAGTACCTGGCACATAACAAAGGCTCAGTAGATCCTTACGGTGTAAGTGCATCACTACGTTATGGATTCATAACTAAGCCTGCTTCTAAGCCACACTTC
>NW_006293349.1:1421835-1439877 GCF_000327345.1 Myotis davidii
AGCAGGATTTGAATCCAAATACGCAGAACTCTGAGCTCTATTCACTGATGCAGCTGAGCTGCCCACGATCGAACTCTCTCGGCTAGACAAACACACGGGCACACTTCACACAGGCCTCCCGTCCTCCCGTTCCCCAGCTGGGGTGCATGGCTTCAAACAGCAATGATTCTCTCTCTACAGAGTCAGCTGGCTGGGCCAACAGTACTTGCTCCGCTAATGCCATGGCAAATGCCAGATGACTGACGGGAACGGCAGCCGGAACGACAAGCAAGCACAGCCAGCGCACCAACGTGTGTCTAAGGAGTTCATGTTGCTCCGTGCTGTCCGACAGCTGGTGAGGCTGCACTTGGCAGCTGCGAGGGCGGCCTGGCCGCTGCAGGCGGCAGAAGGGAATGAGCCTGCACACAGTGGGGATGGGGTTCCAGCTGCACCACGCGCTCCAGGGCGCCGGGAGCCCAGCGGGTTCTGTTGGCTTGAATTTCTTGAGATTTTATATTTCATCAAATGAGTTCAAATTAGGGGCAAATCGTACCTGCTCCCCAAAAGTATGGTGGAGGCCTGGGCCGGGGGCGGGGCAGGCAATAAGTCGGGAGAAAAACGGGGACATATGCAATCCTTTCAACAACAAAGATTAAAAAAATAAACATACATGCCTTTCCCTTTTGTGTCTCTAGAATTTCATGTCTAGACTAAGTAGGAGGGGAGTTATCGCGTGAATATGCTGGCTGGCTTGGCTAAGGTTAACCCCTTAACATTAACGTTTATTTTTCTCTACAGCTGCGTAAGTTTCTGATACACTTTAATAACTCTCTTTTTTAAATTCTCCTTGGATTTGACAAGAGTTTTTATGGGAATTTTTTAAAAACAAAAAAATGTTGAAGTGGTATCATCTATCACTCAACCAGCAGGAAAACCTAAGGTTCCTATTAATATGGCAAATTATATGTCTGTAACTATGAACAGTTGATGTTTAATATGATAGGACACCGTGATAAAAATGCTGCCCTGACCATGTGCTCAGTGGTTAGAGCGTTGGCCTGCACACCAAAGGGTCGCCAGTCTGATTCTTGGTCAGGGCACGTCATTCCTGGATGCAGGTTTGATCCGTGGCCCCACTTTGGGCATGTGCGGGAGGACACCAATCAATGTATCTTTCTTAATCAATGTTTCTCTCTCTTTCTCTCTCCCTCTGTCCCTTCCACTCTCTCTAAAAAAATCATTGGGGAAAAAATACCCTCAAGTTAGGATTAACAAAAAATAAAAAAGTAACTCAAACTTCCCCTTCCCCCTACATCTCTCTCTTAATTATGTCAGAGTATTCCCATGGGGCTATTACCTACCTTAAAATGATCACTACATTAAAACGATGAATAGCAGTGACTCTCCATGGATTTCATGGTGGATTATCAACCCACTCAAATCAGAATTATGTCAAGTTCTATTATAAAATACTATAAATATTAGGTTATCCTATATAATAAAGAGCTAATATGATAATGGTGATCTTGCCGTAACGACTGATCAGCAGGAGGCTGCATGTGTGGCAGGCGCGCATGGGTGGGCGGGGACTTGACGCTGCATCCTTCTGGACAAAGCCGCAGCAGCTGCCTGGGGCTCAGGCAAGCCACGAATGGCGGCTGCCACTGCCCAAGGCATGAGGCTCAGGCAACGAGGGCCAGGCCGAGGCTCAGGCAAACCGTGGTGGCTGTGAGGGCCGAGGCTCAGGCAGTGGCATGGCTGGCAGTAGCAGCAGCAGAGGCGTGATGGGTGCTTAGCCTTCCCCTGATCGTTGGGTCACCTCCCACAGAGGGAGGCCAGAGGCGGCAGCAGCAAGGAGGTGATGGGGCAGTGCCTTCTCCTGATTGGCCACAGGGAGCGGGCCTAAGCCATCAGTAGGACATCCCCTGAGGGCTCCCGGACTGTGAGAGGGGGCAGGCCGGGCTGAGGGATCTCCTCCCCCAGTGTACGAATTTTCATGCACCAGGCCTCTAGTTAGTATTGTAATCCTATATTTATGCCCACTTATATAATAGATTAAAATAAATATGGTAACATTCATACTTCATTCATACAGATATTGAAAAAAAATACCAAGTGTTAACATTTTCTCTGGATAGTACAACTATGAGAAATATTGTTTTGCATCACTTCTTCCCATCCAAATGGAATTTTTTCATAAAATTTTTATTTTGTACTAAGGAATTGGAATTTTAATTGTTCATGAACACCTTAATTATATAGATGCAGTAGGAGACAAAATGCATCCACACAATAGTTGCATGATTATTCTAATCACTAAGGCTATGCTGCTATGAGATTTAAGAATCTATATCTAACAGTCCTCATATTCGTTTTACATCTTCTCACAACCAGAACGAAGACACAGAGACTTTGAAAAGATAACCTGTTGACAATACAGTTTAGCTCTCAGACTAAAGCTATGTTAGTTTTCCACTGAAGATGTTATTGCTCCTTAACTCAATCAACTGCAACTGGGCATTTCTCACCCCAGGTGATCCGTGGTTTTAAATGCATAAGCCAGCCAGGCTGCTACCATGTTTCTCCCATGTCCATGTCGGCGATGGAAATACGTGAAAGCAGCAGAGAACTGCGGCCGCTCTGCTGGACACTGTGCTAGCCCTTCCTGGCTGCCCACTGGGGCCACAGTACTTTGTTCAACAGAAACAGAAAAAAATAGTGTCAAGCTGTCCACAGTGGGGAAATAGGGGTGCCATTGCTTAGTAATTTAGGAAACTGGGATGTATTTTTTCTCAGATAACATGTGTGGCCGTGTGTGTGTGTGTGTTGCTGTGTGTATGTGGCTGTGCATGTGTGTGTGTGTGTGTGTGGGGCTGTGTGTGGGGGTGTACGTGTGTGTGTGGCTGTGTGTGTGTGTGCATGTGTGTGTGGCTGTGTGTGTGTGGCTGTGTGTTTGTGGCTGTGTGTATGTGGCTATGCGTGTGTATGTGTGCATGTGTATGTGTTGTGTGTGTGGCTGTGTGGTGTGTCTGTGTGTGTGTGCACGTGTGGGTGTGTGTGTGTGCGCGTGTGTGTGTAAAATTGGGAGGCAGAGACAAAGAGGTCAAAATTACAGGACTTTTTTTTAAGAAGCCACTCTGCTTCTAAACTTTAATAGCTATTATTTTTCTCTTTCTCAGACATGCAATGGTCTCATATGCCTTTAGAATTTCACCAACTATTCCTTCAGCCTGAACACCAGCCCTTGCTTCAGTAGCGGAAACTCCACACTCATTCTAGAGTCAGGGCTCTCCCTCCCGTGGGACCTGCGCAGACACGCTGGGCAGCCTCTCACACTCAGGCTTCTGTTCCCCAGGTGACCCTGTGACAGGTGTCTTCTGCGCACACAGACCAAGCGTTTCCTGGGGACACACAACAGGGTCCTATCTTTGTATTTCAAAGTCCATGCAACATTCATATTCTTGAAAGATGGATCTTAAGAGTACAGTATGGTTGTCTGAGTCTAAGGCTCCAACACTTCATTCATTTGGGGGAACATCAGCAAAAAAGTGAAACTTTCTAAGCCTCAAATTGTTTATCCTAAACATTGGAATGATGATAAATGCTACCTCACTGACCTGTTGTGAGGGCTAACACAGATCATAATTCTAGGGCACTGGGGGCAGGGCCGGGCACAACAACACATAACAAACACTAGCTCTTACTGTAATAGCCAGTAATGGCCTTGCGTTCATGTGTATCAAAGTAAACCTCATCTGTGGTGGGGGAAAGGGAGACCATAGAGACTAAACAAAAATAATGTCACAATAAAAATAAAATGAAAAATTTAATACACACTTTATATTATCAAAAAACACTTATTTTATGAACAAACTGTATTTCATTTACTTTTTGCCATTTTATAAAGTTTCTTTAATCAAATTACAAATAAAATTATATCCCTTATCAGATTTCTGATGAGAAAACAAACATGATATGTTCTTAAGGTTTCCTTCCTCATTATCAATCATTTTCCCTTAGGGTCCCATTAAATATAAGAAGATTCTTATCTGAACTAGAAAAATGTAGGCTCCTAGTAAATCCCTCTAAGAGATCCCAGCCGCCATGGCTCAGTGGTTGAGCATCGACCTATGAACCCAGTAGGGGGCGTGGAGGAGGCAGCTGACCCATGATTCTGTCATCATTGATGTTTCTCTCTCTTCCTCTTTCTTCTCTGAAATCAATAAAAATATATTTTTAAAAATATATATGAGAAGATTCTTATCTGAACTGGAAAAGTGTAGGTTCCTAGTAAATTCCTCGAGGAGGTGATTAAAGTCACTGTCACAGATGACTGGGTTTGTAGTTTCTTAATTTGGCTTTTAAGTTCCCAGTGGATCGTTAAAGGCTACACGTGCCATTCTTTTAGCTGTGGTCAATCTAGCTGAAATCTAAGTCATTACATAGTGTGCCCAACAGGGACAAATTTAGGCTGTTTACCACAAGAAAACTGTTTCCAAACATTCTGATACAATCATTTCTTAAAGCTAAAAAAATAAATGTGCCAAAGTATTACAGATAATTTAGGCCTTAAAATATGATGCATGTGGGAAATCTGAAAGTGGATTACAGAACGAGTAATCATCAAAAGCTTGAAAAATAAAGCCTTTGAGAACAGCATAATACTCATTCATCCATCTCCCAAATCCTGCAGATGGGTTCCTGTCCAAATTCTATCTAGTAATTTTAAGAAAATGCTTGAGTGAGTTGAACCATTTAGGATCCTTTCTTCCACCTCTAAACTATCATTAAATTAAGGGAAGAAATGTAAAACTTATTTTATCTGTTAACTACTACCTGTAAAACACACATATGTATGCATGGGTGCACGCACACACACACATATACACAGGGAGGATTTACCTCAACCACCCACCGTGTTTCTGGAATTTCAGGAACATTAGAGACCAATGGAATCAGAGAAAGGGACTGAGAGATGGATACCTTGGCCCAAGACTCAGCACAAAGAGGAGACCGGCTAGAAATTAAAGGCTGGCTTTCTCGAACCCAGCACCTAGGAGTTCCAGAACCGGAGACACAGAAGCTTGGAATGACAGTGCACATTTGAGTAATTTAGGTGCAAATTAAAAACAAATGACTTAAGAGTGACATCACCCAAAGGACAGCGTAGGAAACTCCCGCCCTTGTCCCTCCACAGAGATGGACAGTCAGACAGCGATCCACGGAGAAAAGCTCAGGGAGAGCGCGGATCCGCCTGAGCAACCTCAGCAGGAGGAGCGCGAGCACAGCCACCCAGAGGGAAGTAGCACAGCTTCCTCCCACCTGGACCGGGCGCCAGCGGGCTCAGGGGCACTCCCAGCTGGGAGGACTGTGGCCCCCAGGAGCTCTCGGGGTGGGGTGAGGAGCGGGCCCACAGGTCAGCACGAAGACCGCAGGGCAGCGACAATGCCCTAAATTACACCATGATGATGGGTGCGTGTCACTGACATAACTATGCTAACTCTCCCAGGCGGCGATCGGTGACAATACGCGTGGAGCATGGCCCACCAGGTCAGTTCACGACAGCCCTGGTGTCCAGAGTCTTCACTGGGGCTGGGGCACAGACAGGACTGACCACCTGTGAGACAGGGTGTGGTGCAGGCGGTAAGGCAGTGGTTCTCAACCTTCCTAACGCCGCGACCCTTTAACACAGTTCCTCATGTTGTGGTGACCCCCAATTTCATTGTTACAAATTGAACATAATTAAAGCATGGTGATTAATCACAAAAACAATATGTAATTATATATGTGTTTTCCGATGGTCTTAGGCGACCCCTGTGAAAGGGTCGTTCGACCCCTAAAGGGGTTGCGACCCACAGGTTGAGAACCGCTGCAGTAAGGGCTACAGGGACTATCAGGAGACAGTAAGACCAACTGCCAATGGCTCAAAAGCTTAAAACAGACAGAAGACCAGCCGGATCCAACATGGCCCCGAGTGTCACCCTGAGGGGACCCCCACCTCATCATACACTCACTGTGCTACATTAGTCTCCTAAACAACAAACCCCACGCCGCCAGGACTGGACACTGAACGCCCATATAAGACACAAGAAGACAGCAGGGCTCTTCCGAGAAGTCCCCACCCTCCCCTCCTGCTGACCGTCCCCCTCCTCACTGGAGGCCCTGCCCTCTGAGGAAATAAACCCCAAAAGGAAGCAAGTCCCCCTGGGAGGGGCGGCTCTCTCTGGAGTATCCTTCTCTCGGTCCCACCTCCTCACTAATAAGCTCTGTCCCCCTAAACTCTCTGCTGCATGGTGTTTGAATTCCCTCCTGTGCAGAGCCAAGCGCTGGCATCATTTCCATAACTGACCTCTAGCCCCCAGGCCCTCTGGGGGTGGAGCTGATACTGCACGGCCCAAAGCCCATTCCGTAACCCACACTGTTCCACTGTGCAGTGTCCCATGGCCCCCGGGGAGCCGGCTCTTCCACAGGCTGAGAGGTCACTCCCCAGGAGCCAGAAACAAAGGCCGAGTCTGTCTGTGGGGAAGGTTAATTCCTGACCACCCAGCATTCCTCAGAAGAGAGAGTGTAAGGCTGTTGGTGGTATTGACTACAACTCCTCAAAAGAGCACCAGAAAGCAAAACAAAACAAAAGAAAGTTAAAAATGTTCAGACCTGTTATGAGGGAGAACATCACCAAAAACAAAGTCACATTCGTGTCTCCAAAAGAAGGGATGACAGAAAAGACCACCAGCGAGGATTTGGGGTCCAAGATGAAGTGGTTTGAGGCGGGTCTTCCAAGGCAGAAAACTAACGGGATTGGGCAAAGCTCACCATATAATAGTGTTGCCCGGTTAGTGTGGCTCGGTGGCTGAGTGTGGACCTACCAACCAGGAGGTCACAGCTCCTGGTCATTCCCAGATGTGCCCAGGCTGCAGGCTCAATCCCCAGTGTGGGTGTGCAGAAAGCAGGTGATCCATGATTCTCTCTCTGCCTTACCTGTCACAGGGTCATCTGGGGGACAGGAGCCTGAGTGTGAGAGGCTGCCCAGCGTGTCTGCGCAGGTCCCACGGGAGGGAGAGCCCTGACTCTAGAATGAGTGTGGAGTTTCCGCTACTGAAGCAAGGGCTGGTGTTCAGGCTGAAGGAATAGTTGGTGAAATTCTAAAGGCATATGAGACCATTGCATGTCTGAGAAAGAGAAAAATAATAGCTTTTAAAGTTTAGAAGCAGAGTGGCTTCTTAAAAAAAAAGTCCTGTAATTTTGACCTCTGTCTCTGCCTCCCAATTTTGTATCTCCCCATTGATGTATCCCTCTCTCTCTCTCTCTCTCTCTCTCTCTCTCTCTCCTCTCTCTCTCTCTCCCTTGCCCTCTGAAATCAATAAATATATATTTCAAAAATAAACAGGTCACAGTGTAGGACTGTGCGCACGAGAGGACAGTGGCACGCTCTGCTCCATCTTCACAAGAACACGAAGCACCTCTTCACCACGGAACAGTTTTCGAGACATCTGCTGTTGGAACGGGTGAGCAAGCTCCTCCCAGGCAAGAATCCTGAACCAAACACTTAGTCGTGTCGACAAATCCATCTCAGTTTTCACTACCAATCGCTTAGCAAATGTGGGTGCACGGGGCCTCGATTCTCAGTGCTCAGAACAGAATCCCAGAGCGCGCTTGGAAGTCACACAAAACCAGGAAACTAGTCCGAAGAGAGTCCCTACCAGGCCGCAGGGGTTCTATCAAGGGTCTGAGTCCTCAGAGCCCGTTGAGGTGTTTTCCTAAGAAGTTCAGCTCAGCTATTAAAGGATAAACAACTAGGAACTCAAGTCCGCCCGGCCGGCCTGGCCCAGCGGCTGAGTGTGGATCTGTGAACCAGGAGGTCACAGTTCCATTCCCGTCAGGGCAGTGCCCAGGTTGCGGGCTCGATCCCTAGTGTGGGGTGTGCATGCGGCAGCTGGCTGGTCAGTGATTCTCATCATTGATGTTTCTCCCTCTCCCTTCCTCTCTGCAATCAATAAAAATGTTTTTTAAAAAACAACTGTCTTTAGCGTGGAAATAGTAACGCCTCCATTGAGGTAATGAGTAGGATCGAACAGCTTCTAAATGACAAGGCTGGGGTGCAAACTGGTCTGTTGGAATCCCAAGCCTTCAGCCAGACCACCTTGTCTGAGATAGTCTCATTTTTACGCAGAAATACTAAGTAAAATAATATATGGGAAAAAAACTTTCTAGAACTTGACACACAATAGGTACCAGTAAATATTAATTTCCTTCCTCAACTTGTGAAGATTATTGCTCTCCACCACTTAAGTTCAAAGACAAGGAGAAAAGGATCTAAGTACAGTAGATATTGAAGTCACAAATATCAAAACTTTCTGAACTCTGCAACCAAGTTCCTCCCCTACTCCTTGCAAATGAAATAATGTGTATCTATTTGTCTGGACCGAGGGAGAGGGAATAACAAGGTGGGAGTGGCAGGTAAGGGGTAAGTGTATTAAATGGTCGTGGAGCCCAGCCTGTGTGGCTCACTGGTTGAGTGTCCACGTATAAACCAGGAGGTCATGGTTCAATCCCCAGTCAGGCACATGCCCGAGTTGCGGGCTTGATCCCCAGTGTGGGACATGCAGGAGACAGCGATCAATGATTGTCTCTGATCATTGATGTTTCTATCTCTCTCCCTCTCCTTTCCTCTCTGAAATCAATAAGAATGTATTTAATAAATAAATTAAATTAAAATGAAATGATATTTGGAAATTAGGGTTGAAAAGGAAAGAATTTAGTAGCCTCTGTATACATCTTCAGTATTTAAATACTTTGACAAACTCTAAGTAGAGTTATTTTTGTATTTGAAATAGCTGACTCTTGTTTCCTTACCACAGGCAATCCCAAAGGACTCCTATTCCCTACAAATGAGTGTGTTCTTTTTCCATCGATTTGCAAGTCAAACTCAAGGCTCCCTTTAAAGTAACAGTGAGGGCACCTGTCCGTGGCCCTTCGCTGCTGGGTGACAGCGGGAGCGCGTGAAGGAGGACGAGACGCGGAATGGAAAGCCAGCAGCACTGCTGCCTCCGGAAGGAGGGGTGCTGGCATTTCCGCTGATTTCAACGGTAACGTCCAATGTTTCTGCAGCCTCGTGCTGCCAGGGTCAGTGTGGGAAGGCTGCTGTCAACAGGCCCAGTCAGACATGCATTTCTCTAAGCAAACCTTTCTAAGCTCGGATCTGTGTGGAGAATTCCTCACTGTTTTGCCAACTCACTGCCGTGACAGAGAACGTTGGAGCGTTTTCTTTTCCTGGAGGACAGTAAAAGCATCCTCCTCGACAAACTTCTCCCAGCCTTCACATATCTTCTGTTCTTTCAAATGCTGGTTGGTCCTCTGAAACGGCCGTCACATAGATGGAGAAGGGGCATTCGGGCTGATCCCTGCAGGCAGGAATGGTTGCAAATGTAGGCGAAGGCAGTTAGGACTTCGGCCAAGGGCACTGCATGGAAACCTGACTGCACTGGGGGCCCACGTAATGAAAGGCCCGTTGGTGAGCAACCCAGGACCCCTGGCTCTCGGGAGAGCTGTCCAGGACCCCTTTCCTCCCGGCGTGCTGCTGTGTCCTCTCTAGGGGTGGCCTTCATTCTCGGGATTCCAAGGCGACTGCTCCACCTCACGACCTCGTGTCTGCATCCCAGTGAAGAAGGAGGATGCAGGGCACAGGGCAAAGGCCCGCTGAGTTTGGTCTGTTTCCAGATGTTCACTGAGGTCCCTTCCAACAACTTCCTCTTGCACTCAGAGCTCCCAAACTCTGTGCCAAACTACAAGTGTCGCAGCAAATTCAGGGCCTCACAGGATGCCTTACGTTTCTGAGGAAAGGGCCATCTGTCAGACAGCCAGTGAGCTACTACCTTGAGCAAATTCAGTTTCAACAGCTGACCTTGCTACGTGAAATGACACACCTTCGAAAAGCTGGGATTTTGACAGTGGCTATTGTAAGGAAGAAAAGAAGCAAGTGCTATTTGAAAATCAATGAGGAACAGAAAATGAGGGGCCAGGGCCCAGATTCTAAGATTTGAGAAGTCGTGCCGCATTCAAGGCAAGAACCTCCATTAACACGAAAATCTGGTTGGTCAAAATAGAATAAAGGTAGTTTTTCTCTCAATTAATATATATGACTTTTCCAAATAGGACACAGATAGTCATTACACTGATTAAGTTAAAATGACCTACAATTTAACAAAAGTTGTAGGTACTTCTGGGGCTTGCGGGCACGGTGAGAAAATGACAGAGGCACTACGAGCTCAGCTACTAAGGATGCTTAGGAGCCTGGGCCTCCGACCATTAGCCGTCACCCGTGCCCAGGAATGCGGGAAGAGCTGACCTTCTGTTAGACAGCAACCAGGGTTCCATTAGCAAAGAAAAGGGGAAGAAGGACAAGTGGGCAGGAGAGAGCGGCTCAGTCCCACAGACAGATCAGGAATGTTCATGCTGTTCCTACTTCCTTTTGAACATTCTCAAGTCCGAGAATGTCAAAGCACCATGAAAGAATTGGAGAAATATGATAAACTAGAGGCCTGTTGCACGAAGAGATTCGCACAATAGGCCTTCCCTTCCCTTGGCTGCTGGCACCAGTTTTCCTCTGGCACCCGGGACCCAGGCCTTCGCTCTGGCTGGGCTCTGGCCAAAGCCTTCCCATCCCCCCCCACCCCCCCGCAGCCGGGAGCCCTTGCGGCTCCGCTGATCCCAGGGCCGGGAGGCCTCACTGCTCGGCCGGCTTCAGGGCCGTTTGGCTTCGCTCCATTGCTTGGAGCCTATGTATGCAAATTAACCGCCATCTTTGTTGATGGTTAATTTGCATATCGCCCTGATTAGCCAATGGGAAGCATAGCGAAGGTACGGTCAATTACCCTTTTTGTCTTTTATTAGATAGGATTACCAGTGAATGCTCATGCTTATTTCCATCTTACTGTTGTCAGTATTACAATGTCCCCGTGCCCCACCTCCCCCAGCCCTGCCCCACCCGGCCTTCCCCACACTACTGTCTGTGAAATATGCTTGGATGGTCTCTGATCTCTTCCCACTCTCCCACCAAGGCTCGTGCTTATTGGTCACATACTTGGACAGCACCTTTGTGGATTTTATAAACCTCACATCGCCTCAGTAGTTCAAAGTGTTATATAGTAGTTCATCCTCCGATATAATAAAAGGCTAATATGCAAATCGACCAAACAGTGGAATGACCAGTCGCTATGACGCACACTGACCACCAGGGGGCAGATGCTCAACGCAGGAGCTGCCCCCTGGTGGTCAGTGCACTCCCACAGGGGGAGCGCCGCTCAGTCAGAAGTCGGGCTCACAGCTGGCAAGTGCAGTGGCAGTGGTGGGAGCTTCTCCTGCCTCCGGGGCAGTGCTAAGGATATACAACTGACGGCTTAGGCCTGCTCTGCGTCTAAGCCATCAGTCAGACATCCCCCAAGGGCTCCCAGACTGCAAGAGCGCAGGCCAGGCTGAGGGACTCCTCCCCCCCGCCCCAAACTCCAGTGCACAAATTTCATGCACTGGGCCTCTAGTATGTTATAAATTGTGAAGCTTCTTTTGTAATGTCTTAATAGCACCAAGTAAAGGGATGTCAACATCATTTTCATTATAAAAAGAACTCTTTAATGGTCTGACATATTGTTTAAAAATGTATTCTATTCATGACATCCATTCATCTCAAGGTAAAACCTATATTTTGGCAGCTTTTCTCTGCTTTAAGTGAGCTATTACTTTAACCACAGGCATTTGCAAGACAGCCCAATTTTTTTCTTAATGTCTGCTAAATTTACTGATGATAGACACACGCTTTTGCTAGAGGTAAAACAGATATTGGTGAGGTTGTTAACTCCCAGTTACCAACACACAAAACTATTAACTGAGGTGGAATCCTCTGCGCACGTGCCTTCGTTTCTTTTCCCAAATGGAGAGATGCCGGAGCGTGACTGTGGCATGAATTGTCCAGGGCCCGTCAGCTGGAAGGCGGTTTTCACTCGAAGAGTTGGGGGTGGGGGATTGGAGATACGACAAGACTGGGAGAGGCAGCGTGGAACTGTGCACAAGTTACTGGCTTTTCCTCCTTCTTCTCACATTCCATGCGCAGCAGTGACACCTGCTGGCCGGCGGGAACACTGCCGCTGGGACCACGGCCTGGAGAGCAGGGCCCTCGCTGCATGAAGGCGCCATGTGAAAGGTCCCTTCGTCAGGAAGAAGCAGGTCATCTTTAAATGCCTGCAGTCATCGAATACCAGCGTCCGTGTTTAAAACAAAGCGTAAGGGAAGAGCAGCAGGTCCTTCTTCACAACTACACAAGACCCGCGTTAGACGCACAGTCACTGACGTGAGACGTTCACTTGATACAAGGAGCGAGCCTGGTGTTCTGCGTCTGCTGTGGAAATCGCACTCCCTAGGCAGTTCCCTGGCCAGGGAAGAAAGCTACCGGAAAGGGCAACAGTCCACAAGATGGCATGTTCAGGCCATTTCCAGCCGCCGAGAGAGAGGTCGGGACTGAGCGGGAAGGACCCAGTGTTGCTGGCTGCCCTTCCTCTGCGACTTTCCACCGGGGCCTGTCCCTGTGCAGAGCTCCCCGGACCCCCAGTATCGGCCAGGGAGCACCCTCAGGGCAGCCTCCCGTCTCATCACCCACCTCGCCCAGTGCCCAGTGCCCAGCACGGGTGGCCCAGAGCAACGCGGGGTCTACACAGGCTCTGCGGTGGCCTCGGGGTGAGAATCCCACCCTCCCGGGCTGAGCCTGGCACCGTAGCTACAGCTAATATATTTCCACTCTAACCCTCTTCCCCAGGCAAGAGGGCCAGGGGACCGCGCTCATTTCAAGGTGATTTTCTCGCGCCTCCCTCCCTAGAAAAGAAGAGAAGTCCCACATCCACGCATCATCATCATTTTCACCATCAACACCAGGACATTCCAAGCAGAGACTAGAGCAAACTTAACCTGAAAGCAGCAATTGTTTTTAAAGTAGAGTGTAAAACATGAAGAGAAGCTGAATGACTTGTTCCCCCAGTCATGAATGCTACACAGAAATGAGTACTGTGAGTTCTAGTCATACATTTTAAAAAGCGCATTTAATGCTAAGAAGAGGAACAATGTGTCGCTCAGGGTGATTTAAAGTGGATTAAGTGCCAATGAACCAGATAGACGTATTATGAAAATTATACTAATTATGTTTATCCTATCATCTGGATTAGCTATTCTCTCTTCATAATAACAGCTCTTTACAACCTTATTACTGTGAGTCACAATAGATATTTGTAAAGAACATTTTTAATAGAAAATATTTTTTTAAATACAGGTAAGATTCTTCTTTGCATTTAGAAATTAAGACTTTTATGTTACCTAAAATTGCAAATCAAATCTGACCAAAGAAACAAGCTATAAATAATGTGTATTGGTTCCTTAAATGGTACATAAGCCATTATGATTAATAGAAATTTAGTATTATAGTCAGAATTATATACTGGATATATTTCTGAATTCATAAAAAAGTATTATTCTCAAAAATGGGAGAGATAAGCAATTGATTCATTTCCTTACCTGATCTATAAAATCTGATAGTTGTTTCTGGTATTGTTATTGCTTTATTACTCAGATTTCTAGTATCACTTTCAAAATTGTTCTCTAGGTAAATAAGCCACATACAGCAGATGTAGCTACTATATACATTTTTCATATAGAAAATGTTAAATGTCCTTTAAGTTTACAGCAGTAAAATGAACAAACTATAAAGGAGTGGGTCGTTATCTAATTGATAATCTACCTCCTTCCATGCAAGAAATAAATAAAGTGTAATAAAGGTTTTTCTTTAGATACACTGTGCACAGCCTAGTAGCAGTTTTACTCGGAAGAAGGGGTGGGGGGATGTGAGTACGTGTGGAAGGAGTGCACCCTAAGGCAAAGGGAAGAGGGTCAGAAGATATATAAAAAGCACTCCCTCTCCGCGCCCTCAGGAAGGCCATCGTGAACTTGGCTTCCACTAAGATTTAAATATTGAGAGAGACCCTGCAAATTCACAAATATTTACGTTGTGCCTAATTAGAAACCAATTATAAATTATTTTTTAACACATTGTATGCGGGAAATGTATTTATACGTTTTACTTATATGTTTTTCGTTGACTGGTAGTAGAGTGCGGGACACGTATTAATACGTTTTTTATAGACTAGTGGTAGAATGCAGGTAACATAAATACGTAAACTAAAGTTATCGTAATTTTACTGAACGTTGCCATTTGAGCAAAAAATTAGCAAAAAATGGCCCACGCCATCTGTTAGTGCGCGATAAAAACTACCCGCAAACAATGTGTTAATATTGATATTACAAATAGTATATTTAATGCCTGATTGGGGTTAATGACAATAAATGAAACCTTTGCAAAAAAAAAAAACAACACGTTTTTTAATTTATACAGAGAAATCCAAGGAGCAAGTGTAGGAATGGGCAGTAGGGGTGTGAGATACGGTGGAAGGAACCGAAATCTGGTCAGGCTGAAGCTACTGACCTGGGCTCACCCAGCAGAGTCCGCGTGTAATGTTACAACGTGGGGCGTTAGGAAGGGCCCATGGTGTGGCTGGTTGATGGGCTGAACATGTTAGAGAGTCAGACTTGCTTGGCTTTCATGTAAAGGAAGGGCTTCGAATGCTTAGGGAGACTGAGGTGCACAGCGGGTTTCCGTCACTGACGCCCGGTGTGCCGCCCTGGAGAGTCCAGAACACAGACGTTCCCCACGAACAACTGTGTGCACCCTGGCCTCCTGGAGGGGCTCTACGCCTGCTCTTCCCGTGAGGCAGGCCTCCCAGGGGAACCAGGCACAGGACTGAGGAATCTGGATGCAATGGGAAGCATGGATCCCAGTGTAGCAGGAGCCAAGTGGCCGTGCTAGCTAATGAGCCATGGAGGTGGGCGTGGTGACCCTGTGGACAGCCGAGTCGGCGCAGCAATCAATGACACTGTGCGGATGCATGGGATTGGCTAACTGATCATTATGTTCCCGGACATGAAACAGGTAGGAATCCCACCAACCTCTGACTTGATCTGCATAAGCAGGAAAGTTCTAGGTCAAGTGAGCGAACAGCTAACTTACATCATAAAGACAAAGAATAAGTCCCCTCGGCCAATTCTGAGATGTCAGCCAGTTCACACGCCCAGGACCCCTTGAGTGTCTGCCCACATCTGTGGTGTTTGTCTTTCTCCCAGTCTCCCCCAAGGCGATCTACAGTGTCCCATCCGAGTAACTGTGCATCGGGGAAAGGACACGACCAGACCTTCCAGGGCCACTGGGCATGGCTCTGGCCTGACACTAACTCCAGGAGACCCAACATCACCGTGGCCACCAACCAGTCCGGGGCTTATGGAGGTCAGTGGTCAACGGAGGCCCAGCTCACCGAGGGCTCACAGTGGATTCAGTGGGCCCCGAATGCGGCCTGTGGTGATTTTCCCAGTTCCAGGATGGACAGTTAAAACAGACGAACTCCGCAGACTGAGGAATCTGGGAGGGAAGGCGGGGAAGGCTGGGTGGGTGGGAAGAGATCAATCAAAGACCTTGTGTGCATATGTGCATAACTCACGGACACAGACAATAGGGTGGTGAAGGCCTGAGGTGGGGGCTGGGGGCGGGCTAGAAGGGGCCAATGGGAGGACAGATGTAATGCTTTCAACATAAAGATATTTTTTAATAAAAATAAAATAAACATACTCAGCAGGTGCCAGAATCCTCACATGCGAGCTTATCGATTTTTTTCCTTCAAGGTACACATTTCACTCTGTTGTATAGTTCCTTCGATGAAATTACTCCCAGGGTCTTCCTCGTGCTCAGCATGACACATCATATCAGTCACTGCCTGGCTAATAGTGGAACTGCACTGACCAGAGTCCCACGGGAATCTTCTCCACATGCATTGCAACAAGCGGTCATTCTAATTGTAGTAAAGCCAACCATTCAAGTCAGAATCGTAACGTCTACATATTTATTGCTCTCAAATGTCCTCTTCTTGCATCTGGGCCTGCTCCGAAAGCTACCAGGACGCTTCTGGGCCCACGTCACTCAACGGGCCTCCGGGTTCCGATGCCCTCCCCACAGTCAAGCCTGGGAAGGGAGCTACCGAAACAAGCAAGACCCTGCCTTTAGCCTCCAGGCTCTCTGTCCAGCAGGGGACAGGGATCATAAACAAGGTGAACAAGCAGGGTGCTGAGCGCAGGGAGGCCCAGGAAACAGTGAAAGGAGCAGGCGCTGGGAGAGAGATGGACAAGGAACCGCCCTGAGCAGAGGCTCGCGCTGAGCCACGAGGATGGAGGGACCGCAGGCCGAGACCAGGCGAAGGGCAGGGGCGTGGGGATGGAGAGAGGGCCGCCACAGGGAGAGCAGCGGAGGGGCAGAGGGCGCACAAAGGGGAGGCTGGGGCTGGGGAAGAGTCTGCAGGCGTCAGAGTCCTCAATCCCACAGCCCGCAGAGCCGGCCGCGGATCCGAGCAGTTATGCAAACTTTTAAAATAATCGTAATAAATCCATTTTAGGCACATTGGTAGATGCAGTAAAATAAAATACAGCTCATTTGGTGAACTGATCTCTCAACCACTGAGGTTCTGATAAACTCATCTGGAGCCGAAGATTGGTAAGTTCTGGACGGTTGTGTTTTCCAAAGATGGGGCAAAAATATCTCCCATCTCGCCCGGCCGGCGTGGCTCAGCGGTTGAGCGTCAACCTATGAGCCAGGAGGTCACTGTTTGATTCCCGGTCAGGGCACATGCCCGGAGTCTGGACTTGATCCCCGGTGTTCATAAATAGTCTAAAATCTTTGTATGTCTACAAATTACATAAAAATATAAAATGGGAAAGAGCGCACGCTTGGGGAGACCTCTGGACGGCACGCCCTGGCTCCCGGCCGTGGAGCAGCAGCAGAGCTCATTGTGTAACATGTGCTCAGTCACTTCGCGCCGGGATCCGTCACACGGATGATGCGATGGAACATCCCCAACGATGCCCATGAGGGGAGCAGAGAGGTTGGGTCACTGGACAGAGTCATGGGGCATCAGGCCAAGGCCAGGCTCCGCCCCCACAGCCCAGCCCCTTCTCACAGCAGAAAGCTGCCCCTGGTTTTAACATACAGCAAAGCACCAGACAAACACTACAAATTCACCGTTCAAACACTGTGCTGACATATTCCTAAAGGAGAGAACCACTGAGTTCGTTAACGTGAGAAATTAACCTGCTGTTCTTCACGGCCCTTTTCCCGCTCAGCTTCCCGAAGACAAACTCTGGGACCGTAATGCCAACGATGCCCATTAGGTAGTTGATTTCTCCAAAATGTTCAAGGCCCTTGTGAAATTATTTTTCAACTGGATTAATACCCCAGGTAAGTAAATGAAACGAAAGGGGCAGAAATTCAAGTGTGAACATGAATGTCTCTGTAGACGGAGACTCTGAAGGCAGTAACTTATATAGTGATGTGCTGGGTTATTGCTCTTACAGACCCAGCCAAGTGGTGGGAAGTAAAACTGCCTCCAACCAAAGACTCTCTGAAGAGAACGCTGAGCTGGGGAGGGGCCGTGACCACGGAGGCAACTTAGACAGACAGGAGAGACGGGACAGTCAGACTTAGGCCGCCACTCGCTTCTTGGTGGCGACCTCACCCAGCACTGTCACCCCACTGCTCTAAGGGCTTTCTGTGTTGGGTGGTTACAGGAGCGTGCGGGCGTGTCCTGAGGCCTTGAGTTCCCACAGCTACTGTGCGTTATCAGTGTGGTATGTCTTGTTCATCTTCCGTGGGTTTTGGCATTGACCGCGGCATTCGTAACTATAGACTGCTTATTTTTAAAATATAAAGTGTCACCCTAGCCAGTCTGGCTCAGTGTATGGAGCAGGGGTCCTCAAACTTTTTAAACATGGGGCCAGTTCACTGTTGGAGGGCCGGACTATAGTTTAAAAAAAAAACTATGAACAAATTCCTGTGCACACTGCACATATCTTATTTTGAAGTAAAAAAACAAAACGGGAGCACTGAAGTATGAAGAGTCAGACTGAGAAAGAAGATGGCGGCGATATAGGCAGACG
>NW_006293349.1:1446286-1456932 GCF_000327345.1 Myotis davidii
AAGATAAATACCACATGATCTCACTCATTTGTGGAATATAATGAACAACATAAACCAATGAACAAAAACAGATCTAGAGACAGAGAAGCATCGATCAGATGCTCAAACCTCAGAGGGAAAGTAGGGGAGGGTGGGGGTAAGGGGAAGAGATCAACCAAAGGACTTGTATGCATGCATATAAGCAGAACCAATGAACATAAGACACTGGGGAATAGGGGAGGCTAGGGGACTGTCTAGGGCGAGGGGAAAAAATGGACACATATGTAATACCCTTTGTAATAAAAAATAAAATTAAAAAAACAAAACAAAAAAAAAACGGGAACAAATACAATATTTGTATTTGTATGTGGCCCGCGGGCCGTAGTTTGAGGACCCCTGGTATAGAGCATGTGCCTGCAGACTGAAGGCTCCCGGGTTCAATCCTGGTCAAGGGCACGTACCTGCTCTCCTCTCCTGGGATTTAATTTTCAAAAAGTCCTAACCAAATGCTAAGGGAGAGCCAAGGGGAAGCAAGGAACCCACCAGCATTAAAAACAGCTCCTCTTACAGAATGACAGACGCTATGACTCTCCGCATAAACACTGGGTGAAATTTCCCCCAACGCCAAAAACTCAGTAACTTCCCAAGTATTGCTATGTTGATGCTTAAACATACGGAGGGAGGCCATCCGCTGTGATGTGCTTCCTGGCAGCAGCAAACTCGCTTCACGGATTATCCGCTCCTTCCGCTCCTGCTGGCAACACCTTACATTCAAATTCACGGGGCCACCACAGAGGGATTTCTGTGGAAAGGCGGCCAGCAGAAGCGCCCTCACAAAGGGGAATGCGTGGGTGTCTGTAACATTTTCCTGAGGCGCGGATTCCTTTCCAAAGCTTCATATAAATGCAAACAGCCACCCTAACCGGTTTGGCTCAGCGGATAGGGCATCGGCCTGCGGACTCAAGGGTCCCAGGTTCGATTCCGGTCAAGGGCATGTACCTTGGTTGCGGGCACATACCCAGTAGGGAGTGTGCAGGAGGCAGCTGATCAATGTTTCTCTCTTATCCATGTTCCTAACTCTCTATCCCTCTCCTTTCCTCTCTGTAAAAAAATCAATAAAATATTTAAAAAAAATAAAAAAATAAATGCAAACAGCCTTTTCCTCCGACTCCCTGAATATTCTAAGATCATGACAAACATTAGCACCTTTAAGCATCCAGGCTTTGTGCTCACTAAATCTTTCTCCAGTCCCAGAACAGTGATACAGTGATTTATGTACAATAGGCCTTTAATAAATAATTTTTGAATGAATAAAAAAATAAATTTAAGGATTCTAAACATGGTTCTGCCTGGAAAGCAGTATGTCCATTAGACTCTTCCCATCTCACAACTAAAAGCGAGGCTTTGAAAATCTACCTTTGTAACATGGGGTTCAGAGAGTAAAGAGAGAGCCCTGTGGCAAATACAAATTCTCCTATTAATCACTCGTTAGACTTCATTTGCTGAAAATGGTTAGCTTTGATCAAATAATTGAATCTGCACCCCTCCCCTGGGAACCGACCTCCAGGCCATTTCACAATGGACATTTCCCCTCGCTGAGACCATTCTCTCCCCTTTGCCCTCCCCTCCCCCCACTCCCCACCCCTGTCCTGCACAGAGAATTCTCCGCAGAAAAAGCCTCCAAAGTCCTTTAAAAAACTCTGCCTCCCTGTCCCTGGGGGCAGGCGCATTTGGGGCTCAGCCCCTCCGGCCTCCAGATGGCCGAATACTTTTCTATTCCCTCGCCACTGTGGCCTCGTGCGTTCCTCCTTTGGCGACCCTAACAGAAATCACCAGACATGCATCTAGTCCTTTACTGTATTTAAAGAAACAGATTTTTGAGAGTTTAAAAATAATTTTTGGTGAAATGTAAAGGTGTTCTTACTAATTCACAGAGGATGGCTTTAGTCAAAAAAGCACTTGTTTGGGAGTTCTGGTAAAAGACTTCAATGTAAGTTGTGAAGCCATAAAATCCTAGAAGAAACCACAGGCAGCAAAACCTCAGACATCTCTCGTAGCAACGTGTTTGCTGATGCAGCTCCTCGGGCAGAGGAAACTAAGGAATAAATAAACCAATGGGACCACATCAAATAAAGAGCTTCTGCACAGCAAGAGAAACCATCAACAAAACAACAAGAGAGCCCACTGCATGGGAGAACATATTCGCCAATTATTCATCTGATAAGGGGTTGATATCCAAAATATATGAAGAACTTACACGATTCAATACCAGGAAGACAAACAATCCAATTTAAAAATGGGCAAGGGACCTAAATAGACACTTCTCCAAAGAGGACATTCAGAAAGCCAAGAGACATATGAACACATGCTCAAAGTCACTGATCATCTGAGAGATGCAAATCGAAACGACAGTGAGGTACCATCTCACACCTGTCAGAATGGCTGCCATCAGCAAATCAACAAACCAACTGCAGGCGAGGATGCAGAGAAAAAGGAACCCTCGTGCACTGCTGGTGGGCATGCTGACTGGTGCAGCCACTGTGGAGAACAGTGTGGAGTTTCCTCAAAAAGTTAAGTATGGAACTGCCATTTGACCCCGTGATCCCACTTCTAGGACTATATCCCAAGAAACTAGAAACACCAATCAGAAAGAACGTATGCACCCATGTTCACAGCAGTGTTACTTACAACTAGAGGTCCCATGCACGAAATGCGTGTACTCAGGGGAAAGGGGGTCCCTCAGCCTGGATTGTGAGAGGGTGCAGACCAGGCCGAGGGACCCCACCAGTGCACAGTCGGGACCAGAGAGGGATGCACAAGGTTGGCCAGCTGGGGAGGAACTGCAGGAGGGCTTGAGAGCGTGTCCGGCCCATCTTGCTCAGTCCTGATCAGCCGAACCCCGGCAGCAAGCTAACCTACCGGTTGGAGCATCTGCCCCCTGGTGGTCAGTGCACGTCATAGCGAGTGGTTGAGCGGCCTCAGCATATCATTAGCATATTACACTTTGATTGGTTGAATGGCCAACTGGATGACTGGACACTTAGCATATTAGGCTTTTATTATGTAGGCTAAGATCTGGGAACAGCCCAAGTGCCCACCAGCAGATGAGCGGATAAAAAAGCACTTGTTCGGGGAGTTTTATCTGCTGGGCCTGATAAGTTATGGTTAAATATATCACTTTAGCCGAAACCGGTTTGGCTCAGTGGATAGAGCGTTGGCCTGCGGACTGAAAGGTCCCAGGTTCGATTCCGGTCAAGGGCATGTACCTGGGTTGCGCGCACATCCCCAGTGGGGGATGTGCAGGAGGCGGCCGGTCGATGTTTCTCTCTCATCGATGTTTCTGACTCTCTATCTCTCTCCCTTCCTCTCTGTAAAAAATCAATAAAATATATACATATATCACTTTAAGTTCCACTAAAAGTAACTTAGACATTGAGGGACAAGTCTAACAGCACGTGGCATAGGTTATAAGGGTGAACAGAAACCTACGAAATGTCAATGTGTCATTTGTCATCATGTGGAAGGAAGAGAACCCCCAGCCTCCCGCGTCGCCAGCGTGTCCTTCAGGAGACTCGCCTGTACAGACGCCTTCTCTGTCTGCGATGCGGGGAGCCCGTTAGAAGCCTCCCGAGCCCCCAGAAGGCCTCTCCTGGGGCCCCAGAGCCCCTTCAGGAGGGTAAGCACCCGGAAGGTTGGTGTTCTGGCTCCCCTCTCGATGGGAGTTTAGCGAAGGTGCCCGACTCCCTGTTGTAACTGCTGCTTGTCAAGAAGATAAATGAAGTTTCCTTTTCCCTGGATCAGAACAATTAACGTGTATGTAATAAATCACATCTTCAACGCGATATAAAAAGACTAGGGTTTCTTTGTGCATTTGCCATCTCTTTGGGATTTGTCTCTGATGCACATCACGGAGTGATTTAATGATTTTTACAATAATCAAACCGTCTCGTTCTTCCCTACGCTTTTTGGAGAGGATTCACTGGATTGGCAGGAGATTTCACCTTTAATTCTATTTCCCCAACAGGATTCACGTGGAGCTGAGGAGAAAGAAAAGGCTGTATCGAAACAAGAACATGAAGGCTGAGTAAAACACAACAGTCAAACCAAAGCAGAGAAAGTGTTTCTTGTCTATTAAAAATGGAGAGTGTTTTGCTAAGCGAAATAAGCCAGTCAGAGAAAGACAAGTTTCACATGATCTCACTCATATGTGGAATCTAACAGACAAAATAAACTCATGAACAAAACAGATCCAGAGACATGGAAGCAGGGAACAGATTGAGGAACCTCAGAGGGAAGGCAGGTCGAGGGGAGGGGGGGCGGGGGGGGATCAGCCAAAGACCTTGCCTGCATCTATGCATGACCCAGGGACACAGCCAACAGGCGGGTGAAGGCCTGGGGCGGGGAATGGAGCAGGTGGAGGAGGCCAATGGGGGGGAGGGGATGGGACATTTGTAATACTTTCAACAATAAAGATAAATGTTTTCAAAATGGAGTAAACGCCATGTGCCTGTACTAGCAAGTACGAGTACATAGAACTAACGTGCTATACGCTGGAGGTTGGAACGTCGCGTTTGGAAAAACTCAGAGAATTCAGAGCTTCTGCTTTTAGCTAAACCCACCTGTGTAGGTTATTCAAAAGAAATTTGGTATTTCTCACATCAAAGCAACCCATTTATTCCGTGAGAACTAGAAAGGAATTAAACAACATGCTAATAAAAATACGTAATTGGTGAAACTTGGGGAAAAGTCCTCAAAGAATCAGAAAGGCTAAGGAAATACCCTCATCGATTAATACATCAAGAATTCACTCTATAAGTCATCTTTAAAAAATCACCAATTAGCCAAAACCGGTTTGGCTCAGTGGATAGAGCGTCGGCCTGCAGACTGAAAGGTCCCAGGTTCGATTCCGGTCAAGGGCATGTACCTGGGTTGCGGGCACATCCCCAGTGGGGGATGTGCAGGAGGCGGCTGATCGATGTTTCTCTCTCATCGATGTTTCTGACTCTCTCTCTCCCTTCCTCTCTGTAAAAAATCAATAAAATATATATTTTTTTTAAAAATCACCAATTAGCAGCTCACATAAGTGAACCTCTGTTCTCTGCATTATAACTAATTAGCATGGGGTCCCATTGCACATCATCTAGTCTAGCAGGAGAAGGAAACTTAGTGAAGATCAAACCACCGCCCACATGCTTCCTCGCTATCAAAGCGTTGTCTGCACAGTTAGGGACCTCAGATTTACAGAGAACTCCCGTCGGATGAGCCCAGAGAGCCCAGCGCCCCCCAGCCAGCCTGAGCTTCAGGCAGGGCACTTCCCGGCTGCAGGCCTTGCTTCTCCTAGACCCGTGGTTGGCAAACTTCGGCTCGCGAGCCACGTGTGGCTCTTTGGCCTCTTGAGTGTGGCTCTTCCTAAGCCTTAGGAGTACCCTAATTAAGTTAATAACAATGTACCTACCTATATAGTTTAAATTTAAAAAATTTGGCTCTCAAAAGAAATTTCAATCCTTGTGCTGGTGATATTTGGCTCTGTTGACTAATGAGTTTGCCGACCACTGTCCCTAGAGCATTTTTTTTTTAGAACTAAATGTGTATGTCAGTCTGTTCTATGCCTCTCTGCTTCGGGTCTTATTCTGTTGGTCAATTCATTTTATTCATTAGGTTCCACATATGAGTGCGATCATGTGATACTCGTCTTTCTCTGACTGGCTAATGTCACTCAGCATAAACTCCCCAGGCCCCTCCATGCTGTCTCAAAGGGTAAGCGATCCTTCTTTTTGACAGCAGCATAGTATTCCGTGGTGTAGATGTCCCACAGCTTTTTCACCCACTCATCTGCCGATGGGCACTTGGGCTGTTCCAGATCTTAGCTATTGTAAACAACACTACTATGAACATAGGGGGTGCATACATTATTTATGACTGGTGTTTCTGATTTCTTAAGACATATTCCTAGAAGTGGGATCACTGGGTCAGAAGGCAGTCCCATATTTAAGTTTTTGAGGAAACTCCACACTGTTCTCTACAGTCTGCATTACCACCAGCAGTGCATGAGTGTTCCCTTTCTCCACATCCTCTCCAGCACTTGTCGTTTGTTGATGTGTTGATGATAGCCATTCTGGCAGGTGTGAGGTGGGACCTCATTGTGGTTCTGACAGACTGACCCGTCCTAGATCTCTTTATCCTCCACCTACTCATGGTCCCAGGAACTCTTGTTCTTCAAGGCTTCATCCAATGGGCCCATGTCTACGGAAGCATCCTTATTTAGCACACAAACATGCAGTCACATGCTCCACCTTATACATAACTTTCTTTTTAAATATAGTTTTATTGATTTCAGAGAGGAAGGCAGAGATAGAAACAACAATGATGAGAGAGAATCATGGATCAGCTGCCTCCTGCACTCACGACCACCCTGGGGATCGAGCCCGCAACCCGGGCATGTGCCCTGACCGGGAATCGAACCATGACCTCCTGGATCATAGGTCAATGCTCAACCACTGAGCCAGGGCAGCTGGGCTGAAGAAGGATTTTCTTGATTGTAGATAGCACAGACACATATTACAGGTTATAGCACATATATGTATACTTATATCTGCAAATAATTATATATTTTCATACATATATTGAAGGGGACCAAAATACGGTACCTCAACAAAGGCCTCTTTGGCGTAAGGATTGTTCTGAGCTTGAGGTGACTGAGGAAAAGCTCTCAAAGCAGAGACTGAGTTCCCGTAGGGAACTGACACAAGGCGAAGTTCCATTTGTAAAGCTGTCTCCCTCTCCTGTGCCAGGAAAGAGGACAACTCTTAATTTAATGTAATTTAAACTCTTCATTTAAATCTCAACTAAAGAGCAAGTGTTTAACTTGCTAAAGTTATTTGGTAATTGCGGAGTGCTTAATAATTGTTAGTGTAAAGGCACAGAGAGGGGGCAGTTGCCAGAGGGGAACCTGTGCATTAGCCTGCTCTCTTGCTGTAAACAGAGAGAGTGAGTCGACTACGCAAACTAAACAACAGAAGAAGGGTTTTCACCGAGATCCTGATGTTCTAAGGGCGACACAGACCAGCCACGTGATGTAAAATCATCACTTGGCCTTCCTATTTTCTAAAGGGTTTGAGATGCACATTTTTGTTTGCTTGTTCCTGTCCTGGCCACTGAGCACTGTATTTGATGAGGAAAACTTGAGAAATGCTGCAGTAGATTATTTAATATCTGATTTAATGTTTTATTTAATATTTTAATACCTCAGGAAAGCAAAAATAAGAAAAAACACTTGAGGAAGAAACTTTTGATAATATCCTCACTGGTCTTATGGGAAGAATTCAAGGGCAACAGGAGAATCTTGCCAAGATCCATCCAAGTATCTTTTCCACGCGTTTCTCTGAGCCCTGGGGCACGAACCCTTTTCTCCTGTGACTGTAACAACACTCTAAGCCTCTGTCCCCACAGATTAACTTACATGTGAGAGAGCCATCCTCTTTCACAGTTTACTCAGAGCAAAGCCTCGAAATACTTCTTCCTGGTCCTGTACGTCTTCCTGTATCTCAAGCTGTTTTCTTTGTTAACAGCCCACTTAACAGAGGAACTCTTACTAGAGGCCCGGTGCACAAAATTCATGCACTGAATTGGGGGGTCCCTCAGCCCAGCCTGCACCTTCTCACAGTCCGGGACCCCTTGCTCCTTATCACCCACCTGCTCACTGCTCCTTACTGTTCAGCTTGCTGCTCCTTAGCGCTGCTGCAGAGGCAGGAGAGGCTCCCCCCACCACCTCTGCACTCGCCAGCGGCGCTCCCCATGGGAGCACACTGACTACCAAAGGGAAGCTCCTGCATTGAGCGTGTGCCCTCCGGTGGTCAGTGCACATCATAGCGACCAGTCATTCTGGTCGTTCCGCTGTAACAGTCACTTAGGCTTTTATTATATAGATTCATCGCCCAGCACGCTTGGGTGGCAATAACTATGCCCACGATGATTAATATGAAAGCCACTGGAGGTCTACGGGTTTCTCAGCAACGAATGAAAGAATAGTGGGGCCCACAGCACAGAGCAATGAGACCTGCATGTAGTCATGAGCTGATCCCTCTTCAGGTGCAGATATGCAGCCCGACAATGACATCCCCAAACTCTAGTGTCTCTCAAATATTCAGCCTTGACAGGCAAAACAAATGGGTCCAGGGAGACTGCAGAGGCAAGACGATGAAGGCAGGCAACCTGCCGCTTCCTCCAGACCCTGAAGATGGAGGCCTTGGGAAGGAGAGGAGGTGCTCCTTAGGGTCCCCGAAGGAGGAACGCAGAGGCCCAAGTGGTAGGGATTATACATCCAGCAGGTCATCTAGAGGCCAGGAGGCCTGAGCCCCACAATGGTGCCGGCCCCCAGGGACGGGGAGTCAGAGGTTGTAAAGGCCTCTGGGCAGGTCTGGATCCTGGGAAGGTCCTGAGGGGAGAACTAATGGTCTGAGCAAGGGGGATGTGGTCGGAGGGAAAGGGAATGTGGGCTGTGAAGTGGCCTAAGGTCAGTTCCCAGGGGAGGGGATGTTGATTCCATTATCTGATCAGACCTCACAGCCTTGGCGCCTACATCAAACCTTCCTGAGAAAGAGGGAGAGCAGGGAGGACATCCTGAAGGCAGTGTTCTGTCCCGGCACAAACAAAAAGAAACCATAAAGAATGGCAGCGATGACGATGATGATGACAGTGATGACAATGATGACCATGATGATGACACAGCAAGGAAGTAAACAGGGAAAAGCAATCCCAGTTCACAACGCTGTTTGCCACCAGAGACGCATGGAGAAGCAACAGAGAGCAGGGCCTCTTGCACAGGCTGCTCCTGAGACCCACAAACTCTAACAGCGACCAAAAAACTACTCAGCTCAGAGAGTCACCATCATAAACTTTAGTCTCAAAATAAAATATGCGAGTCTGTGCTATTTTTCCAGCCAGTAAATTTATTGTGGGCCTAATTAAAGTTATTAAACATTTTAGTGCCTCATGAATTATTAAGACTACATCTATGTGTATATTATGGCCTAGAACTAAACCATCACGAAGTCTATGCCTGCGCACGATAGATTAAAAGTGATTAAAGGCTCTCTTCGTTGACTATTATCATTTGCTCTAATTGAATTACTTTAAGAATTTGGCCCAGGAATGTGCTGTTATTAAATAGCTACAGACAGTACAAGTAAAACATGCTGAGGAAACTGTGTTTTTGACCTTCAAGAACTCAGTTTCTAATTTATGATCAATACCGCAGACCAGCCCCTTGGCGTCAGACTCCCACACGTGCCTTCTGTTCCACACCTGGGACACTTCCAGACCATTTCTTCAAGCTGCTCTATATCGTGACATATCAAATGTCTCCTTTGTAAAATCCGATTTTGGATGCTATTTATAGCTTTTCTCAAAAAGACATACTTTCACAATTAGCAAATTACTATTACGTTGTTTATTTTAATCCTCACCCCAGGGTATTTTTCCCATTGATTTTTTTAAGTTTAACTTTATTGTTGAAAGTATACAGATGTCCCTCCTCCCCCGCTTTTTTAACTATATCTTTATCACTATTTACTAGTATTTGAAGTGGAACTGGCAGTTTTCATTTAATGTAGTTTCAATTTTATAAAAACTTTTTAAATTAATTAACATTCTTCACAGTATAAAATGATATAGTATATAATAATATAAATATATTATGATAAAACTTTACTAAGGAAGTTTATGATTTATAAGATTGATATATAGAACTGCACTAAGCATGTTTTTTTCTCTCCCATATCTGACAGACTTTTATCTGTCTTCGGAACAGGATTGTACTTTTAGCATTCACTTTTTTAAAAATTTATCCAAGTTTACAATTCAGTGTTTTTAGTAACTTTACCAAGTGGTGCTACCATCATCAAAAGTTACTTTTAGTGCGTATTCATACCACCCATAAGATCTCTTCTGCCCATGCATGGGTGCAGGCCAGACTGAGGGACCCTCGAGTGCACGAATTTCATGCACCGGGCCTCTGGTATGCATATAATTAACGGCTGACTAATGCGCCTGCTTCAAGTGACTATAATACCAATCTTGTTTCCACATGGTTCACAACATCTGATCTGCCAGAACTAAACAATTGGAAGAAATCCTAGTGAGGATGCCTGGCTCCTGTCCTCCTTCCACCACTAGCTCGCTTGCCACCGCAGGTTAACACTCAACATCACTGCCCGCGAGTCCCTGGTTTAGTAAACGAGGAATTGGGGTTATGCAACCCAGAAAGCCCGCCCTGCCCATGAAGTCAACGGACTAGTTCTTTCTTGCTTCTTATTTGCAAGGATGAGATAACGACAGGGTGTGCTACACAGCATTTCATTACATAATCATTGATCTGCACGCCCTTGCCTGAAACTATTGGGCAGGTAATGGCAGTTCAGTGCCTCCTCTTCTTTTAGAATAACCGCCTGAGAACACAAACCTTCGAGATCAATTCCTCCCTGGAAACTCTGCCTGCTTCCTTGGGTTCATTATCCACACCCCTATGAAAAGCAATAGTACCTGTGAGTGAACGTCTCTTTGGTTTATTGCTCATTTCTATCAAAATATATATGATACATGCAAAAGAGAGGCAAAGCAAAGAGCTACTTGACAGCCAGCCCTCTGTGAGAAATCATTCCCGCCAGTGA
>NW_006293349.1:1456975-1463224 GCF_000327345.1 Myotis davidii
CACTCGTTTTCCAGTCCAGGAGGGTGAGAATTTCGGGAAACAGTAGCCATGTTCTACGAAGCTCAAGTGTACGTGTTTCCAAGTCTCCCTAGGAAATGTGATAACATTGTGCTTAAAACAACCATTCATTTGTTCCACGGTGAGTGATCGGCTGTGACTGTGTCAAGGTCAATGACACCTCTGTGAACAAGAGACCCCTCCCCTCTGGAAGCATACGGTTCCGTAAAAGAGGCAGAAAAGTATTCAGATCTTGACAATTCAGTCTGATCCAGAGATGGTCACACGGCACAGTGTTAAGGCTGGAAATGAAGGAATTATCCACCAAGAACTGACTAGCACAGGTGCCTGGCCCGAATAATAAGAATTTCTGAGTCGTAATGAGTTTATTCGGGAGCTGTGAGCTTAAAGGATATGAACAGACAAGATAGGAAAGGACATGCTAAATCGAGATAATAATTTCTGCAAATAAAAGCTTTACCATTGTCCCCTGAGGTATGCGATCGTTTAGTGACACAGACGAGGGCGAAGAAGTAGGCAACGTCTGGCCACTGTGGCCTCGTATGTCAAGACGAGAAGCTTGCCTTTCAGCCTGGTGAGTACGGGGATAGTGTCTGCAGTTTAGAAAAATGACTCCAGGAGACTATTCAGAGGAAAAAGATAGGGGCAGGTAAACATGAGCATATTATAGGACAGAGGGCCTGAAATGCAGCCCTTTCAGGAAAAGAGAGAGCGAGGCATATTGGGAACAATGTAGGGGGTGATAATCGGCAGCAGAAGGTAAGAAGGAGGGAAGTGTCTAGAAAGTTCCTAGGGCACTGGCTTGGAAAAGTCAGTTAATAGTGACACCATTTACTGGGAAGTTCTTAAAAATACAACAAAACTGGGAAGAACATCACACACTAAGTTTTGGACATACTGAGTTTCACATGTTTATATAATATCTAGGCGTGTACATTCTGCTCGTAGGGAAAAAATGGGTATCAGACTAGAGAGGACAAGTTCTGCTCAATATGAAAACCTGGAAACATCCTTTTTCAAACAGTGGCTGGAGTTGTGGGCAGCGGAGAGAGCACCTAGAAATCGTGTAAAAGAAGGGGGCCGAGGTGCACTCGTCTCAAATGCAAAAGGAAGACAGAACACTTCCCAGCTCTGACGGCAGAGGACTGAAAACCAGTGAAGACGGTGACAGTTGGTCATCAACAAGAAGTTAAATAGGAACAAAGAGGGGTAATCTGTGCACCACGGACCCCAGAGAGAAAACGTGGCACGTGGCTGAGTTCACGCAGTTCACAAACCACATGAGAGGCTCGCTCGGGGCTGAGCAAAGTGCAGCCATTGGCACCCAGTGGGGCACAATCGTGCCCCAGTACCCCTGCCACACACACAGGCACAACACAGGGAGACCAACTATCCCTCTCCTCCCCCTCACGCCACTGCCAGAGCCGATCTTTAAAGCTGGGCCCTTTATCCTCTTACCGAACTGAAAAGGATTTTATGGTTGTCCACTCTCTCCAGAAGCCCAACACCACAGCCAGATACTCCAGTCTATTCACATTGTTTTCCTAAGTGTGTCTTGGTCGTTATCATACCCACAGCTATTCCACCCAAGGGCATTCATCTCAGCGGCCTGCGGACGCCACAGTCTCCACCCTGAATCTCACCGCCCCCCCCCCCAGGCCTTCATTACCTGTCCGGCACCTGCTCCCTTTCCCAGGTTCTCTGGGCTTCAGCCTTTCCAAACACCACTCCTCCTAACACTGTTCCTCAGGCCTCGTTTCCCTGTCAGCTGCCTCTCCTTTAGACAACCATTACTATCTTCTACATAGAAACCCACACAGGAAACCTGTTATGTTCATACTGACCAAGATCACCCCACACATTTAATTTTAAAATAGTAAATTAAAAATCCTATATAATAAAAGGGTAATATGCAAATAGACCGAACAGCAGAACAACTGACCAACCAAAGTGTAATACGCTAATGATATGCTAAGGCAGCTCAACTGCGCGCTATGATGTACACTGACCACCAGGGGGCAGATGCTCCAACAGGTAGGTTAGCTTGCTGCTGGAGTCTGGCAGATCAGGACTGAGGGAGAAGGGCCAGACACGCCCTGGAGCCCTCCCACAGTCCCTCCCTGGCCCGATCATGCACCAGTGAAGTCCCTCAGCCTGGCCTGCGCCCTCTCGCAATCTGGGACCCCTCAGGGGATGTTGGAGAGCCGGTTTCAGCCTGATCCCGCAGGCCACTCCCCTTGGGATAGCACCAGACGCAGGGCTCATGGCTGGTGAGCGTTGCTATGGCAGCGCCTCTCCCAGTCGGGACTCATTGGGTGTGAGCCTGTGGCAGGCACAGTGGGGCCGGGATGAGCAGGCGGGACAGGTAGGAGCTGTAGGCAGGGTTGGACTACAGGTTTTGTCCCAATCTCTGCAGGCCACCCAGAGGGACCCCACCCATGCACGAATTCGTGCACTGGGCCTCTAGTTAAAAAATAATGACCACGACTACCTGTAAATTCCCTTTATATATCATAAGAAAATAAAATCTCTGCAGCCCTGAGCTCAATAGTTTTATGTAAGAGGGAAGTTGGATGAATCCTCTCTTGTTAGAATAATAATATTCCTGGTATTTACATAAATTCATTCCAAGCACATTTTTCATTACATGGCTCATATTCTGTTTGCTATTATGAATGAAGAACAACAATCAATTTTACATCCTGTAAGTGCCAGAGGGAAGCCGGTGCCAGCAGCCGGGGGAAGGAAGGCCTATTCTTGCACAAATTCCGTGCATCGGGCCTCTAGTCTCTATATATAAAAGGCTAATATGCAGTGTCCCATCGGGAGTTCGATTGGGAGACCGGGAGTTCGATTGCTCACTATGACATGCGCTGACCACCAGGGGGTGGCGCAGAACATGGCAGGTGACCAGCAGTGGTGGCGAGGCGCTGAGGGAGCGAGGGAAGGAAGAGGCAGGGAGGCGGGGAACCTGATTGGCCCTGATTGCTGGCCAGGCCTAGGGACCTACCCATGCATGAATTTTGTGCACCGGGCCTCTAGTGTGCATATATTGAAGTGTTTTACAGTAAAACATGAAAAGAATGCTGTCCCAAGTGTCCTGTGTTCAACAGTTTAATCAGCCATTCCAGACTGTTCCCGCTCTGGTCTGAAGTGTGTGGTCACTAATTAAAATTCATGGTCCTCATCTCTCCTCGGACCATTAATGTCACACTAAACATTCGATTAATTACTCTGTAAAAGCATACTTTCCACATAGCTCTCAGCTCTTGGCAGGAGTCAAACATCTCCACCCATAGCTATCTGACATGTAAACATTACAGATCAAAAATAGATAAATTCCCAAAGGCATTCTTACTCCTATAAAATTTACTTTGACCCTGGAACGATTTTCACTCTTCGCAAAAATAATATCTAGCTTGCTTTCTTCACCACATGGAAGGTTTGGAAGAGGAGTGCGTTTGCAACGTGCCTTTTGCAGGCTATCCAAGTGACAATGTTGATAAGAAACTCAGAGTGTGGATGTGGAGCTTGGAAGTGAGGGTGGTGAAGATTTAAACGTATAAATCACTCGCAATGAAGAGATACATTGGAGTCATTAAAGCCATAAGATAGTGGGACAATTAGTGTGGAGGAACCTGTAAAAACTGATGGGAGGGGAGAACTGTCAGATATGATTTGCAGAAGGGAAGAATAGAGACAACACATAAAAGAACATGTTAAAGCCCAGACAGTATAGCTCAGTGGTTGAGCCTCAACCTATGAAACAGGATGTCACAGTTTGATTCCCGGTCAGGACACATGCCCGGGTTGCGGGCTCAATCCCCAGTGTGGGGCGTGCAGGAGGCAGCCAATCAATGACTCTCTCAACATTGATGTTTCTATCTCTCTCTGCCTCTCCTTTCTTCCTCTCTGAAATCGATGAATATATATACATTTTTTAAAGAACATGCTAGAAAGGAAAAAGAATAAAATAGAAGGTCTTGAATGACAAGAGAGGAGAAAGTTGTACGAAAAGAAGGAAGTATAATCGTGTAATCACTGATGACTGAGGACAGAAGAGTTTACTAGAGGCTAGAGGTAGAATCCAGAGTGGCACTGCTGGAAGAATACAGAATACTTTTTGGGGAAGAGAAGTGGTAAAAGGAAAATTAGAAGGAATATACTAGTAGCTCAAAAACTTTTTGTTTGCTTTCTCTGTTTTTGTTTTGTTATAGTTGTTGGCTGTTAAATATCACATTTCTTGTTTTAATTGAGTTCCATGTATATGTGTAAGTTCCTCTTATTTTCTCCTTAACTCACATGAGTCTCTCCCACTTCCATCCCTACAGCACCTCTGGGACCCTTTTGTTAACATCAAAAGGGTCCCAGTAACATGGTTTTTCTCCATGTTACTAAATGTCAGAGGTCACTCCTCTGCCTTTATTGTATTTGAAATTTCAGCTGCAGTTAAAACACTTGATCCACTTGTTCTCCAGTGTTGGTCAAGTCTACTATTTCCTTATTGATTTTTTGTCTGGATGGTCTATCCATTATTTAAAAGGAGTATTGAAGTCTCCTTCTACTACTGTTTTGCCATCTATTTCTCCCTTCAGATCAGTCAATGTTTGCTTTGTATATTTGGGTTCTCTGATGTGAGGTACATATATCCTATATAATAAAAAGCTAATATGCAATTCAACCAAATGGCGGAATGACCGGTTGCTATGACACGCACTGACCACCAGGGGGCAGGTGCTCAATGCAGGAGCTCCCCCCTGGTGGTCAGTGCGCTCCCACAGGGGGAGTGCTGTTGAGCCAGAAGCCGGGCTCACGCCTGGCGGGCGCAACAGCGGTGGCGGGGGCCTCTGCCGCCTCTCTGGCAGCGCTAAGAGTGGGCATAAGCCATCAGTGGAACATCCCCCAAGGGCTCCCAGACTACGCAAGGGTGCAGGCCAGACTGAGGGACCCCCCCGACAAGTGCACAAATTTCATACACCGGGTCTCTAATATATTTATAATTGTTATATCTTCCTGTTGAATCGGCCCCTTTATGAATATGTAACAATCTCTCTCGTGACAGTTTTTGTCTCTATTGACAAAAATGAAGAAAAAAAACTACAGAAGAAAATATTTGCAAACCATGCATCTAATAAAGTGTTAATATTCAAAAAATATAAGATGCTCCCACAGCTCAATAGAAAATAATATTAATACCAACAACATGATTTTAAAATGGGCAAAAGACCTGAATAGCCACTTCTCTAAAGATGACATACTAACGTCCAATAGACACAGAACCATGCTCAACATCTCTAACCAGAGAAACGCAAATCAAAACAACCATATATCACTTCATCTGCTAGAAAGACTGTCATCAAGAAAGTAAGAAATAGCTAGAAGGGGTCAATGGGGGGAAAGAGGGGACATATGTAATGCTTTCAACAATAAAGATTAAAAAAACAAGAAATACTAAGTGCTGGCGTGGATATGGAGAAAAGCAAGCCCTGTGTGTTTGTCGGTGGAAATGTGAACTGGGGCAGCCACTATCAATACAGGATGGAGGCAACAAAAAATTAAAAGCAGGACTACCACGTGACCCAGCAACCTTGCACCCACGCAGACACCCAAAGAAATGGAAATGAGGACCTTGTAGAGGCATCTGCACACCCACGCTCACCGCAGCGTTACTCACAACAACCAGACACAGAAGGACCTACATTTCCATCCACGGGTGAATGGGTGAGGACAATGTGGGGTGTGCGGTGTTCACAATGCAATGTGTAGTCTCTAGAAAAAAGCACATCCTGCCATTTGCAACAGCAAGGATAAACCTAGTACATTGTGATAATAAGGCAGACACACAGAGACAAACCCTACGTGAGTCACTTACGTAAGGAACCTCAAGCAGTCAAACTCACACCAACCAAGGGCAGAATGATAGTTGCCAAGGGCTGGGAGTGGGGGACACAGGGAGGTGTTAGCCAAAGGGAGCCGAGTTTCAGGGTATGAGATGAGTGAGAGCCAGGGATCGGCACAGCACAGTATCTATGGCTAATAATGCTGTATTGCATACTTAAAATTCTGCTAAGAGGGTGGGTCATATTTTCATATCTTACAAATCTACACTAATAAAAGAGAAATATGGTAATTGGTGTACGACCGCTACCCTTCCCATTGGCTAATCAGCGAGATATGCAAATTAACTGACAGCCAAGATGGCGGCTCACAGCCAGGCAGCTTACACTGAAC
>NW_006293349.1:1464558-1471167 GCF_000327345.1 Myotis davidii
GTAAATAAAAGGGCAACACACTGCACCCAGAGTCTTGGTTAGTGAGACAGATATATATGGTGACATATTCTCATGTCCTCCTTGGGTTTCTTTAATATAAATTGGCAAAATATGATTAATTTGGGTAACTTTGGTACCTCCTCCTAAGCCATCTATACTAATAAAATCATAATATGCAAATTAGACCATACATCCTTCTGGATGACCTTCCAGATGAAGCCTGGGTCCCGGGTGCCAGCTGTTCTGTACATTTCATATAGTAAATATTTACTATTTTCTACTATTAACCCATAATCCTGCCATCATATGGTTCCCCGTGCTGATCCAAATCCATGCCCTGGGGCCCGAGATTAGATATAGTCTCTAAGCACAATAAATAGTCAATTACGGTTTTAACACAAGAGAAAATGAAAACCAGAAGATCAGGCAAGAAATACATAAGATAAAACCTATTAGTCACACTCCCGGGTAAGGCGTACTTATTACCTCACAGCGCCCTCTCCCCCACCTTAGTGAGGTCACATCAGCAGCCCCGAGGCCTAAGGGAGACATGCGTGTGGATCATGTCACCCTCCCTGATGGACACCTGACCGAACAGCTAAAATTTCATCACTGAGCCTCTCTCTCCTGAACCAAAACATGACGTTGGCTGATAAAACGGAACAATAACAAAAGCTTGTAGACCTTTCCCTTCAAAGGAAAGGCTTTCTGAGCACAGAGCTCCCTGCGGCAAGAATGTGTTCTGGAGGCCACGGACTCACCTGCCCCCTCTCTGCCCACACTGCCCAGGAACTGCTCTGCTCCAAGCGCCAGGGGAACAAGCTAACTAACCAACTAACCAACCAACCTCGGGGGGCGCCTCTGAGAGGAGGCAGGTTACACTAACCAACCCTGGGGGGTGGACTAACTAACTAACCAACCAACCAGCCCGTGGGGGCACCTCAGAGAGGAGGCAGGTTGCAGGCACCAGGTTTCCAGAAGTGCAGAGCATGGCTTCTGGGGAACCACGTGATGACCCCCGTTCATACAGCGTTTGATGGTTTGAGAGAGGGTTTAAGAGATGAAGATCAAGAAGGAACCTGAGCAAATTCATCCACCATTCAGAGTCCCCTGACACTACGACATACATGGTAGCATCCGACACTGCCAACACAGCATAGCACTAACAACATGTACTAGTTGTACCAGCAAACAAACGGCCCCGCCATCGGCGACGCGCCAGGGGTCGTGGCCACGCTCTCCAACCCAGTGACTGCCCGTCCTCCACGTGTGATCAGATCTGAAAACGAGGGTTTGAAGTCAGAGAAAATGGCGATGTTGCTGGGTCTGTGAACCGGTGGCGTGTGCGGGAGACCACAGGCTGTGACGGACACAAAGGCGGTCATTTGCAGACTAAGAGTGTCCTGGAGCCTCCGTCTCCTGCTCCCTCCCTCCGCGCCATGAAGCCGCCACATATCTAGAGGAGCCATGGTGGCACGTGTGCCTCGTCTGAGGCCCAGCACGGCCTTGGGGTCACCTCTCCATGCCCTTCCCCTCTGCGTATCGGGAATCCCAGGAGGCCTTCTTTATATATATATATATATATATATTCATTGAACCGAACCCTGACCTTAGGCCTTAATACAACTTTTTATAAGCAGTAATGCATCTTCTCGTGCTTCTTATAACCTAGCGTAGAAAATAACACTTTAGAAAAAACCCTCCCAGAATTCGGGCTGTAATGCTGTGGGTAACTGTTAACATACTTGGGAGCGTGTGGTCAGGTTTGGAAACGCCACTGCTACAGCCTTACTGACCACATTCCCCCGGGCGCCAATTAGCTTCAGTTCGACAGCAACAGCCGAGCATCCGTCCTCATCAAGGGAGCTCGTTAAAGGTAAAGAGTCATTAACATTTCCAAGCGCCACGTAGTTAACCGGCCAAATCCTATTTACAACTAATACGTAAGCACACGCACGGGAGATGTAGTGTAAGGCCGCACACTTCCATCGATCACAGGACCTGGATTAAACCACTGTGCCCCTGGCCTCCCGCTTCCTGACTGGCAAAATAAGGCGACCGGAGTTGGATTCTAGGATCACTTCGAGGTGGAAAAGGCTTTGAAATGAGAAAGCTACAGCCTCGAATGTTCCCCGATATGAAGGTGAAATAAGGACACTCAGAGACAAACTAAAAGTGAGACAATGACAGAACTGCTGGAGAAACCAACAGGACCACACGATGCTTGTTTTACTGGGGGCCTATCTGGTATTGAATCTTTATTGCCAAGGACGGATGCTGAGTGGCAATTTGTCCAAGTTGCCTTAACGCAGCGGTTCTCAACCTGTGGGTCGTGACCCCCTTGGCAGTCGAACGACCCTTTCACAGGGGTGGCCTAAGACCATCCTGCATATCAGATATTTACATGACGATTCATCACAGTAGCAACATGACAGTTATGAAGTAGCAACGAAAATAATTTTATGGTTGGGTCACAACATGAGGAACTGTATTGAAAGGGCCGGAAGGTTGAGAACCACTGACCTAAGGGGATAAGTGTGCCAAGCACTGCCGTTGAACATTCGCACCGGACCTACTCTGAGAGATGTCATTCTCCAACGAAAGATACTTTGACCAGTATTCGTAATCTATTCTTAAAGCAAAAATTGTGCTGTAAAATAACGATATTTGTCCTGTTCTAACTCCTAATGTGTTTGAATGTCCAACCAAAATACAAGGGTGCTCATATGTGACTGAGCTATAGTTACCATCCCTTTCTCCAACTCCACTGCTGTCCTCGCTCTTGGTGATTTTCATGTCCATGCAGCTCCTTGACCTCCAGTCTCTGAATAAGTTTGATTTCCGCCTCTTACTATATTTTTCGTCATTCCCTCTGGTACCAAATGTTCACTATCGCTTCTACCCTCCGGAACCTTCAATCTTTTGGGTTGGTTTGTTTTTGTGGTTGTGATTTGTTTGTTTTTTGTTTTTCAGTTTTCTGTGCCTGTCATGATCTAACCACTGTGGACGAAAGGGGCCACACGCTGACCTGACAAGCTCAGGGAAGGCCTGTGTAGCAGCCTAGCAGACTCAGAAACCTAAAATAACCACAAAGGATGGTCTGAAATTAAACTTTAACTAAAAGCAGTGATGGTGGGCAGTTATGTCCTAGGCCAGTATCTTCACTGACAAGATCAACTTTGATCCTTACTGAGCCCATTTGCCTTTTTGCCTCTAAGATAACATTCCCTTGAAATGTCTGGGTAACTTGTAACTTCCCTTTTTCTGGAGCCCCTGGGGCACAACCAAATGTTCTAGGCGCCAGGACAGATACCACAAATTCCTTCATCATCATGTTAATGTTCCTGCACCCACCTAAGCATGTGTCCATCATTTTACTTTTTATCTTATCACAGAGGTTACCCTGCTTCGCTTAATCCACCTCCTTAAATCTGTCACCATTGAATTTCCTGTATAAATACGGATGTAACCCTGCCATTTTCCCAAGCACTATCTCAATTTGTTGAGGTTCTGCTTCCCGGCATATGTCGACAGTTTGGCTCAAATAAACTCACAAAAATTCTTTACAGGTTTCAATGGTTTTTTACGTTAACACCACCTTCTTTGCATAGCTTAGGTTCCATGGCCCATCGTCATCATCGCATCCACAGTCATCTTCGCCAATGTGATTCAATTCTACTCCATAATTTCTTTGCACCGTCATTCACGCAGGTACAAGTAGTTGGGGAAAAACCCTTTTCTAGCTCGAGTACATAAACAACGCCTGGTGCCGAAACCGGTTTGGCTCAGTGGATAGAGTGTCAGCCTGCGGACTGAAAGGTCCCAGGTTCGATACCAGTCAAGGGCATGTACCTGGGTTGCGGGCACATCCCCAATAGGAGATGTGCAGGAGGCAGCTGATCGATGTCTCTCTCATCGATGTTTCTGACTCTCATCTCTCTCCCTTCCTCTCTGTAAAAAATCAATAAAATATTTTTTTAAAAAAAACAATGCCTGGTTATATAGTAGAAGCTCAATACATATTTGAAGAAATCATTGTCCATAATTCAAATGGGAAATCAGGTCCAAAGGCAGCCTGTCATCGCAAAGCAGGAAGGAACTTTTGGAGCTGGCCGCCAAACAAAGAATCCTTCCATTGTCTTTCACAGGAGCCCTTCCGGGCCTGGGAGTGTGAGGCAGGGCCCGGGAAATGTAAGCGCTCAGTTACCACTGTGCCTTCGCCGCAGCCAAAGCAGCCCTATTTTTTTTTTATTTGTTTTCTCTTTTAGGCATACAACAGGCTTTCATTAATATTTTGAAGAAAGATCTGAAGCCTAAATATTTGAACTCTAAATCGGGTGTAAATAAAATGAATTAACCCCGATCCAACTAGAGAGTTAAGAAAACCAGGGGGGACCTCAGGGCTCCCCAGTCCTGTGCTCTCCCCACTCCCGGCCCTGGTTCCTCCACACGGAGCTGTTCGTCGGCGGAATCTTGCTTGAAGAGGATTTGTGTTGTCTTTCTAAAAGAACCAATTGTTTTTTACATATTTTTATTGATTGCAGAGAGAAAGGGAGAGGGAGAGATGGAAACATCAGTGATGACAGAGAACCATTGATCAGCTGCTTCCTGCACGCCCCCCACTGGGGGATCAAGCCCACAACCAGGCATGTGCCCTGACTGGGAATCGAACCGTGACCTCTTGGTTTATAGGTCGGTGCTCAATATAGGCAGATGGGAACAGGAGTTGTGTTTTACCTTAAATGGGTCGGTCAGGAGAGGCTGAGCTAACGAGGTAAAGCAGAAAGTCAGTGAGGCTCCGGGAAGGACTTTCCCAGACAGACAGGGGCTAATGGTGAGAGCCACAAGCCTGCGCGTCATAACTTTTCACCAGGAAAACTAATCTCTAGTTGTGTTGCTAGAGCAGCGAAGGCTGGATTCCAATTGGCTGTATCTGAGTCTTTTCCTGAATTGATTCTATGATCTGAACTTTTTGCACGTGTTTCCATTTCTCTCAGTGCATTCGTGGGTGGACTGCAGTCCAGCGTCCACAGCGTGGAATTGGTTTGTGATTCGAACAAATGAGAAAGAAACTATACGACCAGGAGCCTTCTCGGAGCTGACACCACAAACGCGCTTCTCCGCTGGGCTTACACGGAGCGCTGATCTGATGGACCAACCGCCGGCTCCCTATAAATGGTTTTCTCCTATTCCGTGGTTAGTGAGCTCCTTGTCCACCAGACAACCCCCTGGCTACATCCCCGTCCCCTCCGGCCCCGGCAGCCTGATCTGCGCACCAGTGACTCTGAGACCTCTGACAACTTCATTCCGATGTTTCCTCAGAAAGCATATTGAACCCTAAACACGTAAACATCCATACTCTTGGAGCCCCAGTGCTCAGAGAGGATAATGGGAATCCTACCAGGGCTTTCGGCGGCTGTTTCAGAAGATGGGACATCCGGCACATTTCTTCGTTTATTGCAAATAAGGTAAATTCAAGGCAGCAGCAGTTCATCCGGCCAAAAGCAGTGCTCATCCCCAAGGGCTGTTTGCGGTTCCGCCATTTGTTCGTGGGGGGCGGGGCGGGGGATAGCCTGAGGGCAAAGGGTTGTCAAAGTGCAGGCTCCGCGGCATCTACATTCCCACATTCTATTCATCAGCAGGTGAATGTCCGAAACTAAAAAACAGATGGTGTTTACACATGGACTGTAGCCCGTAGGATTTACAACACAATGGGATGTCCTGCGAGACTTGTTTAAAGGGATTTGATAAACTCAGCAAACTCAGACCCTGAAATCCGTCCCTCTCACGAACCAGCAGGATGACTCTGACCTAGGCCTCAGAGGTATATGAAGGTGAAACAGGACAATGTATTCCAGGCGCCCAGGACAATGCCTGCCACAGGATCTTTTGCCGACCAATACGAATAGCCCTCCTTCCTCCTGTATCCCTTTTCAAGCACGTACAACCTTACAACGCCATAGTGTCATGAACTTATTCATATATATACGTATCTATCTTATTGATTTCAGAGAGGAAGAGAAAGGGAGAGAATAACAGAAGCATCAATGATGAGAGAGCCATCCATCCACTGGCTGCCTCCTGCACGCCCCACACTGGGGTCGAGTCTGCAACCTGGGCCTGCGCCCTGACGGGGAGCTGAACCGTGATCGCTGGTGCCGTAGATCCACAGTCAACCATTGAGCCACAACGGCCGGGCTGTTCACCGATTTTTTTAAGTTTAGGGAACACACAGTTGCGTTGGGCAACTGAGCTGCACACAAACCCAACGAAGCCGCTGCCTCCTGGGATCTGCACTTTGGGGGCAGATGGGGACAGGAGCTGTGTTTTACCCCAAATGGGTGGGTCAGGAGAGGCTGCGCGAACGTGAGATTCTGGGAAGGGCTTCCCCAGACAGACAGGGGCCCTAACTCAGCAGAGCGCAGGTCCTGGCGGAAGGCAGGCTCCAGGGAGGCTCTGACCCACAAACCGCAGCGGAGAAAAGCAGCTCCCACCGCGCTGGGAGGCCCCGAGAGGGAGAGGAAGGGTGAGGGAGCCTGGTTCTGGTCGGTCCGCCAGTGGGTGGGTGACTGCTCTGCCCTGTCTTCCAGGTTAGAGACATGAAGATTC
>NW_006293349.1:1471952-1481927 GCF_000327345.1 Myotis davidii
GACCAGGGGCCCACCCCACAGCCCCCCTGAGTGTAGAGCCCAGTCAACTGGCCTCCCCCCCAACCTGGGAGCCTCGCCTGCGCATCCTCCGCCCCTCCCCCTCCAACAGGTGTGGCCGCCCAGGAAGACCCGGCGGACCGGCCAGCAGCCTCCCGCCCCCGGGTGCTCCCAGCTGCCGGTCGGGGGTCCCAGGCTGAAACGACCAGGGAAGGTCTCTCCAGGCCTCAGCCACCTGCACTGTCCGGGAGAGAAGCCCACTTGCTGGGGTGCACAGGGACGACCAAGGTCACCGGGGTCACAGGGGACCGGGTAAGCAGACACCAGGGAACCGGAGCCCCAGGCCCTGACCCCAAAGAGATGGGGCCCTGACCCCAAAGAGATGGGGCCCAGAGGTCCCTCACCCGTTAAAAGGGTGAGGTCATGCCTTTCTCTGACTGGCTTGTCTGGCTTAGCAGGACACTCCCCAGGGCTCCATGCCCTCTCAAAGGGTGAGAGAGCCTTCTTCTTTTTCCTGCTGCAGAGTATTCCCTAGTGTAAAAGTGTCCCTCCTACCTCCTACCGGTCGCTATGACCCACGCTGACCACCAGGGGCAGACGCTCAACGTAGGAGCTGCCCAGCTGCATGACTTGGCAGTGGTGGTTCTCGGGTGACGCACCCTGAAACCAGAGAAGAGGGAGCCCGGTTCCTCATGGGGCCTCGCGATTCCACCTTCGGCCGTGGGTTATGTTGTTGCTGGGGCCCTGCCAGCTCCGAATCTTCCTTACTGCACATGTGCGTTTGCATTCCACACCCTGTACGACAGCAACTTTGCAGAGTGCCCTCTCGCACTCCGGGACCCCTCGGGGGGTGTTGAGAGCCTGTTTCAGCCCAGTCCCCGCAGGCCAGGCCGAGGGACCCCACCTCACTCCGTAGATGCCTTTGGAGTTCAGCGCTGCCCCAGGTGCCGCCGACCAGGGAGGCACTCAGGGAGGTTGGCTCTAGGCCAGTGGTCGGCAAACTGCGGCTCGCGAGCCACATGCGGCTCTTTGGCCCCTTGAGTGTGGCTCTTCCACAAAATACTGACTCCTGCGCCTGGGCCACAAAGTTTCAATTGCACTGTACGTGTGCGCCCGCACGTGATATTTTGTGGAAGAGCCACACTCAAGGAGCCAAGGAGCCGCATGTGGCTCGCGGTTTGCCGACCACGGTCCTAGGGCGTGTCCAGCCAGTATCACCCAGTCTGGCCCCACCGGCCACCTTTTAATTAATTTCCTTTCAATGTGCACGACTCCGTGTCCTGGGTCGCTAATATTCTGAAAAGAGGGACCACTGGGTCAAATGGCAGTTCCATAGTTAACTTGTTGAGGAAACTCCATACTGTTCTCCCCAGTGGCTGCACCAGTCTGCATCCCACCAGCAGCGCCCGAGGGCTCCCTCTTCTCCGCACCCTCGCCAGCACTTGTCGTTTGTTGATTTGTTGATGGCAGCCATTCTGACAGATGTGAGATGGTACCTCACAGTCGTTTTGATTTGCATCTCTCTGAGGATCAGTGACTTTGAGCATGTTTTCATGTGTCTCTTGGCCTTCTGTATGTCCTCTTTGGAGAAGTGTCTATTTAGGTCCTTTCCCCGTTTTCTTAACCGGATTGTCTGTCTTATACGTATGTGGAATCTAAGGAACAAAATAAACTGATGAACAAAATAGGTCCAGACATGGAAGCATGGAACAGACGGATGAGTCTCAGGGAAGATGGGGGAGGGCACAGGAGTGGGAAGACAGTCACTAAAGACCTGGTCTGTGTGTGCATCACCATGGACACAAACAAAAAAACGGGCTAGAAGGGGTCAGTGGAGGGGAAAGGGGACACGTAATACTTTCCACAATAAGGATGAATTTAAAATAATAAATAAATAATAGGACAGCAGGGTGATAACTGATCTGCTCGCTCTTGCAGGCTCTTTGCTGCGAACACCAGTGCCCCGTGCGCCCCCAAAAAAGTGCCCTCAGAGGCGCCGACATGGGACTGAAGCTGTGCTGTCCGAAAGGCTTTAACCTGTGTGTGGGCAGCAGCAAAGAGGAACCTTCGGACCAGAACCTGGACGTGCCCAACATCATCATCACGCCCCCGACACCCAATCCCACAGGCACGGTGCTGCCCAAGGAATCGAGCTGAGGGGCCTGGACAGGGCGGTTGGCTGGGCTCCTGCTCTGGCCACGCCTCCCCCAGGTGTCCGGGCGGAGCTGCTGGGACAGGTGTGCGGAGTGATGGCTGCGAGAGGGATTCAGCACATGGCCCGGGGGAGCGCGGCCAGGTGAACAGAAGTCAGCCCTGCCCGCCTCTAGAACCACGTCTCCCCGGCCCCACTGAGGGTACTGGCCCTCTGGTGCCCCACATTCTCGCTGACCCCAGGCCAGGGGGATGGCGTCAGGGGGCCAGGGACAAGCCCACTCCATGCACACCCTGGGCCCCCGCACACCCTGGGCCCCACAGACCGTGCCCAGGAGAGCCACAGGCACAAGCACTTCCGACAGCGGAGGGGCTCCGTGTGTACAAGTTTACAGATATCAGCACCATCCGAATGGGATTTATACTTTTTTTTTGCACAATCAATAAAGATCCTCTGTCATGGGGGGATGCATCCGTTTTTGAGCGACCTCTGCAAGGCCGCAGACGTAGCTCCACACTTTCTAGAGCCCAAGCAGTGGTTCCCACCCCGGCTTGCCATGTCCGGGTAAACCGATTGCAGTGCACGGGAGCCTGTCAAAAGCTGAAGTGAATAAAGTGGTTTCCTACAACGACGTTTTCTTTCTCACCTGGGGTTCCGTCCCCGGGGCCGGGCTGGGCAGGAGGGAGGAGAGGCGGGTGACCTCACTCGGGAGCCCAGCTGACGGCCGGGCCCCTCGGGTGTGGCTTTGGAAGGTGCCTCTGTCCCCCTGAGCCTCCCCCAGCACAGGGGGCTGTGGGTGCTGCTGTCGGGTCGGTGCCGGCAGGAAAAGGCAGCGGCTGGGCTGGGTCTCCCCACAGGCGCCAGGGGCACAGGGAACTCGGCCCGGAATGCTGGGGGAGAGGGAGTCATAGGTGACCTTCTGGCTACAGACGGACAGAACTGTGATGGTTAATTGTGTTACTTGGTTTCATTGATTTAAGAGGGAGAGGAAGGGAGAGGGAGAGAAATAGAAGCATCGATAAGAGAGCCATGGATCGGCTGCCTCCTGCACGCCCCCCTGCTGGGGTTGAGCCTGCAGCCCGGCCTGGGCCCTGACCCCAAATCCAAAGGTGACCTTTTGGTGAATAGGTTGGCGCTCAGCCCCTGAGCCACTCTGGTCGGGCTGTGGTGGTTGATTTTATGCATCAACTTGGGGCCCAGGGCACCCACTCTTTGGTTGACTGTCATTCTGGGCGTGTCTGCGGGTGTCTGACACATGAGCGTCCAAACTGTGGACTGAGGACAGGATGGGCCGCATGGAACAAGGTGGACAAGCGTGCACGCTCCCTGCCTGCCCTCGAGCTGGGGCGGCCGTTTCCTGCCTGTGGACCCGCTGGCACTGGCACCGGGGTTTCTCCTGGTTCCCGGGCCTAGAACTGCAGCGCCAGCTCCCGGGCCGTCCTCGTGCCAACTCCAGGCCGTGGGGCTTGTCAGCCTCCCTGACCACGTTGTCTAGCTTCTCACAAAACGTTTCAGATGTGCAGCTCCTCTGGGTCTGTTTCTCTGGAAGCCGAGACTAACACAGAGGGTGGACATTTGTCCTGGGTGAGGGAGGGAGGACAGTGCTCCGGGCAGAGCGAGCCGCACGCGTGGGAACAGAAGAGAGAACCGGCACTGGGAGAACCCAGGGAGACGTGTGTCCGGGGGCCCCAGGGGGGTGAGGGTGGACAGAATAATCCGCAAATCCAGGCAGGACCTGACAGGGAGGCTCCTGGCTTTACACCGGAAGGAAATGCAAGGCGGGTGGGGTGGGGGCTTACGTAATACTTTAAATGATAGTTTAAATTTAAAAATTTAAGAAAAAGAAGGAAATTCCAGGCTAGAGGATTTACTGTTGTTGTTAATCCTAACCCGAGGGGCTTTTTAGGGAGCGGAAGGGAAGGGGAGAGAGAATCATCCATGTGTCCCACACACTGACTGGTGGTCTCCGCGGGTGCCCTGCCCGGCCAGGGAGAGAGCCGGCCACCCAGGTTCCCGCCTTGACCAGAAGACACCACCTGCTAGGATCACACCCTGGAGGAAGAAACATTCAAATGTGAAAGTTCTGGTGTTTCTCCCGTGACTCTGTCCGTATTGAAACTCCATTACATTTTCCTCTCTGTGGTTTCACCACTAGAAAAACAAGGCACTTTGCACAGGCGCTGCGTGGGGTTCAGACTGGGCTTTGAACGGAGCTCAGCTACTGCCCTGGGGGTGTGTTCTAGAAGCACAGCACCGCCCTGAGCAGGGACCCGGCCAGACCCAGCCTCAGGTCACGAGAGCGCCGTTGTGACACTTGATGTCATCACCAGAGTCACACACACACACACACACACACACACACACACACACACCCCGGTGGTGACCCCCGTGAACCCTGCAGAGGCTGACCCCGTGTTTCCAGCCTGAACCGAGTGACAAGAACGGGAGGAAGTGACAAATAAGTCCCGGCCTGCGGTGAGCCCGTGAATTACTGGGCCTGTGGGAAACTGTTTATTGCCTTCAGTATCTGATAAGCGTAGACAGAGAACTACACCCCTCCCCCCATCCACCCCCCCACACACACACAAGGCTGGGTGCCTTTGAAGCCCCCCCCAATATTTCCAATTATCTCTTGTCTGTTCATATCCATTTGTGTGCGGCTCTGCTTCCAGTTCCTGAACCCTGACCCACGCAGGACGTGGGAAGGAAACACTCAATAGGGCCAAGCAGCCCCAAGCCCTGGATGTTCAGGGAACCTCATCTACTTAGCGGTTATGCATGGGGCTGTTTATAGCATCAGCATAATGTGTGACTTGGGACTCTCCCTGCAATTCCAGCGCCCGTAATAGTTATAGTCTGCTCCTCACACGACCCGGGGACGCTGCACGCGCAAGGCCGTGATCAGGACGGAGTCGCTGGAGGCCACTGTTGCCTAGGAACAGCCGGGAACCCAGCGTGGAGCAGGGCTGATGATGGCAGGAGCCCCGGAAACCGGCTGGGTGCTTCCCCTCGATCAGAGGCTGTCCTAGCGTGGCAGCTCTAACCTCCCCAGTCACGCTGGCGAACGAAATCAGTTCTGCATGACAGCACTCAGCATCCGCTGCTTCATCTGAAAACGCAATCGCGCCTTATAAACCTGGGCATACAAACCACAGGCAGGTAAACACGGCGTAACAAGTCGCTGCCTTCTCCTTACACATATACTTCCTGTTCCTAGGCTTCTGCTCCTCCTCCTCCTCCTCGCCTTTCCTCTTTATCAGAAAACTCCGCCTTAGCGCATTTCTCAGAGGCTGTGTCCATCCGTGCGCACTCACTCAGAGGCCACCACGGATCGCTACCGTACTGTGTGCCATGAGGGTTCATGTTCACAGTCATAAAATAATGACGCAGATTTCAGATTTTCAAGAGAAAGACAAGCCCCCAACTCAGGATCTCACTATGATAGCATCCATTTTATTTTTTATATGTATTTTCATTGATTTCCGAGAAGAAGGGAGGAGAGAGAAACATCATGGATTGGCTGCCTCCTGCATGCCCCTCACTGGGAATCAAACCCACAACCCGGGCATGTGCCCTGACCAGGACTCGAACCCTGACCTCCTGGTTCCTAGGCCAATCCTAAATCACTGAGCCACACCGGCTGGGGTAGCATCAGTTTTAAAATGACTTCTTAAGATGGAAAATAAAACCCATCTCTACCACCTGCTTTGTAAGCTAACCTTTACCGTGTGGCCGAATCATTTCCTGGGATTAGCTGGCGACTCCGTCAGGTTTGGAGGAAGAGTCGTCTTGTCCCCTGTACAGCCTCTGTTGACGGAGATCGCGGACTGAGTCGCCGGAGCCTCACTCTCCGCTCCTGGCCGTGTGAGGATGAAGGGGGAGGACGGGGAAGGCAGGAGAATGGTTGGGGGTGTCCGCCAAGCTCTGAGGAAACAACAGAGGATTCCTGTTTCCCATCTGGTTTTTAAATGCCAGGTTCATTTTAGAATAAGATAAAGAGCAATTGGCCACACTGCCTGGCAGTTTCCGTAAAAGGGCATATCCAGTCCAACTCTCTGTGCCAGCCTGAGAACAGTGACTTCCCATCTCTCCAATGAAAAGCTTTCCAATGGCCATGAAACCGTACTAGATCCCACCAGTGCCACATGCCGCGGACCCTCGGGACAGTCTCGTTTCCCTCCCGGCCTCCCCGGCTCGGTCAGCTGTCGACACGTATTTACTCACCTGCTTCCTGTGCAGCTCCGTTCTAGGCTCTGACAGACAAAGCTGGGGAAACACAGGCAGAAATGCCCGCCCTCTTCACACTTTTCTCTTAGTAAGAAGAACGGGCACAAAGTAAACTGAGAAATGCCACAGTATTAAAAGGCAGCGACACGTTCTTCAAAGAAAAATGAATTAGGAAAGGGATACAGGTTGTGTAGGGCAGCTTTCACTTCCAAGGCGAGTGAACAGGAAAGCGCTGTGGAGGTGACATCTGTGCCGAGACCGCGATGAAGCGGGGAGTGAGCCTCGAGACTGTCCAGGAAACACATTCCAGGGGGTGGGAGCAGAATGTGCAAAGGCCCTGCGGTAGGGGCGCGCCTGGCTTGTTCAAAACCAGCAAGACCAGCAGGGCTAGTGCAGTGAGTCGAGAGGAAGAGCAGCAACCAGTGCGGGTCAGAGAGCTAGCAGGGGGGAATCACACACGTCCTCGTCATCACAAGACTGCTACATCGGCTGCGGAGGCCGGGGAGCGCTGGGGAAGGGGGAAGAAGTTCTGCTTGAGGCATCCATTGTCTATTTCCATCACCAGTGGAGATTTTGAAAAGGACAGTGGGATAAGCGAGTCTAGAACTCACAGGGATGACGGACGGAGTTACCAGCAGGAGGCGGTGCGCTGACGGCAGTCAGTCACGGGCTGGATGGGGTGGCTGGGGCGTGGGTGTGACTAGCGGAGGCCTGAGGACAGCAGAGTTCAGGAGGGGAAACACACCCACGGGAGACGGCAGTGTGACTGTCGAGGCCGGAGAACCAGAGGAAATGAGAGCATTCGAGGTCAGAGGAGCCATGTTGTTGCCAAATGATGCTGTTAAGTCAGGTGAGATAAGCAGAGACCTGGCCATTTGAAAGCCATGAATGACCTTAACAAGAGTGAGTCTAGAGCAGTGGTTCTCAACCTTGGCTGCACATTAGAATCACCCGGGAGTCTTTGTAAAATCCTGACTTCTGGGCCTCATCCTCCGGAAATTCTGTTTCTTTGTTACTAATGTTGTGGCCCCACCCCATAACAAAGAAAAAGAATTTCCCGAGGATGAGGCCCAGAAATCAGGATTTTAAAAAGATTCCCAGGTGATTCTAATGTGCAGCCAAGGTTGAGAACCACTGCTCTAATGAGCGGGTCACGGCAGTCACCTGCTTGCCTCACATGTGCCAAGAACTAAACGACACAGCGCTGAGGGCACTGTGACTGGTGGTGTGCTGGTTAATTTTCATTAGGTCGAGGCAAACCTCACATGAGCTCTTCTTAATTGGTGAGGCCATCTGAAGCGCCATCACTTTTCTAGGACGTCGGATGATACAGAATCACAACCTCATGCTTCCCATCAAAAAGAATGCCTTTTTTTTTTTTCCCAGCCAGTGTGGTTCAGTGGTTGAGTGTCGACCTATGAACCAGGAAGTTCCATTCCTGGTCAGGGCACAGGCCCGGGCTGTGGGCTCGATCCCAGTGTGGGGAGTGCAGGAGGTAGCTGATCCATGATTCCCTCTCATCATTGGTGTTTTTCTCTCCCTCCCCCTTCCTCTCTGAGATCAATTAGAAAACAACAGGCAGGTCACACGCTATTGTCATTTGTGAGGCCCTTCTTTCACCCTCGAGCCCACACTCCTGAAGTCAGACTTTCTCTGGATGAAAGAGGGGCGTACCCCTGAGGGAGGGAGCTTTGACCGCGTTTTGAAGAGCACGGGGCTGAGGGTCTTCTGTTTATTATCACTGAGCAAAGTGACAGGGCGACCATTTGCGGTGAATCCTGCAGAGGGACGAAGGCCACGCAGCCCAGAGCCGGCCTGAGCCTCATGGGCATTCTGACCCAGAGCCTCTGAAGGGGAGAGCGGGCCGGGGTGGAGTCAGCCAGGCGGCTGGGATCCCAAACAACCGCAACCAAACCTTGCCCCAAACACGTGAGCTCCGGAAGCGAACACAGCGAACCGCATCTTCACCTGAGAACCGAGGTGCGCTCTGCCCAGACTCCGGACCTGGGGCCCTGTGAGCTGGTAAAGGGCGTTCGTTAAGCCATGAAGCCAGTGGTGATGCACTGGGCAGCATGAAAAAAGCAAAACACTAAGGCACAGATGTAGCTTATTTGAACGCTGGGGTTCAGGAAGGCTGAGTGGCCTAGATTCATAGCTGTAGGTGGTTAATGACCAAAAACAAAGCCTGCCTGACTCTGCAGAGTCTCACAGCTACGCAGCCCATCGTACAAAGTGAGACGCGCCGTTTAACCAGCTCCGTAAACCTGCGGCATCGCGGCATCTTCGCTGTCTGTCCTCTTCTTGCTTGATGACGGCTCTCTCCCGCCTGCCATAAAACATAATTGTAATTGTGAATTTAACAAAAAAACATGTTATTCCAAAAAAAAAACACTCAGCTGTCAGTTCCCACACACTTCCTAGTTGATATTATTAGTATTTTACGCCTTTAATTTTTAATGCCTCAGAAATAGTTATCAACCTAACACTTTATTCTTCAGTCCTCCTGCTCTGGGTCATCCGAGGCTGGTGTGCTGGCGGAAATCACTGCTCGGAAGCGGGGGGTAGAGGAGAGCAGAATGGATGGTTCGCCCTGAACGGTGCTTGGAGGGATCTTCAGAGCACGCTCACACAGTGAGACATGCACATGTAGGATTTCAACGGTGCTTTTTCTTTTCCCGATTGCTTCGGTGCTGATGTTATTAAATGAGAACCCTCGTTAAAACTGCCATGATAAAGTATTGACATAATTCGTTTATTTCGCAGAAGGTGTTGGCTGCCATCTCTCGGGCTGTCCCAGCATTCCGTCAGTCTTTAGCATGGCTAACATTTCCTCAAAGAAGAAATAACAAAGTTGCAGCATTATTTGCATGGTCTTGATTATCTCACTAAAATGCTTGCTTATGGAAGCGTTTAGATTTATGGTTAAATTATCCTGGATGTGTGAAGACGTTCATCCAAACAGGTGGCAAAAAAAGAAGGGTATGCATTATCTTAAACTTTGTTTTATTTAAAATACTACTTGCGCACCTCCGCTTTGTGATTCTCCCATCTTCTATGGCTGTGGCTATAACGCTGGTCACTGCTCTCCGTTACATACGCTGATGGGGTGCCAAGGCTGGTCTGGTCCTTCTGAAGCTACTTGATCATGTAAATTCTCAGTAACACTTCTATATCAGATGTAATATTTATATATATTAGAATCAACTTTATTTTTACTTTATGGGCAAAAAGACGGCTAATGGATAAACTGTGCTCATTGATGGAAGTTACTGATGAAACCTCACACAGCCCTGCAGTGCGGCTGCTGGTTGGAGCTTCATCTTGTGCACCGAAAGGTCGCTGGTTTGATCCCAGGTCCCGGCACATGCCCAGGCTGTGGTTCCGTCACTGGTCAGGGTACATGTAGGAGGCATCCAATCAATGTTTCTCTCTCTCTCTCTCTCTCTCCCCTCCCCCTCTTCCTTCCTCTCTCTCTAAAAAAATCAATAAAAATGTATTTTTAAAAATCTCCCATTTTAATCTTCTCACCACTCATGACTGCTTCTGTATGGCATCTAGTCATATATTTTTTAATGTTATGTTTATTAGTGACTTCTCTG
>NW_006293349.1:1482642-1487091 GCF_000327345.1 Myotis davidii
TTCCTCTCATTTTTATTTTACCCTTTTAACTTACTGTTGACAGTTATTACATACGTCCTTTTCTAGCTCACCGCCACCCCCTTACCGCTCATTTTAAAGGGAACCCTATAACAAACTGCAAATAACTAAATGAAAATTCTTACGAGCTTCTGCTTTTCAAAGTAGTCAGTGTTAATGAGCTCAAACATCATATTCCATTGGGCTCAAAATGTTATTGTTTTCACTCCATTACTGCAGTTTACTAATTGCCAATAAAAACGTCTACTTCTCATACCCAGTGAGCCCAATGGAATATGATGTTTGAGCTCATTAACACTGACTACTTTGAAAAGCAGAAGCTCGTAAGAATTTTCATTTAGTTATTTGCAGTTTGTTATAGGGTTCCCTTTAAAATGAGCGGTAAGGGGGTGGCGGTGAGCTAGAAAAGGACGTATGTAGTAACTGTCAACAGTAAGTTAAAAGGGTAAAATAAAAATGAGAGGAAACTGCTTTGCTGCATTCTGCTTTAATTTTTATCTCCTGTGCTTTATTTCCTCGGTAAGACTAAACCACTAATCTACAGAGAAGTCACTAATCTACAGAGAAGTCACTAATATACAGAGAAGTCACTATTATACAGAGAAGTCACTATTATACAGAGCAGTCACTAATATACAGAGAAGTCACTATTATACAGAGGAGTCACTAATATACAGAGAAGTCACTATTATACAGAGAAGTCGCTAATACTGAGAAGTCACTAATATACAGAGAAGTCGCTAATATACAGAGAAGTCACTAATATACAGAGAAGTCACTAATATACAGAGAAGTCGCTAATATACAGAGAAGTCACTAATATACAGAGAAGTCACTAATACTGAGAAGGTAAAATGAAGACCACTTGATTGCACCTGGGTTTGTAACACTTGCTCAGGTATTTGAAATGATCTAACTTAAAGCTATTTTGTTGTGTTGTCAAGTGTTATATGTGCGTGTAATTCATAATTCCTTGCTCTCACCACGCAGATCACCTAGGTCCTAGCATGAGGTGAATGGAGGGTCTGATACACAAATTATTTTGAATGCAACTCCTTTCAGTAGTAAAATCCATGCTGCTTGACTGCTTATATATGTAGGCAAAATCCTCCAAAGGAAATGAGAATCCATGAGAAGTCAAATGTGTGAATACAAACAGAATCCCCACACCCTAACCGGTTTGGCTCAGTGGAGAGAGTGTCGGCCTGGGGACTCAAGGGTCCCAAGTTCGATTCCTGTCAAGGGCATGTACCTCCCCAGTAGGGGGCGTGCAGGAGGCAGCTGATTGATGTTTCTCTCCCACTGATGTTTCTAACTCTCTATCCCTTTCCCTTCCTCTCCGTAAAAAATCAGTAAAATATATTTAAAAAACAAAAAACAAAACAGAATCCCCACAACCGTCACCAAGACATTCTGCGGTGCCTCGGGCTTAGTTATAAACTCACTGTGACACCTGGTGGGGATTGTTAGAAAGGCAAGACCTCACCATAGGCTTCCGATACAGCCCCAGGGGCAGGCTGCTGAGCGCGAGATGTGGCTTCCTAATGGGATGTGTTCGAAGACGTCACAGGAAAAAGGACTATTTATATCTCACCAATAACGTTCTGTGTGGATTACATGTTGAAATGATAATATTCTAGATATATTGATTAAATAAAATAAATTATTAAAATTAATGTCACTTGTTTCTATTTACTTTTTCTGACGGGGCTACTGACAATTGTAAGCTTCCATATGTGGCTCACATTTGCAGCTTGGATTCTATTCCACTAAGTGCTGTGACAGCACCTAAGCCTGAAATATCTAAAGGCGTAACATTTCTCAGCCTATCTGTGAAAACAGGAAAAATGACTGTAGCTGAGGATGGATGGGTGTGGTCGGCAGTGTTTCAGGGTGAGTGCCGGCGGCCTCTATCCTGCGTACCTCCTCCCTCCGAGGGTGGACGGGACCTTCCAGCATGACGGGCTGTCATTCCCAGCCGGGCACCCTGCACGACAGCAGTGAGGGTGCAGGGGCAGTGAGGCCCTTCGCCAGCGGACACTGTGTCCACACGAGGCAGGTGTCCGGGTGGGGCTGCTCCTCAGAGGGCCTGGGAGAAAGGCCCAGCCCCGCAGGGGCACCAGCTGTTGGCCCGGCAGCAGCTGACCTGTGGAGCGAGCCGTGGAGGGGAGGGCAACCCGCAGAGAGCTGCACCCTGGCTGAGCTTCCCTGCAGCCTCTGAGGCCCAGGGCGGGGCCAGCTGACGGCCTGGGGGTCCCCCCCGAAACTGCCAGGCAGTAAATACTGTCGCTTCCAACCACAAAGTCCGTGACAGTTTGTTATGCAGAAAACAACACACTGCCCTCAAGCCGCTGTCTATGTATTTTTTGTTACATTACTGTGTGTGAGATTGTTTCCCCTTTTCACCAAAGACACGGTCATCAGTCAGAATCAGCAATGAAAACCCTGACCTCGTTACAGCACACACGTATGGCTAGTGTAGCGTGCACTTTATCACGCGTGTACAATGGAGACAGAAGTGAAATCCAGCGAGTCCAACAGAAACCCCGATCTGTGCACTGCGGAAAGCGCAGCAGCCCGGCCAGCGACCCTTCACGTTTACAGCAGCGCTGCGTCCCTTCTCTTCACCCCTTTGTGCTGTTGGGGCACCGAGGCAGCTACACTAAGGAAGGTGGAGAAACGGGTGCCAGTGAGGGGAATCCGGGTTCGTGGGGACGGTGAACCGACCCTCATGAGCGCATCCCTGCACAGGGACCTAAACAGGGCTCCCCAGGAGGCAGAGCCCACCCAGCATCACAGGCCTCCACCCTGCGGCCTGGCCCCGGCATCCACAGCGCAGCCTCGCCCACAGCTGCTCAGGCTGACGCAGCTCCCAGCACGGAGGCACCTCGGCTGTGTCCTCCTCCTCCCAGGCTCGGGAAGGAGTGGCCATCTGTCCAGCTCCTCCGATCCACTTCCTGTCCATCGAACTCCCCATCACCTCTCCATGCTCCCCGGCCTCTGGGCGTGCATTCGCTTTTCCTGGAGTGAATTCCTGCCGCTTCCCGGCCTGGCAAAGGTCACCGCTCCTGGAAACCGTGCCCCTGACCTCCGTGGGCTTTCTGGATCACGCTTGCTTTCCCCCAGCTAGTTCCTCTCTTCCGTGAGCCAAAGGGGAGGACAAGCGGGACCACACTGTGTGGCCGTTCTGAGACGTATTCTCTCCACTGGTTTCATCACCGGTGAGGGAGGCGTAGGTCTGTGAACCAGTCCCCAGGTGCGGGCGTGGGTCTGTGTACCCACAAAATATAAACTCTTCTTTCCACTGCTATCCCTACACCGACTACTCCCCCTGCGCCCAGCCTAGGTTTCCACAGGCGCATGCGGTGATGCTTCAGGGAGCATTCTTATGTCCCTGATGCTGTTGGAATTGGGCCACTCTGTCTGTTTTCTCACCATTCTTGCATTTTGCTTTTTAATTGCCTCCCTACTTGATTGAGTTTGCACTTAGCATCCTTGCATTTTTGGGGGGTCTGATTTCTGGAAGAAGCCTTTGTTCTTAATTTACTTTTTACTATGTCAACATATTTCCGCAACAGTAAGGCCTACCTTTATATCATACTAGAGGCCCGGTACAGGAATATTTGTGCATTGGGGGGGAGGGGCGGCGGGGCTCAGCTCAGCCTGCGCCCTCTTGCAGTCTCGGGGGATGTCTAAATGATGACTTAGGCCCACTCCCCGCAGTTGGACATCCTTAGCCACCACCACTGCGGCACTCGCCATGCTTCAGCCCAGCTTGTGGCTGAGCGGCACTCCCCCTGTGGGAGCGCACCAGGGGACAGCTCCAGCCCCACCCCCCACCCCCCATCTGGAGGCGACCAGCGGGGGCCAATCAGGGATGGCACTGGCTGGCGAGTGGCCGACCCTGGCCCCTATTGCGCCTCTGCTGCCACCGGTCGTGCCGAAGGAGCCCCCCCATTGGAGCCCCATGCCTCCACCTCTGAGACTGCTTTCGGCCCTCTGCCCCCTGGCACCCAACTTGGCTGGCCTGGTGTGGCCTGCTCCCCGGCCCCACTCCCTGGTCATCCCGCCCTTCAGTCCATTTGCACATTAGGTTTTTATTCTATAGGATTACATTCCTGTCCCTTAAGGTAGCGTTCTTGGCACTCTAATTTCAGAACACTGCAGACCTCTGTCCCAGCACTGACCATGCTGTACAGTAACTACTTCATGTCTGTTCACATTAAACTGAACACAGGGGGCACGCCTTACGCAACGCGGCATCCACAATCTCTAAAAGGCAACAAAACAAAACGAAGTGCCCGATCTCCTTTAGGTATTAAAACATGTAACAAACTTGCATCACAGTCGTAACCTTCCTGCCCCTCTGCAATGAGCTGTTTTAGTTGCAGAACCAACGGGAAAGGGAGGGGGAAGATGGCATGAGCTCCC
>NW_006293349.1:1487138-1495912 GCF_000327345.1 Myotis davidii
CCCCCCCGCTCCCTGTCCCTCCAGAACTCAACCCCTGCCATTTTTCAATAGAGCCAAACTTCGTCGATAAGCATTTAAAAACTGCTGCACAGGACTTCCCTGTAGGTGAAGTTGGTGCCGACTGCAGAAGTGAGAGGTGAAAAGACTATCATTCTTCTTAACAGAAAGAAAAGAAGATGGAAACTATTCTCAGGCTTCCACGCTGGTCACGAGCACCCTGGGGTGTTGGGTTAGCTTCACTTTCATTCCTGGCCATGCTTACTTTGATCATTGTAGTTTGGGAGGGATGTTCTTAATGAACATTTCTGACTCCTCTATTGAGCGCATGAACTCAGCTGTTGTCTGAGCCGGTCTCCGCCAACTTTACCGGCAATCTCCGTTTACCTGCCGACAAGTTAAGAAGCACTCACTTTAAACTAAGGTGCGCCCCAATCCTTAGCGACAACCCTGCCTCAGGCTCGTATGCTGGGGTGGTGGGCACGGCGTTCTGGCTCCAGATCTCTGGTGAGGCTGCAGTCAGACACTGGGTGGGCGCGGGCACCCACAGGCCTGAATGAGGCCTCAGGTCCGTGCTCACGATGCCTCATCTCCGGCTGCTGGCAGGCCTCAGGCCTCGGGCCCTTCTACCTTCTTACAGAAGGTCCCAGTCCCTCACTGCGCGGTCTCTCCACAGGCATCTGAGGGTCTCCGAGGCATTCCCCCAGATCACGTAAAGGCAGAGACAGAAAAGCTGTGGCGCTTTTTATTCCCTAGTCCCCAAAATCATACTCTGCCGCTTCTTTTTTATTGATTTCAGAGAGGAAGGCACGGGGAGAGATGTAGAAACATCAATGATGAGAGAGAATCATTGATTGGCTGTGTCCTGCCCACCCCTTACTGGGGATCAAGCCCACAACCCGGGCATGTGCCCTGGCCGGGAATCAAACCCGTGACCTCTCGGTTCCTGGGTGGATGCCCAACCGCTGAGCCACACCCGGCTGGGCTGCCACCTCTACTTCAGTTTTATCTGTTCAAGAGCCTCTCAGTGCACCCCGCGCTTGGGAGGAGCTGGGCTCTAGACCAGGGTCCTCAAACTACGGCCTGCGGGCCACATGCACATACAAATCTTGTATTTGTTCTTGTGTTTTTTTTACTTCAAAATAAGATCTGTGCAGTGTGCATAGGAATGTGTTCATAGTTTTTTTTTAAACTATAGTCCTGCCTCCAACGGTCTGAGGGACAGCGAACTGGCCCCGTTTAAAAAGTTTGAGGACGCCTGCTCTACATGGTGAAGAGCACGTATGTCCTGATTTGTGCACGTTTTCCTATCACCACGACTTCTACACGCCATTCCCTGAGCGTCAGCGTCGCTTAGGGTCTGGCCCCATCCTCCGACACGCTCACCTGCTCACGCTCCCGGGGGCTCACTCCCCTGGCTCCCGGACCAGCTCTGCCGTCGAATATATTCTTCTGTTTTGAACCTCGATGATTTGGACTCATCGTCCTAGTCCTGACCTCTCTTCCAAACCAGCTGTATTTTAAGTCCCCGTCACACCCACCTGGAGAGCCGACTCAGCCGAACCAAAACCAACTCCTGTTTCCTCCCTCCTCGTGCCCAATTTTCTCCAACCCAGTTACCAAGACGGGAAACATAAAGTCACAATCAACCCCTCCTCTCCTCGCCTCAGTCCTCCACTACGGACTTATCCTCAGTTTATCCCGCCTCAGGGCTCTCAGTGCTTCCTCGCTCATCACTGTCGCCCACAGGTTCTCATTTCTGAAACGACGGCTGCGGCCTGATGCTGACCTCTCTGCCTTGTCTCTCTTCCTAATTTACCTCTTGTCCGTGTGTCTTGATGAAAACATCTACCAGAGATCATGTCTCTACAAAGAACCTGCACTGGCTCGCTAATAACTTCCGTTTAAAGCCCAAATCCTTTAAAATCTGATCCTAACGTGCTTTCAGCTTCACCTCGTCACCGTCCCAATGCATCTTCACCAAATCGTCGTCGTCCCCAAAGACGCCACCTCCTCTCGAGCATCCGTGTTCTGCACGTGCTGTTGTCTCTGCCTGGAGGGCCCACTGCTCTCCCCTCTGCTTGGTGAACCCCATATCCACTCAAGCAGCGCCTGCCCCAAGCCCCTGTCCCTGCCTCCCAGGTGAGAAGTCATGCACCTGCCGCGGTTCCTCATCCCCTTGTGCACACGGATGGCATATGCTCATCACCTGAGTCACAGGCGCTTTTAGGACGATTTCATTTCAAACGTTCTGCCTCTATGCCCGCATGAGAACATAAATTTGTCAGAGTACATTCCCTACGCTTTTTATTTCAGAAAATATGATTGCTGGTGACACCACTTGCCCCCTCCAGAAAGTCCAGAATAACCTACTGCACGAAGAGACGGGCCTCTTACATAACTTGTGGAGTATTTTCTGACTTTGGGGTGCAAACGTGCTGCATTCAAGATCACAGAGCGTCACTCCAGGCCCAGAGCAGTGTGTGTGCCCTTCTCTACGTCGTCGCTCCCCATTCACCAACACCCAACGCCCATTCCAGACCACATTCCAGAGTAAGTGGGTGGGGTGTCATCAGACCCGGGAGAGCCCACTAATTAAAGACATCTCACCTACTAATTGTGTCCTTCATTGTGGAACCCTGGCCCTTAGGGACGGAGTGCATCCCCATCATCACTGGGAAATTCCCAAGACGGTCTGGGTGCGCACATCGTGGCACAGAGGCTTTTATTAAATTCCTCTTCAACAGGTAAGATAAGTGCCTCTTACCAAACAAAGGGGGGACGCTCCGCTCTCAGCTCTCAGCCACTGCCCCTCAGTCACTCTGAACAAGCAGCCACCTCGAGTAGAATTCCCTCAGCGACCCTCACAGCTGCCACGTCTTTCCCTCCTTTTTCTGTGTATTTTAAATATCGCCGACCCCTATTTTTTCTCTGTATATTCCCCTCAACGTTGTCTAGGCCCATGGACACGTATGCTCAGAAGTCTCCCCTGAGTTTCCAAGTCGAATACCCGCGCGCCACTGGCTTCCTCCGCGTGGATGTGCCACCAGCAGCCTGTTGCCCACAAAGCCCAGGCCGGACAACTGGCTCTGCCCGCCCGCCCTCCCCGCACGGGCACTGCCAGGGACCTTCCCAGCCCAACACGGGGAGTTCTCTCCCGCCTTCTCCTTCCCCCCGCAGCTCCCCGCCCGTCATCCCGTCTCCCCAGGCTCCAGCCTAACGTTTCTGACGGTGAGATTCTTCAGAAAGAACCGAGCCAGCCTGCACTGCTGACCCCTTCACACCGGGCCCTGGGTGGTGGAGGGTGAGCGTGGGCTTGCCGCGCGCCACCGAGGGATTCCCGTGGGTCCCAACATTCCACGCTTCTCACGGGCCTGTCGGCTGCAGTCAGCACAATGACTTCTCTTTTATATACAAGGAAACTGACGCTGACAGGTATCCAGCAATTGGCCTGAATTCACCTCTAAACGGGGAAGCCATGACATTTAACCCACATATTTCTGACTCCAAAGTCTGATCTGGAAAAGTAGGAAATTAGCTTTCATAACAGAAAAATTAGGCATTTAACTTGATTTATGACTTTTTTACACAAATATTCCCACGTTCTTTGGAACGTACATAAAACATTTTATTGTATAAAACATATTTTATCCATTGCTGCTTGTTTCTTCTCTGCTCATGTCGGATGGTCCGCTAGCTGAAGACTGCTAGCGTCCTAGTAGTTTTGTAAGGACCGACGTGCGGGAGAAAGCTTGGCCCTGAGCCAGAGGCTCCTGCAAGAGGCGTGGCCTGAAGGAGGCAGAGAGGCCGCGAGGGCATCATCTCTAAGAAACGTCAGAGGCGGAGTCATTGGGTTGGGACTAGATTTGCAGGTTGAAGGAGGAATCAGACGACTCCCCTGTTTCCCTTCACGGATCCCAGATGGAAGGTAGACTAGTTTTCAGCCGGGTTGTACACGTAAGACTATGTCTGCAGAGCTCCAAGGCAGTAGGAGTGGGGGGTGGAGGGGAGGGGAGGAGAGGGACAAGCAGACATGCTGGGCTGAAGCAGGGATCCTCGTACTGAATTCAAAGGGCTATGGGAACCATAAGAAAGCTATTACTAGGGAAATGGCATGATTGACAGGAATCATGGAAAATCTTTTTAGCTTCAATGAAGCAAGAAATATTTGGAAATTGTACATCTTGGTTTCTTGACAAATGCCATAACTATTATCATAAAAGCAGCAAGAAGTATTTCAAATAGAAACAGGTAAATCACCCATGTAAGTCACAATTTAAGAAAAGTTTGTCAGTAGTTTGAAGTGACAGTTTACAGAACTGAAACTCAAACTGACAAGTTAGAAGACATTATACATGCTCTACTGAAACACTGACAAATCCTCTGTAATAGTTTATTATTTTGGGAAAATGTCTCGAAGGAAACTGCCTACATGTCAGAAGCATTCAATGTTTAAATCAAAACACTTTCTAATATATATTCTGCCTCAATTCATCAAATGGATCAGCAACTTACATAACCAATCTAATTGGTCTTGTCTTTATATCAAGAATGTATTTAGATAAACTAGTGGTCTTGCCTCTGCTCACCGCCACAGCAACACCCACAGCATAGTTCAGTCCTTTATCAGTCAGGATCTGTGTTAGTGGACTAGAGCTGCTGTAACAAAATATCACCAACTGGGCGCCTTAAACAATTGTCAACAGAAATGGGGTTCTTCAAAAAGCTACCTCACGATTATAAGTTCCTAACTCGGAAGTTCATGGTGGGTAGTAATGCCCGAAGTATACAAGTTCTTTAGCAAAAGATTTATCTGTCCCTTAAGCAAAAACGGTTTCCGTATACACAGGTTAACACAGACCCCTCAGAACTGAAACCACCCTCGAGAGAGCCCCCCATCTCGTTCCCTCCTCTGTGACCCAGCCCCTGCCTGGCTCTGTCCTTCCTTCTTGCAACGCCCCCAAGGAGCCTTCTCAATTCCAAAGGCATAAAGAACCCGCAAACGCCAATCCAAGAAGCACTTTTCTGTCTGTGGAGACCTTGCTTCCAGGCATATCCTCCGTTTGGCTCAGATAAATGTTTATAAAACTTCTCTACAGGTCTAGACATTCTTATGTCAACACAACAGGAATTTATATTCTTACTAGAGGCCCGGTGCACGAAATTCGTGCAAGAGTAGGCTTTCCTTCCCTGGGCTGCTGGCACCGGCTTCCCTCTGGCCGCCGGCAGGCACCAGGGACCTGGGCTTCCCTAGAAGCCCCAGCTTTGTCCGAAGGACGTCTGGCCTAATTAGCATATTACACTTTTATTAGTATCGATTATTTGTACAGACAGATCGTTCTGGAGGCTAGAAGTCCTGGAGGAAGGGCAGGGTCAGCAGGGCTGGTTCCTTCCGAGGCCCCTCCTTGGCTGGCAGATGGCTGCTTTCTTGCTGTGTCCTCCAGGCATCGCTAATGTCTGTGTCCAAATTTCTTCATATAAGGGTACGAGTCAGATCAGAGACCACCCCAACCGCCTGACTTTAAGGTAATCATCTCTTTAAAGCCCTGTCCCCTAAGGCAGTCACATACTGAGGTATGGAGACTAGTGCTTCAACACAGGAATTTGGGGGGTGGGGGGTGGGGGAAGAAGGTACATAATTCATCCCATAACAGCCATTAGTTGCAAACAACTAAAAGCAAGCCTAACTAAAGTAAGAAAGAATTTATTGGAAATAATGCTCACAGAATGTAAGGAATCCTGGAAATCTTAGGAAATCCAGAATCTTGGGAAGCCTGGGACATGAGGCTAAGAAAACAAAAGCAGCGAGTGGTAGCAGGAAACGCTGTAAGTAAAGCCTCGTGCAGATGCAGCAATGGCCTACCAGCACCAGACGGGGATGCACGCCTTCCCCTAAGGACCTGAAAACTGAACTATATCTAGTCTTGTTTCATCCCTTTGAGATTCAAAGCCTTGGGCTTAGGTGGGAATGGTGTAACCATAATTTAACATTTCAATTAAGCAATAAAAGTTATGAATCTTACATATTCTCAAGGCTACAGCCAACTCTGTTTGCCTGGAGTATGTAAATAAAGTCCTATGTTTTAATACTTCTTATCTAGCCTTTTTATAGCTGAGAGCGCCTGCTCTGTGGGAAAAGGGCTGGTGAGCGCCAGCTGTGAAGGACCATAGGTGGCCCCTGTACAATCGCTGGAAATGTACAAATTCCTATTTGAAGAGAGAGAGAGAGAGAGAGAGAGAGGGAGAGAGCGCACCCACACTTCAGGTCAGAGGTAGAAGGGAGATGAGAACTATGAAACAGACAACTGTTATGAGATTCCAGGTTCTGTGACTTCCCTATAGTTGTTCCTTATGAGTCATCAGTGTCATGATAATGACTATCAATAAAACTTTAAAAGGGGGGGGGGCAAAGTATATCTTTGGCAGCACTAAAAAGAGGAAGTTAAAGCAAACACATCCCGCCCTACAGGGAGTCTTAAGGGAGAGGATCCTCAAAGAATCCAATAGATTATAGGACTGAACAGAGCAGCGGTTCTCAACCTGTGGGTCGCGACCCCTTTGGCGGTGGATGGACCCTTTCACAGGGGTCGCCTAAGACCATCCTGCATATCAGATATTTACATGACGATTCATCACAGCAGCAACATGACAGTGATGAAGTAGCAACGAAAATAATGTTATGGTTGGGTCACAACATGAGGAGCTGTATTTAAAGGGCCAGCAGGCTGAGAACCACAGGAATAGAGGGAAGCGGGCTGGGTCTCTCTGTCCTCAGACAAGAACAACTACAGAAATAACGGAAGATAAAAAAGTACGTAAATAAGTTTTTTAAGAAAAGGGAGGGTGTCCATCAACCTAGCCCCGATGAAATAAAGTTCTTATATAGACACAGATATAGAGAGAGAGCGAGAGACACACACACCGGCTTCTTTGGCATTATCTTATGTACACAGTTAAGCACACGATCCACTGTACTCATCCAGAGGACTCGTTCTCCTTATGCAAATAGATGGAAAGGATTAAAAACTTTCTAGAAAGGCGAGTCTTGGCTCCACAATGCTTCCCAACAGGAACCGTTTAAACAATAATCAGAAACAACAGCCCAGCAGTGCTCACTGTTAAAAGATGGCATTTTGGTTGGCCTGAAGATGAACGGGCCCATTTCATTAACCAAGCATCTTTTCCAACAGCATCGACCTTTGTGCTGTCAGCGATGGGCACCTGGGCTGTGAAGTCAGGCCGCCCTGGCTCAGCGTCTAACATAACTTGGGGCGTGGCGCTTCCTCAAGGGTTTGGTCTCCTAAAGTGCAGAGCAACGATGCCCGCCTGCATGTCGCTGCGATAACTAAAGGAAACAGTGCGACGGGCCCGGCCGTTTCTGGACTTAGCAAGCACGCAGCGGAGGTGCCAAGATGCGCCCTTCACCCTCACCAGGTCGGCTTAATGTCACGGCACACGGGGCGGGGGGGGCAGGGGGGGTGAGGAAACCGTAGGCACTTTCCAAAAACCTAACAGTAATGTGAGAAAATGTCAAAGGGATTCAAACGCCACCTCCTCTCAGCGACCTCCCTGGCCCTCTCCCAGTAAAAACAGACCCGCTGCTGCTCTTCTCTCCGCCTTATGTGATGTGATGCTGGCTCCTTCTGCAGAATTTAGTTCCGTTTCTGTATTCTTCAGCTCTGTGATTTGCTCGGTATTTTCTCTTTTTTTAAAATATATTTATTGATTTTTTACAGAGAGGAAGGGAGAGAGAGAGAGTCAGAAACATCGATGAGAGAGAAACATCGACCAGCTGCCTCCTGCGCACCCCCTACTGGGGATGTGCCTGCAACCCAGGTACATGCCCTTGACCGGAATCGAACCTGGGACCCCTCAGTCCGCAGGCCGACGCTCTATCCACTGAGCCACACCGGTTTCGGCTCGGCATTTCCTTATGTATTTCCCGTCTCTCTATGAAAATCCTCTCTGTGTTCAGGCACTGTTCCCTGGGCCTCGGTGAGCACCTTTAGGGCCATGAGTCTCCATTCTTTATCAGGTTAGTCACCCATCTCCACTTCATTCGTCTGTTTCTGGAGTTCTGGCTTGTTCTTTTGCTGGAACGTACACTTCTCAGCAGCAGAATGCATCCCATCAAAGAAGCAAAAAGCATGGGAAAGAGGGAAGGTGGCTGAAGAGACTTAGTACCACATTCGCGTAATACAGGTCCCCACGGAAGAGAAACGGGTAAAGCTTGTTAAATGACACTAGTGAGACCTCCTCAGACAGTCGGGGAGAAAAAACACCCAGACCAGGAGCTCCAAGTAAGATCACTCCAGGGACCAGGACACACTGTAATGATTATAATCACTAGAGGCCCGGTGCATGAATTCATACACAGGCAGGGTCCCTCCGCCTGGCCAGCCATCAGGGCTGATCTGCAGGGCAACCAACAGGGCGATCAGGTCTCCCCGCTGCTGGCACCCACCTTGGCTGGCCTGGGGCCTGCTGGCTGCAGGCGGCTCCTGCATTGAGCACCTGCCCCCTGGTGGTCGGCACGCATCATAGCGACTGGTCATTCTTCTGGTCACTCCCGCCATTTGGCTGATTTGCACATTAGGCTTTTATTATTTAGGATAGTTTGAGCAACTAATTGATCTTATTCGAGTATTTTATCTAGCTATTTACCTAGATTAACTAGTTATGTGTCACAACAGAGTTCTTGATTAGTAGACCCTCTATTACAGGGGTGGGCAACCCCTGGCACATGTGCCAATCATGGCACACCAGTAACTTTTGCT
>NW_006293349.1:1496829-1513406 GCF_000327345.1 Myotis davidii
CGGTGCCCGCCGCCGCAGCTCCTTCTCGTAACTGACCTGAGTCGCTTCTCCTGTAGCCGGGAGAGCCGTGGCCTTTTTTTCCCTTCTTTTGCATAAAGTGCACCTGGACGACGGGCAGCCTTTCGTAGGGGGCTTGGTGCCTTCTGGCTGGAGCCCGACCTGCATGCATTTCCGGTGCCTTGAAATGCGCCGTTTGTAAGTGATTTTCCTTTGTAATCAGTCCTGCCGACCACTCAATGAGCGTGTTGATGGCGAGTGAGTCCTCGTAGCTTTGCCCGCGTTCCAAACCGGAAGCGGCACCTGGATTCTTTTTTTATTTTTAATTTTCAATATGTGTTTTGTGTTTGTTTTCTGGTTGGTTTTGTGTGTTTTGTTTTCAGAGAGAGGAAGGGAGAGCGATAGAAACATCAACGATGAGAGAGAATCGCTGACCGGCTGCCTCCTGCACGCCCTCCACCCCTCCCCGGGGATGGAGCCCGCACCCAGCCTGTGCCCTGACCAGGGACCGAACCCTGACCTCCTGGTCATAGGTCCTGGCTCGGCCACTGAGCCGCGGGCGGCACCTGTTCTCCCTGCGTGTTGGTACCGTGAGGCCGGGCACCTGGACCATCCCGGGGACGGTGCTGAGTGGCCAGGGCATCTGACCTGAGGGCGGCCTGTCCGCTTCCTTGATGAGGTGCATTAACCTGCCTGACCGGTGCGAGGAGCGCTCCTGGCGGAGTGGGAGCTGCTGGTACCAGAGCAGGGCTACCTGGCGGGGAAGGGGGCTGGTTCTAAATCAAAGGGAATTCCCATCCGGTTCACTCCCTGGGTGCTAAGGCTCGGGGACCCCTCCTCCTGGAGTGACCGCCTGTGTCTAGACGCCCCGGTGTTCTGATCCCCGAGTCTGAAGCACACAGGCTCCTCTCGCCTCTGGGATCTTCTCTCCCTGCTGTATCGTAGCCAGGACGGGGGTTGACTGCACCCCTTCCCACCTCCTGTTCCCCCGCCCCAATCCGGCCACGTTTAGGTAAGTCCTGTCCCCAGCTCAGGAGGAGGAAGTGTGACTGCAGATTGCAGGCGGCCGTCTTCAAGAGGAGGCGGACCCTCCGGGAGCCCGCAGTGCTCAGGAAACCCGTCTGCCCCCCGGCCTTCCGGGAAGTAGATGCTCACGCCGGACACAAGGACTTGGCGTGGCGTCAGATATACCCCAGTTCCACTGGGCTCCCACGTCACCTGTCCCTCCAGAGCTAGCGCTTGGCGGGCTGACGCGGGCTCGGTGCTTGGGGACGGAGAGGAGAAGCCAGCCGTCTGGTGTCCCACAGCTCTCATTTCTCGGTGGGATGAGTACTAGCGCCACTTTTCACGTGAGGAGACAGGCACGGGTTAGCACCTGCCCAGGGCGGGGATCAGACCCAGGACGTCTGGCTCCCGCCTCCGTGAGTCCTCGGGGGGTGAGCTTTGTAACTCGGCGCCCCCAGGCTCAGGTGAGACCCACCGCACCATAAGAAAACTGGCAGAGAAGGGATTTGCTTCCTCTGTGTGGGAATAGAACGTGAGCCGTCTGGCTTCAGAGCTCGTGCTCTTAGAGCGGGTGGGAACCTTCCTGCCGAGGGCCACACGTTATCAGCTTAAAAATGTTCGCCACTCACCTGGTGCCTTGGCAGGGCCGGACCCAATGATTTCAAGGGCCTTCTACAGCCCAAGGGCCCGACGTTCCCCACCCCGTCTCAAAGCATCACACTGGACAGCCTGCCCTTATTAACAGCCAGAGGCCCGATGCACGAATTTTGTGCAAGAGTAGGCCTTCCTCCCCCAGCTGCTGGCACCGGGCTTCCCCCGCAGCCCTGGCTTCATCCGGAAGGACGCCCGGTCTAATTAGCATATTATGCTGTTATAGACTAGAGGCCCGGTACACGGAAGTTGTGCGCTGGCAGGGCAGGGTGGGGGGATGTCTCTCAGCCTGGCCTGCACCCTCTTGCAGTCCAGGACCCCTCGGGGGATGTTCACCTGCCGGTTTAGGCCAACTCCCCCCAGAGTCAGACATCCCTCTCGCAGTCCCAGGCTCTCGCAGTCTGGGACCCCCTCACTCCTTGCCTCCCGCCTGCAGTGGGAGCAGGAGAGGCTCCCACCACTGCACTCACCAGCCATGATCCCGGCTTCTGGCTGAGTGGTGCTCCCCCTGGTGGTCAGTGTGCATCATAGTGACCGGTTGTCCCGCTGTTTGGTGGATTTGCATGTTAGGGTTTTATTATCTGGGATGTTACTTCAAAGGAATTGAACATTTTTAAGTTTCCATGGCTACAATTACAGAGTGTGATCTAAGTAATAAAGAGCTAATGTGCAAATGGTTGTGACGCCCTCATGCATCACGACCGATCAGCAGGAGGCCGCGTGCACAGCAGGCACAGGTGGGTGGGGACTTGTGTGAGGCTCACGGAGGCCTAGCTCTTTGGGGCGGTGGATCGCGGGGCTCCCACACTGACGGCACAGGCCAGGCTGGGGGACCCCCAAGTGCACGAATGTCATGCACCGGCCACTAGTAATAGTATAAGATTGCTAAGAGGGTTCAATAAAACACGTTCAGGAATTTACATTTGGTGACTGCCAGGTACAGACGTGCCCCCATCTCTCTGGAAGAAAAAACTCCTGACCTGGAGACTCGGAAGAACAGGACTTCTTATCTCGAGGTGGCTTAGTCGTGTGCCCACACGGGGCCATGGGAGCGCGTGCTCTGCGACCTGGGCGTGTACACCGTGCTGTTGTCCTGAGTGCTTGCTTCCCCGTGGCCAGGTCTCCTGCAAGGACCAGTCTCCTCCTGCGTCTCCGGGGGTTAGACCCTCCCTGGCCCTGTGGTCTTTAGTTGAGGTTCGCTGCTTCTCTGCTGCCTGGGGGTGTGGTCGGACCCCAGTTGTGCTCTTCTCTGGCGCCATGTGTGCAGAGGCCGCACATTTGATTCTGGTGGTACTTTGTCCGGAATCTCCTCGCCTGGTCCCCCCAGGGGAGCTCGCTGTGTGTAGAAGGGAGGTGTGGCCCTTCATGCCTGATGCACAGGCGATAGGAAACGGACAGTGCTGTGCAGATGGGAAGAAGAGTGAGTCAGTCCTTGGGTTTGGGGCTCACCCTAATCACTGTGCCGTCTTCACTTACTGCGCCTGCGAGGACCTGCGCTCGGAGATTCCCAGGAGACCTGACTTTGGGGGGATGCTGTTCAGCCACGACAGCCCTGACGCAGGAGCTGGCGCACGTGCGGTGGCTGCTAAGTGTCTCCGTGCCACGTGCTTATTCAATGTGAGGAGGTAGCCAAAGGATTGATCAGTGCCTCGCCCATATGAGCATTCCATAGTAAGGGCTACTCGTTTTAATAGTTCTCCCAGATCACTGTGTCACTATTCCTGATGTAAGTAGCATGTTGCTTTTTAGTTGGGTATGTTCAATTTTACTATTTCCATTTTAGCAACAACCGGGAACGAATGCTTCTCAGTCATTTGAGTTCTTTAAACGTAATTGTTTTGAGAGGACAACGACCCCAAAAATCAGTCTAGAACTTAATGTATCTTCTCTGCAGTATTTCCAGAACTGTTCAGTCGAGCAGAGTTCTTCAGGGTGCGGTGAGGAGAGTGCACTAGAGGCAGGACAAGTTTTGAAATCGCTGCCTGCGTCTCCTCTGCGGTACGGCTCCTGCTGTCTTAGAACTAACAGCCCGTTAGCTACGCATCTCCCACACGGATGTCGGGCTTCTCACTCCGGTGGCAGCCCTGCACTTGGGCGCAGGCACAGCCGCCACGGGAGCTGGTTGCAGGGTGCGCTGTCACCGTGCTGGTGGTGGAGCCTGTGACGTTCTGCGTCAGTGGTGCCTTGGCTTGGTGTTTAGTGTTTGCCTCTGGGTAGCAGAAGAAAGACAAGTTTCTTACCCATAAGTAACCGAAAGAATGGTTTCAGATATGACTGGAAAAGTAGATAAGAAATTACTATAAATGGCTAAGATATTTGATACTCTTTTTTCACTTAGGACAAAACTTTTGGTCTAAAGAACAAGAAGGGAGCAAAGCAGCAGAAGTTTATCAAGGCTGTCACTCATCAGGTTAAGTTTGGTCAGCAGAATCCACGCCAGGTAAAGATTTAAATTCTGCATGTTCCTTATTCACAGTTAAAGATACTTGGTATTATGTTCCAGACCAGAGTCCTACGCTACAGACGTTTCTGCGTCTTGTCAGGTTACTCACCAGTGCCTCTTAGATCTTCCTCGAGCTGCTCTGAGATGTTCTTAACCTCGTCTAAGGCCACACACTGGCTGGACACGCTCACCCTTCACTACTTACAAGTGACCACTTTGTTTCCACATGGAGCCCTTTCTGACTCTGAGAGCAGTTCTACAGGAAGTGCCCTGTGTGTATGTTCTTGCAGGCACGTGTGCCTCTCTCTGTGGCCTGAGTGCATTCGGAGGCACATTCTAGATGAAGCAAATGGGTTTCTAGTTTTCATCCATTTGCTGGATCATTTCCATCAGATTGTAGCATTTCAGATTTTCACTTGCAGTGCATGAGTTACAGGAACTAAGAAGTAAAGATTTTTTAAGATTTAGCAGTTTTGTGCCATAGTTTAACCACACCGTTAAATATAAACTGAAAGGCTTTGTGAAACGGATGTTACTATTAGTGTTACATGTCACTGGGCAACGAAAACAATTAAATGAAATCAAATATTTATATTATACCTGGGAATATTATAGGTAGCACAGAGTGAAGCTGAAAAGAAATTAAAGAAAGATGACAAGAAGAAAGAATTGCAAGAGCTAAATGAACTGTTCAAACCTGTAGTTGCTGCTCAAAAAATAAGTAAAGGTAAACTTTACATTTCAGAAGTATTATTTTTATCAAATGTGACTCATGTTTAAAACTCTTAATTTGTTTTGATATATATTCTGATCATAAGCTGATTGTATCTGCTATATGAAAATGATGCTCCCTTTGTCAACATTATGTATCATTGACTTTTTCACAGTTCCTTTACATATGTGCACAGCTGTGTCATTGTACAACGTTTACTCCAGCCATTAGCCCCGCAACTTAAGGCAAAATTAATGATTTAGTTGCTGTGTAATATCCAGTCTTTGGTAGCAAACAGGGCAAACCTGGGTTTCTGTAAACGGAGGCCCAGACTCCTGGCAGTGTGCCTCCATTTGTGTTCTCTTTACCTCCTGCCTCCTGAACTGCAGCTGGACAAGTGGTTATGGAATAACTTACGTGTGTGTTCGGTTTCCCATCTCCTGTGCCCCCTTTGTTGTTGTTTTTTTGTTTGTTTTGGGGGGGGGGTTTGTAATAAAAGAAACAAAAATGTATATAAAATGCAATAGAAGAACTTGAAAAAAATGTCATACCAAACACCCGTAAGTGGTGTTTTCCTCTCACATCAGTGAGTAGGAAGTCGGAAGTTAACCAGGACAATTGATCTCTCCTGGAAGCCGTGCTTTAGGACCTGGCAGAGTGCATTACAAACGCGTGTGCCGTTTGCACAGGTGCCGACCCCAAGTCTGTGGTGTGCGCCTTCTTCAAGCAAGGGCAGTGCACCAAGGGGGACAAATGCAAGTTCTCCCACGACCTCACCCTGGAGAGGAAGGGCGAGAAGCGAAGTGTTTACATTGATGCAAGAGATGAAGAACTTGAAAAAGGTATTTTTAAAAACATTTTCTTAAAGATCAATGTCTGGGTTTGTTGTTACTAAGAATGTTTAGTAACTTGAATAGTACTTTGGTATTAATAGACTGTAAAGGATAACTTGTTTTTTTGTTTGTTTTCATAAAATCTGAATTTATTACATGATGCCCTTTGGTTAAGCAAATGAGAATGCTTAAACACCAGTTACTTCTTTTGGATTTGCCTCTCACCTTTTCTGACAGCACTGCTTTCTCATTTGCCTGACTGCTTAGGGTTTGGGTGAGTAATCACACTGGATGCTCACCTTTGGTGTCTGAAGAAATACATGGTCACACTGGCTGCAGTACAGCCTTCCTGTCCGGAGAGGGGCAGTGTGCTCGGGGAACAGCAGACACACACAGCACTCAGTCTCCGTTTCCTCTTTCCAGACACGATGGAAAACTGGGACGAGAAGAAGCTGGAGGAAGTGGTGAACAAGAAGCACGGTGAGGCGGAAAAGAAAAAGCCCAAAACGCAAATAGTATGTCCTTTTCTTGCATTGAGTGGATTTATCTTTAGGGACAGTCATGCTGTTCGTGTTGTTATTCATTATGTCACTGGGTCTTTTCATAAAGATGGGGGGCGGGGGTGGACTTCATTTTGGAAGTGGACACGTGTAGGTTATAGAGTTAGATTCTTGTTGAGAAGTCGCCTTTGAGAACCTGTGGCTGAGTCCTTCAGTCCTTTTCTTTCTCAGACGCGGCTGGCACAGGCACATGTGCCAGTGAAAGTTCTCTTCCTATTTTTTTGCAAAAGAATGGATGGCGAATGTAAACTCATCCACTTAACTAATAATTCTGTTTTGATCAGAGAGTTTTTAAAATACACGGTGCAAATAGTGTTACAGGTGAATTGTGGAGTCAGTGTTAATGTGCTAGTGTCGCAGGAAATGTACTTTTAAAAATTGGTGCCTCATTTCTCGGACCTGCTTTCATGCTCACAGTGTTACCTGTCGCGCAGTCACAGGGGAAGCCTCGCTTGTGCTAGGAAAGTTCTAGGTGCTGCTTCTGTCAGAGGCCCCTCTCACGGCCACCAGAGAGGTGTTCCCGGACAGGACAGCCCCTAGCCCGTGGGAGAGGTGTCCCAGCCTCGATCTGGTCTTCTCACAATCTGTGCCCCCTTGTAAATGAGTTTACACGAGGGACCTCGACAGCGTTGTGAAAAGCCAGTTCTTCAAGCACTTAGAGCAGGCACCTTTATTGAAAAAGCAAAGCGGCCAAAACCGGTTTGGCTCAGTGGATAGAGCGTCGGCCTGCGGACTGAAGGGTCCCGGGTTCGATTCCGCGCGAGGGCATGTACCTGGGTTGCGGGCACATCCTCAGTGGGAGATGTGCAGGAGGCAGCTGATCGATGTTTCTCTCTCATCGATGTTTCTGGCTCTCTATCTCTCTCCCTTCCTCTCTGTGAAAAATCAATAAAATATATATTAAAAAAAAAAAAAGCAAAGCGAGCAAACTACCCATCTGACTCCGGAGCACAGACGGGCACTCAGCGAGTCTGAAGAGAGGTTGGGTGAGGTCCAGGCGTCATGCGCCCTCCTGTCTATGGTCTCAGAACCCGTCTGCTGACGGGCCTGGTGCAGATGACTTCTCAGGCCCCTGCTGACGGTGTGGCCTCCCAGAACTCACCAGCAGCACCTGCCCGTGGCCTTGCCAGCCCGGGCTGTGGGCGTCTCTGCTTTGGGGTGAAACGGCCCTCCCCTCCCTCCTTCCCTCCCGCCCTGCGTTCTCTCCTAGGGGGTTGTGCCAGGGGAGGTGATGGCTGCCACACTGTGTGGCCTGTGTTAACTTCCTGTCTCAGTTTCCCTAGGCCCTGCCCTGAACCCTGGAACAGTTTACTTAGCCTTGTAGTTGTTCAGGAAAGAAATGTGTACATTAGTTAATTTTTCCTTCTGGGAAAGTTTATTACCTGAGGCTTTAATACAATTGCATCTTGCACCCATTTATGTTCTTTTTTTTAATTCATTTGAGAGAGAAACATCAATTAGTTGCCTCCCCCACTTGCCCTGACTGGGAATGGAACCCGCCACCATTTGGCATATAGGACAGTGCTCCAACCCACTGAGCCATACTGGCCAGGGCCCGTTCATGTTTTGAAGGGTCACTGTGCTTTGTGTTCCTTATCTACCTTGCTCCCTTCTTAGACATAAGAAATTCCCTATAATTTCAAATAACTCAAACCGTGCTTACATCATTACTGCATTGGTTTTTAGGTCAAACCAAAGCAAAATCATTGGTTTTATTTCTTATAAGTTATATTTTCTTTTTCTTATTTAAAAATCAGACTTCAGATTACATTTACAAAGGCTAAATGGAGCAAGTCCTTTTGTATAATTCAGAATTTACAACATTGTCAAAGACAGAAGTTTTATCTAGGTCAGTGGTTCTCAACCTTCTGGCCCTTTAAATACAGTTCCTCATGTTGTGACTCAACCATAAATTATGTTCGTTGCTACTTCATAACTGTAATGTTGCTACTGTTATGGATCGTCATGTAAATATCTGATATGCAGGATGGTCTTAGGCGACTCCTGTGAAAGGGTCTTTTCGACCGCCAAAGGGGTCGCGACCCACAGGTTGAGAACCGCTGATGTAGATCCTCTTTGAAGAGCAGTCACTGTTCAGTATTTTAAGACTGACTAACGCGTATGTACGTTTCTGTACAAAGGTTGCTCTGTGCCGAGTGTAGCCTAAAGTTGTAAGAATGTACTTGTTCTGTATACGTGAGCATTTACATTGGAAATGGACGATACTGAGCTGCTGCTTGTGCATAATGTTGTCTCTGTAGGTGTGCAAGCACTTCCTTGAAGCTATTGAAAACAACAAATATGGCTGGTTTTGGGTATGCCCCGGAGGCGGCGATGTTTGTATGTATCGTCATGCACTTCCTCCTGGATTTGTATTGAAAAAAGATAAGAAGAAAGAAGAGAAAGAAGATGAAATTTCATTAGAAGATCTCATTGAAAGAGAGGTAAATAGTATCTTTTCCGCCATAAAAAGAGAAGGCAGTATTTATCGTGAAATGTTAATATTTACCACTTGGGGGCAACAGCATGTTGTTATGAAAGAAAAAATAGGCTCTTTCTCTGAAATTGCCTTACTTTTTAAGTTTCTTTACGTGTAGATCCAGCCGTAATCATTAGCCAAGTAAGACATTAATTTTAGGATTAGGAAATAATTTTTAAGTACTAGCCACTGGGTTGTCTAATAAATGGTTTCCGTAAGATTGATTTACTAGTTTTATCAGTTCATTAAAATGCTTAGTCAGTATTCTCATTGATGAATCGGAGGGAAGTGGAGGGATGGGAAAGGATTAGCCAAAGAACTTACACATTTACATGCACGGCCTGTGGACACAAACAGGAGTGTGGTGAGGGCCTGGGGTGGGTGGGGTAGGGCTGGGTGGAGAGGTGCATCTGTAATACTGTCAGAAATAAGTGTGCGTGTGTGTGTGTGTGTGTGTGTGTGTGTGTGTTTTCTTAAAGAAGGAGACATAATGGGGAAATTCAGAGTGAACTTAAAGTTTTTGGGGTTTTTTAAGTATATTTTTATTGATCTCAGAGAGGAAGGGAGAAGGAGAGAGAGGGGCAGGGAGAAACATCAGTGATGAGAAAGAATCATTGATCGGCCACCTCCTGCATGCCACCTACTGGGGATCGAGCCCACAACCTGGGCGTGTGCCCTTGACCGGGATCGAACCCGGGACCCTTCAGTCCGCAGGCCAACGCTCTATCCACTGAGCAACACCAGCTGGGGCTGAACTTGAAGATTTTGATGTTTCCCTGGTGTCTTATTTTTCACCATTTTGCTAACCGTTCCCATTGTGTGGGAGGGGACGGCTCCCCTGATCAGCATCTCTGGGCTCGAAAGGAAGGTGGGCTTATTGAAAACAGTCTCCCGCGACTATTCTGGCTCAGCACAGAAGCTTATTCTAGGAGGTAGCCGATACCACTGTGCACATGGTACAAAGATGCTGAGATGACTGGAGAGGCCAGCTTCAGGCTGTGCATTCTGAACTGGATCCATTTCACCGTGTGTTGGGTCATTTACATCGTGTAACTGTCTGATGTTAGGATTTTACACGTTTGTTCTCCAGTGGACGTGCTGCAGGAGTCTCACGCTGCAGGTGGTAGACGATGACAGGAAACGTAGGCTGTGGAGTCGGGTGCAGGGGGTGTTTGTGCTCCAGCTCCACCGCGTGCAGGGTGTCAGCCTTTGGGAGGTGCCCGTCGCGGGGTGCTATGGGGGCAGGTCGGAGTGATGGAGACTGTCTGGCGGGCGTCCGGCAGGGACTGTCCCCAGGTGATTGTGAGCTGGCGGCTGGCCCTGAGGAGCAGGGGGCATTCTCTGCTGGCTGCTCTCCTTCTCGCTGAGGAACACGAGGAAGCAGGGATGCGGCCACTGCCACCTGCTCTCACGGTCACTGTTTTCAGCAGTTCGCTTACATAGCAGGTTTCGCTCGCCTTCATTTCAAAAAGATCCCTAGTTCAGAATGATACCCTCACTGCCATGTAACGTAAAAATAAGTCAGTTCTAAATGAAATGACTTCGTAACAGGCAGAGGCTTCATTGCACAAAGAGAAAGCGACCAGACACTGTGATGGGGGATGGAGGGTAATGACTCTCTTCTCGCCGCAGCGCGCCGCCCTCGGTCCAAACGTTACCAAGATCACCCTAGAGTCTTTCCTTGCCTGGAAGAAGAGGAAGAGACAAGAAAAGATCGACAAACTGGAGCAAGACATGGAGCGAAGGAAAGCAGACTTCAAGGCGGGGAAGGCATTGGTGGTACGTCCCCAGGGCCAGGTGGACTCTGTCCCTCCTCTCGCTTGTCCCTTGTGCCTGGCAGGAGCCTTCCCTGGCCGTGTGTGTGTGTGTGTGTGTGTCTCTCTCTCTCTCTCTAACGCTGCGACCGGGAAGTGTTGAATCCTGTCCTGAGTCCATGTCTTTGTGTCCGAGTAGATCAGTGGTCGTGAGGTATTTGAATTCCGTCCTGAACTGGTTAACGATGACGATGAGGAAGCAGACGATACGCGCTACACGCAGGGAGCAGGCGGTGATGAGGTAAGAGAAGCGGGCACCCTCTCGCTGGCTGAGGGGATGGAGTGATGGTGGAGCAGCGCGGGTAGAAGTGCTGGTCAGATCCTGACTCACCTGGGCATCACCTGTCCTGGTCTCCACCCTCGTCCCTAATGGGGCAGGCGCACCCTCGTCACGGGAGGCTCGTGAGCATCACACGAGCCAGTGAGTACATTTCCTGCCCAGGACTCGGGAAGTGCCTGCTGCACAGTTCAGTGCTTATGCGTTAGCTACAAGAAGTGTGTGTGTGATTCTCCCTCTAAAGAAGAAAGGACTTTCTGTTTAATATTTTATACCAAAAAAGAAATCATGAGACAGAAATACTAACTAAAGAAAGTGCAGTCCTGGCTGGGTGTCTCAGCTGGCCGGAGCATCATCCTGGGCGCCAAAAGGTTGCAGGTTCATTTCCTGGTCGTGGTGTGTGGGCACCGACCGGTGTTTCTCTCCCTTCTCCTCTCTCTCTGAAAAGGGGGAGAAATCAATAAACGTAAAATTGTAAATTAAAACAAATAGTGCAGAATGGGAAGCAGGAGGCACTAGCACCATCGTTTGGTTGTAGGCAAACTTAGTAATAGCTGAGAGCGGGCTGTTCTGTAAGTTTGTAAAATTCTGGCTTCTGTCTTGCAGTTGAAAGATAAAACTGCCGTAGTCTGTGTGTGGGAGTAGGATGTCAGAGGAAGGAGCTTGAATACGGCATTGCTGTTTTTCAAGAAGCTTAAAAAGTACAGTTTGGCAGTAAATCGTGTTTTCCCTTGACGGCAGCGATGATTTTGTCCCATTGAGATAGAGACAAGTAAGTGATGGAGATTGTTCTCACTAGAAACACTTTCTTCCGTGTGTCTTTGAAGGTTGATGACTCGGTGAGCGTAAACGACATAGATGTGAGCCTGTACATCCCAAGAGACGTGGATGAGACGGGCATCACGGTGGCCAGCCGTGAGCGATTCAGCGCGTACGCTGCAGAGAGAGACGGTAAGGTGCTCACTCGGTGACTAAGAACCAGGGCGCTGTCCGGCGGGGTTCGGCCAGGCTTGACCACCCTCGGTGCCCACGGGCACTGACTGGCGACGTGCGTGTGTGGTGTGACTGACGGTAGAAGCCCTGAGGAGAGAGGAGGCAGTCGAAATGGATGCCGTGAACCAAAGCCAGAAGGGGACGAGTGTGTGGGACGGACTTCAAGGCGGAGATTTTGGTTGTCAACAGTGGCCCTGGGCCCTGGCTGGGGTGACTTCCTTGGTTGGAGCCTCATCCTGTACGTGGAAAAGTTGGGGTTTCGATTCCCCGTCACCGCACATATGGGAGGCAGCCACTCGATCTCTCCCTTCCTCACTGAAATCAATAACCACGTCCTCTAGTGAGGATTTTTTTAAAGAAGAAGAAACTAGGTGGCATTGGGCCCGCCCTCCTCCTCCCCGGCGTCACCTCTCCCTCGTTCAGCTCCAAGGCCCCTCTGCTTCTGTCACTTGTCCCGCAGCCTCGCTGGCTCGCTTCTGCCTCTCACTTTCTAAGTAAAGTTTCTCTTGTAATTTGAGGGAAAGTGGCCTTGTCTCTGACACTGTGACACTCGCGGGAGGAAGCGGTTGGAAAGTCGTTGAGCTGAGAGAGAGAATTCCCAGGTGCAGCAGCAGGAGGAGAACCTTCCAGAGCACACGGCCAGCATCGGGGTTAGGGCCAGCTTCAGGGAATCAAGTGGGGTGACTTGGCAATGACTTCCAGTTGCAGTGAGGAAGGGGCTGCAGGAAGAGGTCCCAGAGTTCACCGGGCAGTGGTGTGCGAGGAGGGAGGACAGGGCATGGTCAGGCTGGGCTCCTAGGGTACGAGAAAGCTACGCCTATCTGCAGGCCATGGGAGAGGGCCTGGGAGAGGAGGAGAAAATGGGAGGTGAGGGGCTGTCCCTTATGGAAGCAGGAGCTCGGAGTATAAACATGCCTTCAGCTCAGGACGGAGGAGGCTGGTAGGTGTTGGCGCTGGGTCAGGCGTCCTTTTTCCAACCTGAAGGAGCCCTGAGGGGGGCCTGGAGGAGAGGTAAAGGTTTGACCTGGTTGCAATGAGAAGTGGAAAGAATGCTTCCCAAGGCGTGAGTTGGGAGAGAGAGGCTGACCCTTGTCACCGTAAGGAAGCCCAGTGTGACCTGGGCCGGCTGCCAGCAGGCGCCTGGGGGCCGGTCAGTGGCGAGTGCTTCCAAGGTCATGACCCCAAGGCGTGGTGGTCGGGTTTCTGCAGCTTGTGGACCTAAAGGGGCCCGTGTCCGTGTCGGTGTCGCTGAGCGAGGCACGGCCACGTCTGAGGAACGGGAGCCGCGTGGCCATGTTCTCTGCTCGCAGGCTGATGATGGGGGTGTTTCTGGGTTCACTCGTTTCCGGCATTGCCCCGTGTGACTACCGACTGTGCAAAGCCAACAGCGGAGGGGCCGCTTACCTCATTCGTGTTCCTATCCCATAGCCATTTGTTCGGACAAAATACTGGTGTGCGTGGGTGCTGACTGTTAGAACCTAATTGCTGGTCCTGGAGGGAGCGGTTGGGGATCAGTCTTGCCTCCGAGGTCTGAGCCGCGAGCAGGCAGAGGTTGGAGGGGAGACGGCTGGTGCTTGTGCAGGTGGAGGGGACGGTGCAGCAGGCTCGCCCCTCAGCTCGGGACAGGGCACAGGCGGTTCCTGCTGGCGTGGCCTCAGGGCGGGGACGGGGTAGTGTGGCCTGTCGGTCGGTCACTGACAGCAGTGTCTGCCTCAGGCCTGACGGTTGCTGTTCTGTGTTTAGAGAACAAGCTGAGCGAAGCCTCAGGGGGCAGGGCGGAGAACGGCGAGAGGAGCGACCTGGAGGAGGACCGCGGCGGGGAGGGCCCGGAGGACGGGGTCGGCGCGGCGGTGCCCGTGGACGAGAACCTCTTCACCGGGGAGGACCTGGAGGAGCTGGAGGAGGAGCTGAACACCCTGGACCTGGAGGAGTGACCCCGCCCGAGGGTCCGCCGGCCGCCCCCAGCATGAAGGGAAGGGACTGCACTCATTCCTCCACCTCGAACTCGTCTGCAGGATGGCCGTCCCCATGCTGCCCCCCAAGGACTCCTCCCTCGTGGCTCCTCCGGCTCCGGCTCCCTCCCAGGAAGTGCAGGCAGTGAGGGAAGTACCGCCTGGCAGCGGCGGCGTCATAACTGTCCACTCGGGCGGTGTCCTGCTCCCCAGCGTCTGGTGTCATTGGCATGTGTCCCTGCGAGGACGGCGTGTACAGTTAAGGACCCTTTATTTAATGCCGTCTCGCGGGTGGTGTTGTTTCTTCTGTATTTATGTGTTAAAAGACTGCCTGGAACGTGAGCGCTGTACTTCCGGAGGCACCGGCAATGCAGGTTCCGTGGTGTATGTTTTGGAGAAGTAGGCGGACCTTTAAAGTGAACTTCCTTTAATTGACAGGCCAGCTGCAGTGCCCTGTGGTGAACTGTTTTAATCGTATCCTCTTCTTTCTTGCCAATAAAGTTGTCAATAAAGACATCAGACATTAAAACCCAAACATGGGCCTTGTGTTTCACGGTTCTCTGCGAAGATTTCTTGGCATTTCTAGCTGCAGGATTTCAGCCGATAGCTGTTACCGTGACTGTCCCAGGTCTGCTGCTGCTGCGGAGCTGAGGACGGGCAGTGCTGTGGCTGCGTCACCGCGGGAGCCTCGCAGCCGCTGCAGGGCGTGGGCAGCCACGGAACCCACCCGCAGTGACCGTGCTGCTGAGGGTACGGGGAGCTCGGGGTGAGGTGCATGCTGGGTTTGATTAATGGAAAGAGGGTCAACAAACCCCCACACCCTGGGCCGGGAGCCTTTGACGCGGAGGTCCCCTGAAACATTAGGGTAACATTTAAATGGGCATGAAATGCTAATGACATCGTTAGTACCGGTGACACCTCTCTGTTACTTCTGTGCGAGTGTATTTGCAGATACAGGCACTTCTGTTATTTGCAAATAGAAGTGGGTGTTACGGCAGCTAAGAGAACAGCACTGTGTCAGGTGGCCTGGGCCCTAGTCCCACTTCTGCTTCCGGTAAATTGATGATTAAACCTCTAAGCATTCGTTTCTTCATCTGCATCTAGAGTTAGGGTGCTTCTAAGTGTGAAGCCTGGGGAAGATGATTGTAAACCTTGGTAAATGGCAACATCAGAGGCAGAAAAGAAACTGCCTGCCTGGTGGTTGAGTCTGTAATTGCCACTTTCAAACGTGGCACATCCGAGCTTCATTCCCCATCCACAACGAAGGTGCACTTTGAATACTTCATGTGTAAGAGGACGGCTTGAGTTTTAGTTTGTATCGATGAAAGATTGGTCCGTTCTTTTTTTTAAAATATATTTTATTGATTTTTTACAGAGAGGAGGGGAAAGGGATAGAGAGAAACGGATGAGAGAGAACCAGCGATCAGCTGTCCCCTGCACACCCCCTACAGAGGATGTGCCTGCAACCAAGGTACATGCCCCTGACCGGAATCGAACCTGGGACCCTTCAGTCCACAGGCCGACGCTCTAGTCACTGAGCCAAACCTGCGGTAAGCGGCTGGTCCATTCTTTTATTAAAAAGTTTTAGATGTTATTTATTGCATTTTTAATAATAAAGCATTTTTAAATAATCGAATGAGCTTAAATCTTTCTAAAGCTATACCCAAGCAATCTTCCCATTTTGAAACCATCTAAAACTTTTCCTAAGAATTAGCTCATAAAAGTTAGAATCCATTTACTTTAGACCTTAAACTGTGGTATTTTGGGTTTTTTGTTTTTAATGTATATAAAGTAGGCCTGTGTGAGTCAAAGTATGCTAAAGGCTTTTTGGTGTTTAATTTAAATCTCAGCAAGCATGAGAATGCTATATATGCTCAGAGAATGCAAAGCATTTTAATCTGAGAAAGTCAAAATGGAAAATTAAATCTGCCTCTAAATAACTTAGGCCCTGTATTGATACAGTGGGTCTGAAATTGATTCTTCATTTTTAAACAGTTACACATAACTTGACTTTCAAATAGTTTTTCTCTTGCAAATTGCTCTTTTATGTAATTCCCATTGTTAACACAGTAGGTCTCTGTAATCCATTATCAGTTAGCTTCATTTTAAAGGGTTTGTGGTTTAGAAATTCAGAAGCTTAAGATGTAAGCCTCCCACAGGGGGAGCTGGTGTGGCACCTGCTTCCATATAGTCTGTAATGAGGACTCGGCGTCATCTGATCTGGACCACAGCAGCCAGCCCTCGCTGTCTTATCCTCACTGACAGTTACGGCTCATCACAACCCCAGGTTTGCCAAAACCCTTCTAATCGAAGGCAATTACAGTTTTTTCTTATTTGTGCACAAATGGTTTGTGTGACACTAAGCCCACCATGGGGAACCTGATAATGAAATTGTGTAACTACCATATGTTTTCAGTGCTCGGATCAGATCACTAACCATTCATTGATTTAGAATGTGGTAGGAATAAAACTCCAGGATACACACACACAGTTTATGTATAAGCACAATTCAAAGAAATACAAGATGAAATAAGATGGACATTTCTTGAAGAGAGAAGACCAGAGACTGCCTATATTCAGAAAAACAGTATTTCATCGAAACAGTGTTTTTTTAAGCGTTTGCAGAGTATTCAGATCTTCAAAAGATGGTTTTCAGATTATTTCTGGAAACTTTAATTAACACTAGAAAGACTGAAATTTAGTATATGCCTATATTGCCCAAAAGCCGTCAAAATGACTGCATTGTGAAAGAATAACTAATGTGTAAAGAAATTTGTTTAAAATTAATTTTTAATATTTTTTATATTATTTACAGTTATATAACAAGTTATTCGACATTTCTTTCATGAATTTAGTGTGTT
>NW_006293349.1:1513648-1518567 GCF_000327345.1 Myotis davidii
TGAGGGAGGAAAATCAAATATTTTGCCCTGGTTGATAGCAAGCTTGACTATTTTCAATGAACTTGTCCCATATTTCCGAAACCAAAGCAAACTTATTTGTTTGTAGATGCCTACTTCTTTCGGTTCTTTTGTCAAAACGAATAAATCGTAGGATTTGCTTGAACTTTGCTCTGGCCATAGTTTTTCTAAAAAATTCGGGACCCTACTTTGCTGACGATAAATAACTGAGTTTTAAATTTTTTGCCTCGTAGGCTCCACGAGCATATAAAATCCCAATAAATGCATGTATTTCCGGTAATGTTGTTGTCCAATCGTTCCTCAAAATTCGGCGGCCTTCTTCTTCTGTGCACTTTTTTAAAAATTTCCCCCCCAAGCAGTCAAAATGACTGCTTTCGGGCAATATAGGTATAACACATATATATATACCGGAAATGAAGGAGGGGGAGGTAACTACAATTATTAATAAACGCATTTATATGTTGTATAAAAAGTCAAAAAATTCTAAGAAATTCTGTCATTAGATACATCATTGTTTTTCTAATTGAAATTAAAAAGCAGTCAAAATGACTTCCTTGGGCAATCTAGTGTTAAGAGAAACAATGTGAGCAGGACAGAGAGACAAGGATAAGTAATCACCTAACCCACACCCCTCCAAACGCCACTCGGGATAGAAGCAGCAGCGTTGGGACTGAGGTTTTCCTGTGGGTCTAGCTGGGTAGCATTTTAAAATTAAGCTCGCTTAATACAGTAAAGCCAATTGTCTTAGGCTTCATTAATTCGCTCATTTTTATTAGAAATGGCACCTAATCACATTGAATAGGCTATGGGCTGTCTAGAACGCTGCCAGTTTATTTGAAGTGAAATAAGTGAAAATGCGGATTTCTCTGGGCTTTGGCAATGGGAGGGATCACTGCCCGTTCTTCCCGACAGAACGGCCGGGGGCCACGTCTTCAGAAGCCTCATCTTTTCATCTTCGCTTCCCTTTGATAGTTGAGGATCAGAAGACCAAGTGCAAACCTAGCTGTCGGTCCGGGCGAGCAGGGAAGCCTAGGGCAGACCGACGTGAGCCAGGCCTCCGAGGCGTGGGCGCACACGGGGGCTGCTGGCAGGCTTGTTCTCGCACCGACGTTTCTCACCGACTTAATTGCATGCACGGGCGTTGGCTACGGGCTCGTAGAACTGGGAGGAGTGCTGCTGTGAGAAACAGAACAATAGGTAGGAATTTGCTGGGCAGTGACTTTCACAGAGAGGCTTGTTTTTTTTGCCATAGTTTTGGGTAAGATAGATCTTGCAGCTAAAACCGGTGTGGCTCAGTGGATAGAGCATCGGCCTGCGGAAGCGGCTGATCAATGTTTCTCTCTCATCGATGTTTCTAACTCTCTGTCTCTCTCCCTTCCCCTCTGTAAAAATCAATAAAATATATTTTTAAAAAAAAAGATCTTGCAGATGAGCTTTATAGTGAGTGATTTAAACGTGTTCAGTAAGCCAGATTCCAAAGAGCTGCCTTCATAGAACTGTCCGCATTAGTTTCTCTGGTAAAAGTGGCCCGGCCGGCCAGTGGTTGAGCATCGACCTGTGAACCAGGAAGTCACAGTTCCATCCTAGGTCGGGGCACAGGCCCGGGTTGAGGGCTTGATCCCCAGGATGGGGCATGTAGGAGGCAGCCGATCAGTGATTCTCATCATTGATGTTTCTATCTTTCCCTCTCTTCCTCTCTGAAATCAATAAATAAGATTTGAAAATATATTCTGTCATTCCACAGGTTATCTGTTCACTGTGTTGATTGTTTCCTTTGATGTGAAAAATTTTTAAGTTTGGTATAATCCCACTAGTCTATTTTTGCTTTCATTGCCTGTACTTTTGGTTTTATTTTAAGAAATTATTGCCCTAGCTGGTTTGGCTCAGTGGATAGAGTGTCGACCTGTGGACTGAGGAGTCCCGGATTGGATTCCTGGTCAGGGCACATGCCCAGGTTATGGGCTCCATCCCCAGTGGGGGTGTGCAAGAGGCAGCCCATCCATGATTCTCTCATCATTGATGTTTCTGTCTCTCTCTCCCTCTCCCTTCTCTGAAATCAATAAAAATACATATTTTTTAAAAAATGATTGCCAAATCTTTTGTCCTGAAGCTTTTCTCCTGTGTTTTAGAAGTTACAGTTTTAGGCTTCAGGTTTAGTCTTTCGTCCGTGTTGAGCTCATTTTCTATGTGGTGTAAGGTCAGCGTCCAACTTCGTCTCGGGCCCGTTTTGTTCTTCTAGATTGTTTTGCTTACTTGGGGTCCCGTGAGCTGAGTGCTGTTGTCCCCGTGTTCAGAGGAGGTGAGCGAGTCCCAGAGGGTGAGAAAAGGTCCCCAGTCCCATCGCCGGTGTCGGGGGCAGAATCCAATCTCAGTTTCAAGGGCATGGCTGTATGAGTAGCTCTTTGTTCCTGACCGTCGCCGGGACACTGTGGGCTATTGTGCCTGCAGTGGGAACACGGCCATGGCTGTGGTTTCACTAGGACAGTGTCCCAGCTGTTCCCTCGGCAGCGGACCCCCCAGACGCACAGCTGGGCTGGGACACCGCGGGTGCTTTCAGAATGAGTAGGAACCCAGGACCCCAACGATGGTGCAGTGACGCCGTGAACTCGCAGAGCAGCGCGCGGCCGTTTAAAGAATCCATCCGATGGGCCCACTTCTCAGGGTGACGTCGGCTTCACAGTGCCCTGGTGACGAGAGCGTTCTCCTCAGAGTGACCAAGCAGCACCCCTCGATAGCGTGCGTCACGACACAGCATTTCCTGCGAGGCAGGCGCCCGTGCTTTAATGGACAACGTGTGGCGTCAGTAATTCACGGGAATCATTACAGGAGAAAGGACCGTGTGACACCTGACCGTGTGGGGCCGTGTCTACTTAGCAAAGACCGCAGTTCAGTCAGACGTGGAGGGGAAAGGTGGTGAATCTCCACGACGTCGTTTCTTTTTAAGCATCTCCGCCTTCTCATTGACTCAGCAAACGCTGTGCAGCTACTGTGTGCGAGCTCTGCAGTGGCCCCGGGGTAACGGCTGACGTTACCATTAAAACAACGGCAAGCACCCGACCCCACTACTGGGCCCCAGTCTGCTGGGCAGATGGGAAAATAAGTGGCTGATTTCAACACAGTGCAACACACGTGTGTGCGCGTGTGCACATGTGTGTGCGTGTGTGTGTGCCAGAGCACGCACGGGAGGGCCGTCTCAGACGGGGAGGCCGGGGCTTCTTACCACAACCCTTTACCGGACTCTGGACGTGCAGAGGCAAAGTGTGAGCACGTGTGGCCCATAGTTCAGCAGAGGGACCATGGAGGGAGGAGGTGGCTGGGAGGTGTCTGGTTTATGGTTGAAGCGGTTCTAAGGCCTCAGGAAACCATAGTTAAGATTCAGGATCCTAAAAACTCAAAAGCAAGCTTTCACAGTCAAGTAGCAGTGTTAAAAGTCCAGGACTCCCCTAGCTGGTTCGGATCAGTGGACAGAGCGTCCGCCCACGGACGGAAGGGTCCCGGTTCAATTGTGAACAAGGGCACACACCTCGGTTGTGTGCAGGAGGCAACCAATTGATGTTTCTCTCTGTCTCTCCCTCTCCCTCCCGCTCTCTCTAAAAATCAGTGGGAAAGTATCCTCGGGTGAGGATCATCAACAACAGAGAGTACAGGAGCGGGCTGGGCGTGGCTTTCTTTTTAAAACGAGCAAATTCTTGGGTTCTTCGAAGGCCCTGAACGACCGAAGTGAATGAGAATCCGGCCCTTCGATGAGGCCGGAAGGCGACTTGGACCCTGAGGTGGGAGGTGGCTGTGTGGGGGAACGTGCCGTGACCTGCAAGAGCCGCCCATCTGCGAGCCCACAGCTCAGCTACGGACGCCCACGCGGAGGCCTGGGAGTGGGCAGAGAGGGTGATCTTTGGCGATCGGTGTCGCACCCAGAGGACTACGCTGTGCCATCAAAAAGGGCCAGATTTGACCCCCGAAAGGTGGGTCTCCCCACTTAGCTGCAGATCCCACCCACCCCACTTCCTCCGATTCCTAATGAGCAGTAACTTCCCAACACAGTTATTAATGTCTGTCTAATATGCTTATAATTTGATAGACATTATTAGCTCATTTAGAGCACAAATTAGATTTCATTTAACTACATGGACTAAACTATATTTATTGAATTAGGCCAGAAAAAGAGTCAATTAACTTTTTAATGAATTAAAATTTTGGAGCAGTTGATTAAGTTATACATGTCCAGCATTAATGTGCAAAGTTTATCCTTCAACTGTTTCATACAGTCAACATTAAGATGAAAAAAAAATCTATTTCCAGAGTTTACCCCAACTTCACACTGATTTCTATAAACTCTGGAGATCTCTCCACCGTTCCCTTGCGATTTTCTTGCTGAAAAACAGCAAAATGGCGTGTTGGCTCTTAAGCCCCCGGGAGATGTGCTGTGGACACAGCAAGGACACACGCCTCTCCCCCGCCTCCTCCCTGCGGCCCCAGACGGCAGGTACAGACGCCCCTCACCGGGCACCCCTCCCGTGGGTGAGAAGAAAGAGCAGCCCGCCGCTGGCTCGGGGTTCGAGCACCGACCTAGGAACCAGGAGGTCACGGTTCAATTCCCGGTCAGAGCACAGGCCCCAATGAGATCAATAAAAATATATTTAAACAAAACCAGTGCCCAGCGGAAGGGTTTGTTACCTGCAAGGAGAGGAAGAGGCGGGAGGGAGCAGCGAGGCATCGGGGAGAACTATCTGGTTCCCCATCACTGCCCAGCCCAGCCTGTTTCCTCCTAACCACTGTGGGGGTGCCTCACTGTGGGGGTGCCTCACTGTGGGTGACTTCTTTCTTCAGTGTGTATCTTTGCTTTTTTTCTCTTAAGCTCTAAGGGTCCCCATGAGACTTGCAACCAGGGGAGTCGTGGGCAA
>NW_006293349.1:1518787-1524287 GCF_000327345.1 Myotis davidii
CAGCCCTGGGGGTGCCCCGCCGTGGGGATGCCCTGCTGTGGGGGTGCCCCGCCCCGGGTTCCCTGGGCACCTGCGCTCCTGGGCTGCAGGACTCTGTGATGCTGGGGTTCCCCAGGAAGTGCTCCTCCCCAGGCCAGCCGCCCACTCCACACTGTAAACCCTCCCCCCAAGGGCTCCACTGGGGCTGTTCCTCCCCTGAAGCGCTGGGTGGCCCCGCAGGTCTCCCGTCCCCCCTCAGGGGGCTGTCAGCACCTGCAGCTGGCCCGACGCCGGGGCTGTCTGGTTCCTCTGTCTGCTGTGGTCCGTCTATAAATACTCTTTTTTCATGTGTGATTTTTACTGATGTCAGAGGGGAAGGGAGAGGGAGAGAGATGGAAACATAAGTGATGAGAGAGAATCACGGATCGGCTGCCTCCTGCACTCGTCACACTGGGGATGGAGCCCACAACCCGGGCAGGTGCCCTGACCAGGAATCGAACCCTGACCTCCTGGTTCCTAGGTCAATGCTCAACCACTGAACCACACCAGCCCGCCTCTCTATTGCACTTTGATTTTAGCTTCTTGGCACTTTCTTGTGTCACCTGAACTCATGCTTCCCAGACAACTGGTCAATTTCCACCATCCCCTGTATCTCTGTCTGTCACACACACACGGTCAGAGCCTCGGGTTTACATGGATACGGCTCAACCTTTACACCAGTGAGTTCACACCTCATTAGAATGGGAAGGGAAAGAAATTGCCGCCCTGAGCTGGAAAAGTCGCCTGTGTTTCAGCGGACAGTGTGGGCCTGTCTCCCGCAGCAGGAGAAGGACCCAATCCACGCCCTGAAATGTGGGTCCCACTTACAGCGTCGAGCTGGGGGAGCCGTGTCCGCCTTTCCGTCAGCAGGATATTGTTCACATCGTGTTTCTAAAAAAACAACGAGTTCGGGTGACTTCATCCTTGCCGGCGGATTATGGTTCCTGCTTTGAAGCCACCGGGAGCTCAGCTGCTCCTGACGTGTCAGATCTGACCGGAACCAGCCTTGGTGTGAATGAATCACCGAACAGAATTCTCTCTTCTTTTAAGTCTCGCCAGACATTTTCCCATTGATTTCTAGGGAGAGCGGGAGAAAGAGGGAAAGACAGGGAGAGACCCATGTGAGAGAAACACATCGATGGGTTGCCTCCTGCATGAGCCCTGGCCAGGGCCCGAGCTGGGGAGGAGCCTGGGACTGAGGTACATGCCCTTGCCCTGACTCGAACCCAGGACCCTTCGGTCCACAGGCTGCCGCTCCACCCACTGAGCCACACCTGCCAGGGTGAACCCAGTTATTTCTTCTTCCTGACTGACGTAGGGCACCCGGCGGGACCCCTGCCTGCTAGCAGCTCGCACTTCAACGAGACAGGACAGGTGCACAGATAGGGTGCCCCCCCAACACGGACGCACACACTTTGAATAGCGATGAAGGCGGTGTTCATTAAAATACGCTGCATTTTCAAAACTGAGCTACCAGCTGTTCAAGGGTACGTCTGCTTTGGTGGGGGCACCCTGTATGTGTATATGTGTTTATAGGTGAACACGAAAAACACCCGAATTACATGCCAGGGAGGAGGAGAGCCCAGGACTGCAGTTTTTCCTCTGAAATCAATAAAAATATGTTTTAAAAAATCATCTTTGCATCACTGCACCGGTACCACCCTATCTTTTTTAAAAATATATTTGTATTGATTTCAGAGAGGAGGGGAGAGGGGGAGAGAGCGAAACAAACATCAGTGATGAGAGAGAATCTTTGATTGGCTGCCTCCTGCACGCCCCACTGGGGACCGAGCCCACGCCCCTGGCTGTGCCCTGACCAGGAATCGAACTGTGACCTCCTGGTTTGTAGGTCGATGCTGCACCACTGAGCCACACCTGCGGGCAACACCATATCTTTATTTATTATTTTTATTTATTTATTTCCCACCGTAGCTTTAAAAAAAACAAACAAAGAAAAGGTGAGGCTGCTGGTTTTCCCAGGCGTGTGAGGCAGGAAACTCCTCTCCCTGGCCTGTGTCTGAGGGTTTTGGGTTCTGCTTTTGCCTGACATGACTTGCGAGTGAGGCTTTTTATCTTAGACAAACGGTGTCTGGTTCGGGAGCCAGGCCTTTGGGAAATTCCCTTCCTCTCAAGCCCCTGAGTCAGTGCCAACCCGTGTCCACCCATGACCCAGTGCAGCTGGCTCGCTGCTCCCTCCCGCTGCCCACGGGTCCTGGAGGTGCCCCAGAGCCAGTGTGGGCGGGCCTCGGTCTCAGCTCCCCCTTCCCGCCCCGTGGCACCGCCACTCACTGGCCAGTCCCCCTCCCCTCACGGCCCCCTGGCTTCCACTCTGGAGGCCTTCCTGGAGGAAGGGTCCTGTGAACCAGGCAAGACCTGGGGCCCGCCTCCTAGCCTCCCGCTCCTGGGCAGGAATAACGTCCACCTGTGCTGGAGGCACGCTGGGGACAGTCACTGCGGAGAGCTGTATGTGGGTTTCCTCACTTCCTTCCACAGCCCTGACCTGTGGGGTCCATAGTGTTCCCACTTTACAGATCAGGAAACTGAGGCCCAGGCTGGTAGAATACATTTCACAAGGTCACTGGGTGGGAAGGAATGTTGCCCCCTCCCGTGAACGTTGGCGAGGAGTTTTGGACGATGATTCATGTCTGATACAGGGCTGGGTGGGGGGAGGGGCGGCCACAGTCAGGCAGAGCCCAGGTGGCCCGCTAAGTGGGGAGGTGTCAGGTCTGTCTGGGTGGAAAGAGCGGAATGACGTGATCACGAGGAAACATGTCTGTCCATCTGCAACTGCTCCTAGCAAATCCTCGCCTGGGAACGCGAGGCCTCGCAGCTTCGTGCGCCTTCCCCGGACGCCCGTTCCAGAACTTGCCCTGGTATGCACCGGCCAGCATTCTTCCCCTATCAGCGTGGCCTCTACCTGCTCGCTCCATTGACGCAGCAAACACTCGCTGCCGTGTCTCCGGGCGCGATGCCAGGCACGGGGACAATCGTTGGAAAAAAGGCCAGTGAGCCACCAGCCAGCGCGGCTCTGAGGTGGAGCATCGACCTAGGAACCAGGAGGTCAGGGTTGGATTCCTGGTCAGGGCAGGAGGCAGCCGATCGATGATCCTCATCGTTGATGTTTCTCTCTCTCTCTCCCTCTCCCTTCCTCTCTGAGATCAATAAAAATGTATTAAAAAATAAAAGCCAGTGTGCCTTCCTTGACAGCGTTCACACGCTCAAGCTGCACGTGACACAAGTAAGTGCTGACTTACCATCGAGGTGTTTAAAACAGAGATGGGGGTGTGTGTGGGTGTGGGGGGTCACGGTTCACGACTGTGAGAGCCGACGGGAGAAGTGGCCCCGCGAGGGGGCGGGGCAAAGGAGAAAGAAATGACACGTCTGAATCTGGAAAACATCTGTTTCAGCCAACACACTCCCCTTCCTCATTTCCTGTCTTATTCTCAACGTCTCAACACTTCGAAGTCCTCTCTACTGAATGCCCACACGCTCCCTGCACCCACCCCACGCCCTGCCCACGCGAGGGGCCCTCCCTTCCCCTTCCCCAAGCCCCAGTCTCTCCAACCAGAGCCCCCCCAAAACGCACGTGTCCTCAGGTCGCCTCACTCCCAGGCCTGGCTCTGTCGTACAATCACACAGCTGTGACCCCACTGCATGGAGGAGGCGAAGGCAGCCCCCTGCCTCGCCCACGCCCACTGTCCTTGGTACCGGCATCTTGACGTATTAACGTGCCTGGCTAGACACCCTCTACCTTCGCCCTGGACGGTGTGGCGCAGTGGATGGACCATTGGCCCATGGACGGAAGGTTGTGGGTTCGATTCCGGTCAAGGGCACATACTTCAGTTGCAGGCTCGATCCCCGGCCCTGGGCAGGGCACGTGCCAGAGTCAACCAATCGACGTGTCTCTCACGTCGATGTTTCTCTGTCTCCCCTCCCTCCACTCTCTAAAAATCCACAGGGAAATACCCTCGGATGAGGATTAACAACAACAAAACACCTGCTTTTCAGGCCCTGCTCGCTAGGTGTGGCCAGATGACTAAGTTCTGGCAAACGATAGACAGTGTTCTCAGAGCTTCCAGAAGACGTCCTGACCAGGATGGCCTGGGGCTGCACCTCTCTCCTGCGGCCTAGATGGCAGATCGGTGTGAGGGAAAAGCCCACATTCCCGGCTCGTCCCAGTGTCCCCCTCCATGCTCTGCACACCCAGAGCCTCCACACCCACTGGCAGGAGACGGGGTTCCCTCGCACCAGCAGGCCTGCCCCACCAGCTGGGCCCCCCCCAAACCAGCTCAGTCCTGGCCCCGCCCACCCGGGGCCGGGCCAGATCACACCCTCGAGGCCGCCCACCCTCCACCCGCTCCAGACGAGCCGTGGCCTGTGCTGGATGGACAGCGGCTCCAGGTCAGAGGGTCCCCAGTTAACTTGCTGGTGGCTCACAGCTCAGGGGACAGAATGCTCAGGGGATCTCCCTTTATTACGGACGGAGGGAACCAGGGGCGCCAGAGGGAGAGGTTCAGGGGCAGGGTGGGGAGGCCGAAGGCCCCACGCACCTGCTGTTGCCCTGGCAACCTCCTCCTCTTCGGGGCTTTCCGGACTCACCGAATGACATGACGGAGCTGCCAGGGGAAGGCGCTTCTATGGCAACAGCACCTGGGTCGTCGCCCTCGGGAATTCCCAGGCACCGGCTCCAGGGGACGGGGTGCGGCCGCTCCTGCTGCTGTGAGAAGCCCCGTCGCCCAGGCAGCAGCTGGTCCGGGCACAGCCCTGGGCACCGGAGCCCTTCTTCATCCTCTTCATTTTTGATTTAACGATCTCAGAGCGGGAGGGGGAGGGAGGGAGGTGGGAACATCAGTGACAAGAGAGGATCCCGGGCCGGCCGCCTCCTGCACGCCCCCCACTGGGGCCGGAGCCCACAAAGCGGGCCTGTGCCCTGACCAGGAATCGAGCCCCGACAACCACTGAGCCACACTGGCCGGCAAGGAGCTGGCGGTTTCGAATGGAACTCTTTGTGTTGGGTTTGCCGTTTGCTGTGAGGACATTTAACCAGCACATCATCGTTTCCAAGTAACGCCGCCTCCAGTGAGGGTCCGAGGAAGGCTGTTACCGTGAACGCTCCCGCGGCCGCCTCCTGGTCAGCGGTGCTTCGTGGGCACTTACTCTCCATCCCGAAACGCCATGCCCTGCGTTCACGTCTTCCCACGGCCCCCTCCCTGCCTCCTGCACAAAGTGCTCAGATGCTGGCAGACAGCCCACAGAACCTGCGCTGACGGAGGCCAAAGGGAAACCCCCTTTCACTTGGCGAATGTTACTGAGACGGAGTGTGCGGCCCAGGCAGGGGCGGCTGGGGGGAGGCATGTTAATTACAGGGTTCAGGGGCTTAACAGGCTCCTGAGGATGTCGGGAGCCTCCAGGCTACCAGTGCGATTTGCTGAGACTGGGACCAACTGGGACCAATCCAGGAGGAGGGGGAGGAGGAGGAGGA
>NW_006293349.1:1524465-1530638 GCF_000327345.1 Myotis davidii
GAGGGGGAGGAAGAGGAGAAAATATAAAAGAAAAAAAAATTCCGTGGGGCGACACTCCAGTATAAAGTACAAACAAACCCAAAGGTAAACAATTCTGCAGAAAAGATTGTAATTCAAGGACGAGAACATAAAAATGGTTGGCACTAAAGTAACAAAATTAGAAGAAAAAGGGGGCGGTGTTTGGTTAAGAACCGGGGCTGTTGTGCACAGCCTGCTGGTCCCGTGTGAGTGTGTGTCACACCCATGCTACACGCGTGAGAAGAGAGGCCTTGAGGAGCCGATTTCTTCCCGAGGCTACATTCCTCGGCTCCGGCCTCGCCCAGAGGGGCCGGCGCACATTCCAGGCTTCTCGGAGGCTGGGTGCTGGCTGCTGGGCCTCCACTGGAAGCATTTAAGGGGAATAACTTACTGAGACAACATTTCCCAGTTGGGAGCTAGTTAGTGACCTCACCATTAATAATAAAACCTCCCGCCTCTCCCACTTGCTTAGAAAGCACAGCTGAGCCCGGCCGGCCGGGTGTGGCTCCGTGGTTGGGCGTCGACCCAGGAACCAAGGGGTCACAGGTCCGATTCCGGTCAAGGGCACAGGCCGGGGCTGTGGGCTCGATCCCCAGTGGGGGGCGTGCAGGAGGCAGCTGATCCGTGATTCTCTCTCGTCACAGATGTTTCTCTCTCTCCCTCTCCCTTCCTCTCTGACATCAACAAAAACCTATTTTAACAAAGAACAAAGCACAGCTGAGTGAGGCCTGGAGAGTCCGCTCGGGCTCAGGTCACAGCCCAGGGTCCGCACCCCCAGGCCCACCGGGGCTCCTCCAAGCTCTGCCCCCAGCCGGGTGACAGCACCCCCACCCACGCGGAGCAGACCCACCAAAGCCGGCTTCGCGGCTGCACACGGGAGCCCAGGAGCTCCCAGGAGCGCTGGGAGTGGAGCTGGGAGCGGATTCTTCCGGGCTCGGGGTTGTGTCTCTGGAACAGAGGAATGAACCCGTGACCAGAGGCATTTATCGCAACAAACAGGCTCCGCGCTCGCTCGGGAAGGAGATTCAGATGGGAGGCCCTGGGCCTTCTGCTCTCCCCTTACATCTGCTGGAGGCCCGCTCTCTGCCTACCGGCCGCCTGGCTCAGGGGTTGAGCGTTGACCCACGAACCAGGAGGTCACAGTCTGATACCCAGTCAAGGGCACAGGCCCGGGTTGTGGGCTCCATCCCCAGTGGGGGGCCTGCAGGAGGCAGCCGATCCATGGTTCTCTCTCATCATGGATGTTTCTCTCTCTCCCTCTCCCTGCCTCTCTGAAATCAATAAAATATATGTTAAAAAATACTCACCAGGTTTGAGAAACATCGAAAACCTTGTCACTGAAGCGTGTGGTCTGGGACCAGCGTGTGGCTGACCCGGGAGCTGGTTAGAGGAGCAGAGTGAGGCCGCGGGGCGGGCGGCTGAGCGAGAATCTGAATTCCGCCCAAACCCCCAGGCGGCTCAAGCCCCCGCGTGGCCCCCGGCCTGGGAAGCCTGATCTGAAGGCCCCTCTCTGAGGCCAGACAGCGATTACATGATGCATAAGAGACGAGCGGAGGTGCGCTCAGGACAGCAGCCCTGCGTCTCTGACTTGGCGGGCGTGAGGCCCACCCTTCAGGGCTGCAGGTGGGTGTGAACTGCAGGTGAGGGAAGCTGTTTCCTTAGGAAATGGTGTCCCAGATACTGCATGAGACGTGCCTCACATCATGAGGCTCAGCCTGAACCTGATGCGGAACCCGAGGCAGCCAGGCCTCCTGTGTGTTCGGCTGCCTCTGAGCTGCGGTCTCTCCCCCTGGAGGCTTCCCTGGGAGAAGGGGGGCCAACGCCACAAATGGCCAGGAGGCTGCCCAGCCGTCTAGACGAGTGGCTGCGGGGCTGTGCGGCTCCTGGGGCAGGGCTGTGACTCACCCTCGGAGCCGCTGGGGCCGGGAAGCGGACTTGCTGACTCAGCGGACAGCAGCCTGGCGAAGGCTCCCCCAGCCGGGCCCCACGGAGCCAACGTGCAGAGCGAACGCTGCATCCACGTGCTTCCGTTCAGTGACGAACAGTCGTTTCCACGGTTTGTTCCGCTTATGCCCTCAGGGCGGGTGTTTTCCTTAAGAATTGCTGCCTGGCGGCCTCCTCCGAGGCCGCTTTCCAGGCCTGCACTCCGGAGCCGTTGTCTCAACATTGTCTGCAGTTTGCAAGCAACGCGGGGGATTCCGGGGGCAGCGCTGGGGGTGTGGGTGGGCGGCTGCCCCCCGCCTGCCACCAGCGAGCGGGCTTTGTCACCCCAGGCAGATCTGAGATGTCAGCCCTGCGGCCTGCAGCGATGGTGTGATTTATCATCGACACCTGACTCCTCAGATGGCTGCAGTCCCCGGTTCACTCTGGCCCACCGTTTTGCCATTTTAAAATAAGGCCTCTGGCCCTGGCCGGCGTGGCTCAGTGGTTAAGCATCATCCTGCACACCTAAAGGTCCCAGGTTCAATTCCCAGTCAGGGCACAGGCTGGGGTTGTGAGCTCCATCCCCAGTGTGGGGCGTGCAGGAGGCAGCCGATCCGTGATTCTCTCTCATCACAGATGTTTCTCCCTCTCCCTTCCTCTCTGAAATCAATACAAATCAATCATTAATCAATCAATCAATCAAGCCAGCCTAGGCTTTGGCCGTGTTGGATGGAGACCCTGAACACCTGGCCCTGCTCTTTGACCCGCCTCCGGTCTGTGAACTCTGCTCACATGTCCTCTGAAGGGGGGTTGGGGGGGGTCCCACTGCCAAGAACATTTGAACACCAGTGAGTGGAGCGGGAAGGAACCGGAAGGGAAGGCTGTTATCAGACATGATTGGACTCGCCTTTGCCCTTGGGAGGTGGTGGGAACAGAAAGCCCTCCGCAGCCAGAACCTGTCCCGGGGTCTTGGTGAGGTCGGCCTGCAGGGCGTGGCCAGAGCGAGAGTGAAACCGCTTGTGGTGAAAATCCCACTCTCCATTCCCAACATTCTCCCTCTTCCAGCCACAGCTGTGAGACTCGAGCTGCTGCAATAAAGAGAAGACAATCTACAGATGGCATAGGAGAGTGGTCGGCAAACCGCGGCTCGCGAGCCACATGCAGCTCTTTGGCCCCTTGAGTGTGGCTCTTCCACAAAATGCCACGTGTGGGCGCACGTACAGTGCGATTGAAACTTCGTGGCCCATGCCCCGAAGTCGGTTTTCGGAAAGGAGATAGACGAAACAAGTACACAAGACGAGTGTGGGTGGGAGAGTTGGAAGGGGTCGACCTCAGCGAACGTACCTCCATCAGATTGAGGAAGTTTAAGCAAAGGCCAGCTTAGGAGTGCCCTAATGAAGTTAATAACAATGTACCTACCTATATAGTTTAAGTTTAAAAATTTTGGCTCTCAAAAGAAATTTCAATCCTTGTCCTGTTGATATTTGGCTCTGTTGACTAATGAGCTTGCCGACCACTGCCCTAGTGAATGTAATCATTTCCTATTAAATCCAAATATGTGACATTTCATGAAAATTCCCTGTCCTTTTTCCATAATGACAGAAGGAGGAAATCTTTAATTAGCCTCCAAGTGTTTAGAGGAAGTAAGACTGGAGAGTTTAGAAAACCCCCTCATTGAATCATTTAAAAGGGACAAAATTGGTGAAGGCACTAATTCATCTAAAAGAATATTGCTCACAATAACTTAATTCATACTTCCTTTATTAATACCAACAACTGAGAGAGAGAGAGTGAAACATCAATGGTGAGAGAGGACTGTTCATTGGTTGCCTCCTGCATGTCCCCACATTGGGGATCGAGTCCACAACCCGGGCATGTGCCCTGACCAGGAATCAAACCGTGACCTCCTGGTTCATATGTTGACACTCAACCACTGAGCCACACCAGCCAGGCTATAACTATTTTCTTCATGGTGAAACTTTAGTAGATTGAGACCATTTTTAGTCTTTACTCAAATCATAGTTCAGTTACTCTTTCACAATTTCTTCTTAGACAAACCTTTCCCAGTTAGTAGATCTTATTAGATGAATACAACCAATAGTAAAGTTTGGTTTAAATGTTTTATGGGCAAACATTAAGCTGTAAAAACTTCAGAGGAAGGAAGGAAGGTAAAGATAATTGTTAATTTTCCGATCGCTTTGAATATATCACATCCCTTTACCTTTGTTTATCCCTATACTGTGTGTTGTGTATTTTACATTGTAAAAGGCAGCTTCCTGCCAGCGAGTGTGACCTTGGAGCCAGACCATCACGCGTCCAGTCTGCCCCTGCCGCGACCTCTGTGACCTTGAAAACATGATTCAATCTCGAAGAAATGAGTCTTTTCACCTTTACATTGTGACGACTCGTGGAATCTACCTGGCAGGGTTTTAGGACTCACACATGACTTCATATGCACACAAAATCCCCAGTGAGCGCCCACCGCACCACCCGGAAGCTGATGAAAACGTCAGCTATTACTCGGTCTCCAGACGAAGGAATTAATTCCATCGCTGAGCTCCATGTTGAGCTCAGAAGATACAAAAGCAACATTCAGGCGTGGCGCCTGCAGGATGCTTCCTGGACCAGCACGTCTGTCTCCCACACCAGCGAGGGGAGATTTTCAGTTGTTATTTTTTCAAACAGGTTCATTTCCTCGCTCTCTTTCTCCTCCTTGCAGTACCCCTATAATGCGGATATGTTATGCTTAATGTTGTCCCAGACGTCCCTTATACTATCCTCATTTTGTTATTTTATTAAAAACATTTCTATTGATTTCGGAGAGAGGAAGGGAGAGGGGAAGAGAGAGAGAAACATCCATGATGAGAGAGTCATCTATTGGCTGCCCCTTGAAGGGGCCCGCAACCTGGGCATGTGCCCTGACGGGGAATTGAACTGTGACCCCCTGGTTCATAGGCCAGTGCTCAACCACTGAGCCACCCAGCCTGCTGGGCTAGCCTCATTTTAAAAAATTACTTCCCTGGGCAAGTGTACTCATCCTTTTATGTTCATTCATTCACCATTTTATTGGTTGTTGGCATTCTGCTTGGCAAGGTGCTGGACTTGGGAATATGAAGAAAGGGTCCCCTCTCTCCATTCTGCCTCTGAGGCTGGGTCAGAGGGCGGGGCCAGCAGGGAGGGTAGGAATCGCTTTAAAAAGAAAAGAAAAAGTCAAAGGTTCCTGATGGCAGGCAGTCTGTCTGTCCGTCTCGGTCCCTGGCACCCAGCTTACGGACAGCAAGCCAGCCCAGGGCCTGTTCAGTAGGTGCAGGGCACACACTCTCCTTTCTGCGCTAAAACCCCATTTCTACCCACACCCCAGACATCCTGACAGCCTAGGGCTTCAGCTGGCACAGAGGGTAGGCTGTGACTGGTCGGACCCACCTAACAGGGTAGTGCGGCTCGCCTCGCCAGCCCTTCCTGGGCCCTTTCCTGGGGATCGAGCCCTTTTCCAAGGTCGCAAAGGTCAGGGCAGAGCAGACTGAGCAGGGGATGGTCTGGCTCCAAGTGAGGCTGTAACCGGCCTTAAGCTCTGCCGGCATCTGCGAGCTTATAGTTAAGTCCAGTGCGAGTGCGAGTGCGAGTGCGAGTGCGTGCATGTGTGTGTGAGAATGTGTGTATGTGTGTAAGTGTGTGCATGTATGTGTGTATATGTGTGTGTGTGCATGTGTATGTGTGTGGTGAGTGTGTGAGTGTGGGGGGGTGAGGGGGGTGAGGGGAGGAGGACCACTCAGTAGGAGGCTCCCGGGCCGCGGGGCGCAGAAACGCGGGGCGGACAGTGCCAGGTTCAGAGCAGAAGCCGCGGGGATACCAATACTCAACAGCCTATCTCAAATGTCAAATATACAATAAAGTCTTCCTTAAATTCTCAATCCTCCAAGGTATATTTGTTCCTTGACTATGATTTTATCACACTTTGCCTTGTATTTATGTATTTTCTGAGACTCCCTACAGTGTGAGCTTTTTGAGTCTTAGATTAGATTTCATTAATCCCTAAATCCTTTGAATAACCACCTAGCAGGCCTCACAAAAAATTGGTACTCAGGAAATATATGTGGAATTAAATCAAATGCATTTTGTTAAAAGCTGCTACCCTGGCTTCCCAGTTCTAGGTCTCCAATATCAGTCAGGGCTGTGGCAAATCCTTTTGTTTCTTATTGTGGTAAAATCTACAGAACATAAAATTTACTATC